>NC_134803.1:45566772-45591772 GCF_046742065.1 Oratosquilla oratoria | reverse complement strand
CTTCCTCTTCTTTTCATTCTTCCCTCTCTTTCTCTTCTTTTTCTTTCCTTCCCACTCTTTCCTTTATTTTCCCTCATTCCCCTCTTTCCCCTCCTTTCCCCTTCTTTCCCCTCTTCCCAAAATCGATACCCAAACGGGGATGGGACACAGCGGGTGTTAGGCCATTAAGTACCTGAAATTAATATGTTTTTTTTTCTTTGACGGCAGATGATTTTATTAAAATGAACGGAAGCTCTATGAAACCAGATGGTTAAAAACTATCGTTAATTAACTTTCTCGTTCTAACCACGGTTAAGCTTTAACAAGGCTTAAAATTAATTTCTATGTTTATTTTCTCTGATCGGAAGCTCTATGAAACTAGATGGTTAAAAACTATCGTTAATTAACTCCCTCGGTCTAACCACGGGTAAGCTTTAACAAGGCCTAAACTTAAATTCTATGTTTATTTTCTCTGGCGTCAGATGATTTTATTAAACTACGAAACCTCTATGAAACTAGATGGTTAAAAACTATCGTTAATTAATTTCCACGGTCTAACCACGGTTAAGCTTTAACAAGACCTAAACTTAATTTCTATGTTTATTTTCTCTGGCGTCAGATGATTTTATTAAACTGAGGGTAAGCTCTATGAAACCAGAGGGTTAAAAATAATCTTTATTTAACTTCCACGGTCTAACCACGGTTAAGCTTTAACACGGCAAAGGTTCTGAACCTCTTTTGTCCACAAAACCTTTGCTTATGCGATGCTATTTCTGAGCTCCAGGTTTTCCTTTCAACACTTAATAAAATCGTCTACCGCATCCATCAACTGCTACTAGGGTTTGGCCTGTGGGACACCTTTGGTCTCTCAGGGCCCCTTAGAACTCTCTGGGGCCCCGTTAGAGCTCCTTAGGCCATTAGAGCTCCATAGGCCCCTTAGAGTTCCCAGGGTTCCTTAGAGATCCCAGGGTTCCTTGGAGCTCCTTGGGCCCCTTAGAGATCCTAGGGCTCCTTAGAGCTCCTTGGGCCCCTTAGAGATCCTAGGGATCCTTAGAACAATTTGGGCTCCTTAAAGATCTTCGGACTCCTTAGAGCGCCTTAGGCCCCTTAGAAATACTAGGGTTCCTTAGAGCGCTTTGGGCCCCTTAGTCTTCCTAAGAGCCTCTTAGAGATCCTAGGGCCCTTTAGAGCACTTTGGGGTCCTGAAAGACCCTAGGGCCCCTTAGACGTCCAGGGCCCTTTTTAGGTTCCAGGACCCCCATAGAGTCTATGGGCCTTTTATAAGACCCCAGGTTGAAAATCCCTGATTCAAGTCACACTATCCCAACTAGGACATGTTTAATTACATTATTCTGGTTGACGCCACTTTGTTATGTTCAGTAAAGGGAAAGACCTCCACCGGGAAGGAGAAAGGGAAAGGTGTGAATGGAGATGTGTAGAGAGGAAGGAGATGGGGGAGAGTGGACGTGTGTGTGTAATCGAGTGCAATGAACACAGGAACCAAGTGCCTAAGTCCGTGTGAGAGAATAGGATGAGGACGGCGAAGAGGAGAGGAAGGGAGAGAGGAGGGAAGGGACGGGACGGGAGAGGGGAAGGGAGGGATAGAGAAATGAGGGAAAGGGAGGGGGATGGGGAAGAGGAATGGAGAAATGAGGGGGAGAGGTGGGAGTGAGGGGAGTCTTAGGTGAGGGGAACTGAGGGGAAGAGACGATAAACTGATGGAATCTTGTTATTACCTTTGGGAGTCATCGAAGCGTCTCCGATATAACGGGATCGGGAATGGGAATCGAGAGCGATGGGGTAATTAAGACAAGGAATGGAGGTTGGGGGGTGGGGGGAAGGGCTTGTGTTCGTTATTATCAGGGTATTACGAATCGTGGACGAGAGCTTAAAAGGGACTTTCCAAAACTCCCACCGCGAATGGAAATCCGAATGGAATTAGTAAGTGGAAGAGATGTGAGAGTTCTTGAGCGGAGTAGAAAAGTGAATATAGATCCTGGAACGCCGAAGAAGGTCTTCAGAAGCGAGTTCGGGAATTTGGCGCCGAAGAATGAAGACTCGAAGATCAGACTGGAAAGGGATTTCGGCGACAATGCCAACTGGAAGTCATGTCGAAATGGAAACTTGAGGATAGAGGAGACGTGAGCTCAGGAAGAAGAAGGAAAACAAATGAAAATGAACAAAGGTTTATGAAGGAAAATAACACACAAACGCGCTCGTGCGTACACACACACACACACACACACACACACACACACACACACACACACACACACACACACACACACACACACACACACACACACACACAAACACACACACACGTGTTTGATGGAGACACAGAGATGAGATCCCAAGAACCTTTCCTATATATCAATATTAAGAAAATGCATTTAAGTGACACACATGCAAACACACACACACACACACACACACACACACACACACACACACACACACACACACACACACACACACACACACACACACACACACACACACACACACACACACACACACACAAAGACACACACACTCACTCGTATATATGGTAGTGGCAGCTCCCACCCGTTTGTTGACAGTAACTTACAGACTTTATTTATCTCCCCAGCAGGGAAATTTATTTGCAAACGACGAACATTACAGAGGTAGGACCTCTCTGTGGGCCATACGCCCTTCCGTGGGTACGACAGACACTTTGGTATGGATGGCCCTTTCCAGAGGCCAAAGAATATGAACTGGAGGTGTGTCTTTGGTGCGGAGGAACTTGGAAGCTTTACAGACTCTGTCGAGTATAAAATTCTTGGAGATTTTGTAAACAAACAGAAGGAGAACCTGAGGAATACTTCTGGGACAAGATAGGAAGGACTAAGTTTGAGAGAGAGAGAGAGAGAGAGAGAGAGAGAGAGAGAGAGAGAGAGAGAGAGAGAGAGAGAGAGAGAGAGAGAGAGAGAGAGAGAGAGAGAGAGAGAGAGAGAGGGGTAAAAAGAGGTCAGGGGAAGTAGGACAGAGGCAAGTCTTGGAGATAAACTTCATGAGTCTGATGGAATCGTTGAAGCAACGGGACACTCATAACAAGTTTTAAAACTTTTAATCCACTTAAACGATGAAGAGAGGTTGGGGAAGGGAGCGGTGTCCACCAATCCACCAATTAAATTAAATCGTCTGAGGTCTTCAGGTAAATAACCATATAAGGAGAAGACAGGTCATAAGGGTCATTTTACGTTCAGCTAAATATTGGTAAACGTCCTTCATGACAGAAATCATGCAGACCTCACTCGCTATGCACATGACGTGTGTTGCATGGAGTTCTTAATTGATGTACTGTTGGGGACATTCAAACCTGTCCCATATATCTTAACAATGTGCATATAAAATTTTCTACTGTAACATTAATATAATATTTGTTTACAACAAAAGATTACTTTCATCACTAAGAATTACTCTGTAATGGCATCAAAGTCTCAACATGTATATACACACATATATATATACACACACATATATACATATATATATATATATATATATATAATTGTGTGTGTGTGTTTGTGTGTGTGTGTTTGTGTGTGTGTGTGTGTGAATACAATGGTTACATTGGTGAGGTAGATCTATATATGCATAAACATATGGTTCGCTTGGAGACGAACACGGGGACTCTTGGCTACCGCCATTCTTCCCCGTACCATGAAACTCGTGTGGCCAAATGTCTGGGAGATGACCTGGAGTTCCGCACATGGACGATCTAAAAGCCTCACATTGTAACCCCGGAGGACGACCCCGTACAATGTTCGAAACGGCGGGAGTGGAGTACATGGTTTTGTGTCCAGTATATTTTACTTAATTCATCATGGTTCCTGAACTCCAGCTTTTTTCATACACACACATACACACAAACACACATACACACACACACACACACACACACACACACACACACACACACACACACACACACACACACACACACACACACATATATATATATATATATATATATATATGTATACAGTGTATATATATATTGGTAGTGCAATGGGCTAAGTCACTGACACTTTGTTACGACTGAGCCAAGTTCGAGTCCTTGTTCCGACCACGTATCAATTTCTACATATATATGCTTCCATCGAGCTCCTCGTTAGTCTCGACTGCGATGGCATGGAATTAAAAGTGAATTGTGGTTGAAATATATATATATATATATATATATATATATATATATATATGTATATGTATATATATGTATATATGTATATGTATATTTATATATATGTATATATATATAATGTATGTATATATGTATATGTATATATATATGTATATATATATGTATATGTATATATATATATGTATATATATATGTATGTATATATAGATATGTATATGTGTATATATATATGTATATGTGTATATATATATGTATATATAATAATGTGTGTGTGTGTGTGTGTGTGTGCGTGTATGTATGTATATATATATATATATATATATATATAAATGTATGTACTTCAGATATGGCATGGCAAAGTTTTTGTCCGCAGTATTTCGTATCACATGAACCGACGTGTAGACTTCAGTCTACTCCGTACATATAATGACATGGACACGTCAAAAAAAAAAAAAAAAAAAAAAAAAGTGGCTGGTATGTGAACATTTGACACAAGCGTGATGGGGAGCTATAGTGGTACATATTTCCCTCTCTGTAACAATGTTCCCGTCGAGCCATTTATTTGAACGGGAACAGAACTAGATTTTTTTCTCCCTCTCATACCTTCCGCAAATATTCAATGTATCTAACATTTGTACTAGATCGTTTTATATTACTATTTCCTTTTTCGTTTGTGTTTATCATTTATTTTTTTTATTTATTTTTTTCTTAAGTCTATCTCAAGTATTCAGTAGGTTTGTCATTCATACTGGTGAATTCTTTTTATTCATTAATTTGTTTATTCATTTAGTTTAATGTCCAGTACATTGTTCATTATTTTCATGTATTACATAACTAGAAGTGGTAAAGGAGATATATATGATAGCAGGAAACAATACTGCGTGACTCTGATCTATCAGGGTTGCACTAAATTCTTTATCATTTCTGTCGCGATGAAATGCATGCAATTGAATGCTTGCATTTGTCAAAGACGAAATCTCTACAGGTCACAAGAAATATAATATCCTTCTCTGAATAATGTGCTGTCCTATTTTGATTAGTTAATGTCCTTTTAAAACGATATAATATCCTTTTTATCCCCCATTTTGATTATATAATGTCCTTTTAAAACGATATAGTGTCCTTTTTTATCCCCTATTTTGATTATATAATGTTCTTTTAAAAATTTAAATATCCTTTTTATCCCCTATTTTGATTATGTAATGTTCTTTAAAAAAAAAAATGTCCTTTTTATCCCCTATTTTGATTATATAAAATCCTTTTAAAACGATATATTGTCCTTTTTTCATCCAACTTCATAAGAAAAGTGGAGGAATCTGAATCTGGACATCTGAAGCAGAGGTAACGAACAGCCGTATTCTTAAACTCTGAGTTAAAGTCCCCGAAAATTTGTAACAAATGTCGACCGTTTTGCTAAGAGCACAGCCTTTTTTTTTTTTTTTTCTAAATACGGCCTAGAAATTCAAACGCGTTACTACAAACTGTAACGTACAGGGCACGAGGTAATGCTTTTTATAACCATCTGAAAAGTACATAGATATACCAAAATGCCTTTTCCCCCTTATAAAATGGTAGTGGGAGTGTCGAACCATGTATTCACCCACTCCACATCCATTCAGAAAGTCATTCTCTGTCTCTCCCATCGTAGCAACTCTTGTATCTATTAAACTCCTCAACCTCAAGGGAGTTTAACATAGAGTTAACATATTCATTGTGTCACTCGCTTCAGTATGTTACATTGATTCAATCACTCGCTCACTTAATGAATAAGTCAGTCAACCTATCAACCCATTAATCTATCAGTCAATAGTAACATTTAGTATTTCAAGATTCAATCACTGAATACCAGAACACCCTTGATAACACAAACGGTAGTATGGGATTAAACGTACATAAATTATGCAGCCTGATGGCGTGAAGGTATTTCATCGAATCTACAAGACCCTCCAGAGTTAACTCATGAATAATTTGTGAAAAAAGGAAAGAGAACATAGACAATGAAACGAATGTGAGGTATGAAAGAAATATGAATATGAGGAAGAACAGAAGGCAGAAGATAGATAGAAGTTAGATGGTGTGACTGAAACATAGACGACAGAGAAGAAGCCAAACGACAGGACGAAGAGGAAGAGACGACATGACGTCATCATATAGTCATCTTCCCGTTACATGTCGATTAGTCCTCACATTCTGTATAAAAGAAAAAGAAGAAAAAGAGCACATTCGGAATGAAAATGGTGAATATATTATGAAATGGTAGCTCACTTTGCCGTAGCGAGAGAGAGGGAGAGCGAGAGAGGGAGAGCGAGAGAGAGAGAGAGAGAGAGAGAGAGAGAGAGGGCATGGTGTATAGGCTCTTACGTATTCAAATGACTAACGTATAGGGGTTTCGTCCGTGCTTGTCGCAGTGAAACAGAGGCTATGTACACTATATACATGCCTCCCCTTGGCTGAATTCCTGAAGTCATGCTGGACTGAAATGGCCTGAAACATTGAGCTTTCAGTTTAATTTTTGTGAGTTTTATTTTGAATTTTTTTTTACATCTATATGCATACGATATGTTATTCATTATGTTCAGGTTTAAGACTAATTGGTTTAAATTAAATTTTAACTCGTTTATCCCACTAACTGGGGACAAGAATATCGTCACTGTGTTCCCATGCACTTCGTAAAAAGCTTGAGCTTGACCGAAAAGACTAGGATTTCCCCCAATTTTTCGTACTTTTCTCATAAAGAAAGTCAAAACAAATGTAGACTTTGACTCAGCTAACCCTCATATATGAGGGAAATTAAAGTCTTCGTGTACGTAAGCACTGAAGTTTCCCACTCAGCAATTGCTATTCAGTAGACAGCCTCCCCCCTTGCCTGTTGAAGACGTTTGTATGCATTGCCACTGTCACGCCGTATGAATAATTGAAAACAAATGATATATTTACCTGTTGCGTTGAAATATTAAACCTATATTGGACCGACCCCTGTGTTTCCCCTCGACAAAGGCGAAGACTCCTGGAAGACTCTGAGGAGACTCCTTCTTGCTGAATGGAGAGACCCAGAAGACCCGTAATGCAAGGACGCTTTCACAAGAGACAGGAAGACTTCAAGGGGGAAGGGAGGGGGGGAGGGGGAAGGGGGAGGGGGGATGATTAATGCGGACGCCAGCCCAAACGCAGTTGGCGGATTCTCCTAACTCCCTCTGCTCCTCCTCCTCCTCTTCCTCGTCCTCCTTTTACTCCTCCTCCTCCTCCTCCTTTTCCTCCTCCTCGTCCTCCTCCTTTTCCTCCTCGTCCTCCTTTTCCTCCTCGTCCTCCTTTTCCTCCTCGTCCTCCTTTTCCTCCTCGTGCTTCTCCTTTTCTTCCTCGTCCTCCTTTTCCTCCTCCTCGTCCTCCTTTTCCTCCTCCTCGTCCTCCTTTTCCTCCTCGTCCTCCTTTTCCTCCTCGTCCTCTTTTTCCTCCTAGTCCTCCTTTTCCTCCTCCTCGTCCTCCTTTTCCTCCTCCTCGTCCTCCTTTTCCTCCTCCTCGTCCTCCTTTTCCTCCTCCTCGTCCTCCTTTTCCTCCTCCTCGTCCTCCTTTTTCTCCTCCTCGTCCTCCTTTTCCTTCTTTTCCTCCTCGTCCTCCTTTTCCTCTTCCTCGTCCTCCTTTTCCTCCTCGTCCTCCTTTTCCTCCTCGTCCTCCTTTTCCTCCTCGTCCTCCTTTTCCTTCTCGTCCTCCTTTTCCTCCTCGTCCTCCTTTTCCTCCTTGTCCTCCTTTTCATCCTCGTCCTCCTTTTCATCCTCGTCCTCCTTTTCATCCTCGTTTTCCTCTTCATCCTCTTCGTCTTCCTCTTCTTTCTCCTCTTTATCCTTCTCTTCCTTTTCCTCTTCTTCCTCCTCTTCCACACCTCATTCTCACCCACCTCCTCCTCGTCCTCCTTTTTCTCCTCGCTTTCCACTTCATAATCATCGTCCTCCTCTTCCTTTTCCTCTTCATCATCCCCTCCTCCTCTTCCTCTTCTTATTTTCTTCCACTAGCACCTCCCCCTCGCCTTCCTCCTCAACCACCTACTCATCGTCTTCCTTTTTCTCCTCGCTTTACTCTTTATAATCTTCGTCCTCCTCTTCCTTCTCCCCTTCACCTGTCTCCTCCTCTTCCTCCTCCTCCTCCTCCTCCTGAACCATCTCCTCCTTGTCTTCCTTTTCCTCCTCGTTTTTCTCTTAATAATCTTCATACTCCTACTCCATCACCTCATCATCCTTCTCCTCTTCCTTTTCTTCTTCTTATTCCTCCTCTTCCACCACTTCCTCCTCCTCCTCATCCATCTCTTCCTTGTCTTGCTTTTTCTCCTCGCTTTCCTCCTCACAATATTCGTACTCCTACTTCATCTCCTCCTCCTCCTCCTATTCCTTTTCTTCTTATTCTTCCTCCTCTTCCTATTCTTCTTCTTATTCCTCCTCCTCTTCCTTTTCTTCTTCTTATTCCTCCTCCTCTCCCTTTTCTTCTTCTTGTTCCTCCTCTTCCATCCCTTCCTCCTCCTCCTCTTCCATCCCTTCCTCCTCCTCTTCCTCGTACATCTCACTTGTCTTTTCCTCATTTCCTTTCCAGCTTTATCTCTCTTTCCAGCTTTTCATGGATTTTGAGTTTCCAGACCTCCGCCTCTCCTTTTGCTTGACTCTTGCTCTCTTTTCTTTCGCCTTCCTCCCTCTTTTCCAATTTCTCTTTATCTGCTCTCGCCCGTCATCCGATCCTCCGTTTGGTGCGTATTCTCTTCTTCTTCTTCTTCTTCTTCTTCTTCTTCTTCTTCTTCTTCTTCTTCTTCTTCTTCTTCTTCTTCTTCTTCTTCTTCTTCTTCTTCTTCTTCTTCTTCTTCTTCTTCTTCTTCTTCTTCTTCTTCTTCTTCTTCTTCTTCTTCTTCTTCTTCTTCTTCTTCTTCTTCTTCTTCTTCTTCTTCTTCTTCTTCTTCTTGTTCTTGTTCTTCTTCTTCTTCTTCTTCTTGTTCTTGTTCTTGTTCTTCTTCTTCTTCTTCTTCTTCTGTTATCCCAGTTGCTCTCCTTCCTCTTCTCCTTCTCAGTTTCTTTTCATACTTCCTCCCCCTTTATTGCCTCCTTATCGTTCTCTCTCTCTTTCTCTTTCTTTCTTTTTCTTTCTCTCTCTCTCTCTCCTCTCTCTCTTTCTTTTTCTTTCTCTCTCTCCTCTCTCTTTCTTTTTCTTTCTCTCCTTCTCTCTCTCTCTCCTCTCTTTCTCTATCTATCTCTCTCTATCTCTATCTCTATCTCTCTCCTTTACGCTTCCATATCCAGTCCTTCCTTTCCTTTTCTTTCTTTTCTTTCTTTATTTTTTTCATACTTTTTTTCTGTTCTTCATGACGTCTTACCACTCTGCTATTTTCCTTTCCTTTCTCTGTTACCATTTTTCCCACTTCAATTCCTATCCTTTTTGCATTTTTGTTGTTTTTATTCTGTATTTCCTTCGTTATTTTTTTTATCTTATTATTTTTTTCCTCCACACGAAAAACCTCCTCCGTTACCTTCACCCGAATTCTTCCTTCTTTTAGCACCAAAATCCTTTATGGAAGACATACTTTCTCAATCCTCGAAACGTCTACTTTTTAGGCTTTCATACTTTGTCTACAGTATCATAGGAGAGGGAAAAGCTCAGAACTTCTATTCTTCAGGCTTTCACACCTTGTTTACAGTATCATAAAAATGAAAAAATCTCAGAACCTCTGCTTTTCTGGCTTTCGGGTTTTGTCTTCAGTATCCTAGGACAGGGAAAAGCTTAGAACTTCTACTCTTCAGGCTTTCATACATTGTCTAGAGTATCATAGGAATGAAAAAAAAAAAACCCAAAGCCTCTACTTTTCTGGCTTTCGGGTTTTGTCTACAGTATCATAGGAGAGGGAAAAGCTCAAAACCTATAGTTTTCTGGCTTCCACTCCTTGTCTATAGTATCATAGGAAAGGAAAAATCTCAAAGCCTCTACTTTTCTGGCTTTCATACTTTGTCTACAGTATTAAAGGAGAGGGAAAAGCTCAAAACCTATACTTTTCTTGCTGTCACACCTTGTCTACAGTATCATAGGAAAGGGAAAATCTCAAAGCCTCTACTTTTCTGGCTTTCGGGTTTTGTCTACAGTATCATAGGAAAGGGAAAATCTCAAAGCCTCTACTTTTCTGGCTTTCATACTTTGTCTACAGTATCATAGGAAAGGAAAAATCTCAAAGCCTTTACTTTTCTGGCTTTCATACTTTGTCTACAGTATCATAGGAGAGGGAAAAGCTCAAAACCTATACTTTTCTGGCTTCCACACCTTGTCTATAGTATCATAGGAAAGGAAAAATCTCAAAGCCTTTACTTTTCTGGCTTTCATACTTTGTCTACAGTATCATAGGAGAGGGAAAAGCTCAAAACCTATACTTTTCTTGCTGTCACACCTTGTCTACAGTATCATAGGAAAGGAAAAATCTCAAAGCCTTTACTTTTCTGGCTTTCATACTTTGTCTACAGTATCATAGGAGAGGGAAAAGCTCAAAACCTATACTTTTCTTGCTGTCACACCTTGTGTACAGTATCATAGGAAAGGAAAAATCTCAAAGCCTCTACTTTTCTGGCTTTCATACTTTGTCTACAGTTTCTTAGGAGAGAGAGAATATTGCAGGAGTAGCATGACATACATTAAAAGAGACCTTTGTTCAGCAGCGGACTAGAAACGGCTAATTCGCCGGATTAATTAATTAATAATTTGTGTATCATTTCCTCTTCATATATGATTTCGTAACTTCCCAAAGTAAAGAACGTAATATATTTTCAAGTTTGCAAAAAAATATATCGTGGGATGGTTAAGACTTAACAAAGTGGGTCACAGGAAATGTTATTCCAGTTTATAATGATGCTGATAAGAAAACTTGAGCATAACAACCTCCAGGGATGTTTTACGTCACGTTTTCATTGCCTGGATTTTGGAAATACGAGGATCACTGGAATATGCCTCGTCTTCCTGGTTCTTTGGTGGTCTTCGTCTTCTTCTTCTTCAAGAAAATAAAAAGAAGAAAAGGAAGAAAGAAGGAATACAGGCGTTATGTGGTTATGTGTATTTTTGACACACACACACACACACACACACACACATATATATATATATATATAAATATATATATATATATATATATATTTATATACTAATAAGAACACGGGTACGTGTGTTCACTTATGCAAAGTAGACCACTTCGAAAAAGAAACTAACGAAGCAGAGATTTTTCCTTTCCTATGATACATTTTGCACTGAAGATGTAATATACGAAAGCGCTCTGCTTCGTTGGTTTCTTTTTCCAAGTGGTCTACTTTGCATATATATATATATATATATATATATATATATATATATATATATATATATATATATATACACATGAGTCTCCCACTCAACCCCCTTTACATTATGGAACCTTTTCTCTGTTAAAAATATAAATAGATAAAATTATGACAGTGATTATAGTTATAATAATTATAATAAATATGATTATAATAGCTAAGATAATGATGATTATTATAATAGAAATTATAATGATAATGTTTATAATAATATTTATGATAATGATTATTATTATATACTAATAATGATTAATGATAATTATACTAATTATAGTAATAATTATTGTGATAATAATGGTAACCAAAAGAACTGTAATAATGTTAAATACTATAATGATGATCATCATAATAATAGTAGTATAATGATAATTATTATAATAATACTATAATATTAGTTATGATAATACTATATTGATAATTATTATAATTATACTAGTAATTATAACTGATAAATATTATAATAGTTATTATAGTAATTACTATGGTAGTTTTAATTACTATAATAATAATTATGATAATTATCATGATAGTTATGATAATTATAATATTTGAATTGATATTGATTATCATTTGATATAACGACAATTATGATAATAGTAATTATAATGATAATAAAGATGATTATGGTGATAATGATAATCATAATGCTGATAAAGATAATGATGGTGATAATGACAATAATGATGACAATGTTGATGGTAATGATGCTGATGATAATGATAGTGATTCTGTTCGTGATAATGGCTTATTATAATTGGAATATAGATAAGGATTATAATATAGATAATTTTTTTAATATAGATAATTATAACAATTGTAATAATAATAATAATAATAGTGGTTATAATATAATATGATAATGATGATATCGATGATTGAAATATCAATAATGATGATATCGATGATTGAAATATCAATAAAGATAATAATGACAGAAATAACAATGAAAACAATAGTGATAAATATAATTAAATCTGCGTTTGCAGAAGACAAAAGATATATATATATATATATATATATATATATATATATAATATATACATATAATATATATTTATTTATTTACACACCACAATTCACTTTAATTCTAATTCATCAACATCAAGAAACTCGAGGAATCATACAAGCAGAAATTGATACGTGGTACAGCTAAGGACTCAAACCTTCCCTAGCACGTAATAAGTGACAGTGACTTAACCGATTACGCATTCAAGATAGCGCAATCGTTAAGTCACTGTCACTTGTTACATTCTAGCGGAGGTTCGAGTCCTTAGCTGTACCACGTATCAATTTCTGCATGTATGCCTCCTCGAGTTTCTTGATGTTAATGGCTTAGAATTAAAGTGAATTGTGGTTAATGAATATATATATATATATATATATATATATATATATATATATATATATATATATATATATATAATATATATATGTGCGTGTATGTGTGTGTGTGTAATACAGTCGGATCGCACCCAGTAACGCAATACGTTTTCACTCTGGACGGTGTCGCTTCCTGTAATGAAGCGAACTGATGAGATTAGTGTCTCGCCTAAACTCTTCGTTAAACCAGATGTCTCTCTGTACATATATGACGTCGATGATGAGCTTGGACGAGCCAGGCTTGTAAACACGCCCACAGGCCAAAATGTCCTAATTTAGGCTTAATCGGAGGCGTGGAAGGTAATAATACCCTGTACGTAAAGTACGTTGTGTGTTGTCGCCATGTGTGTTTGTGCTTCTAAGTTCGTAACCAGCGCTTCTATTCTTGGCGGTGGTAATGCGTCGAGAGTGGAGGTATGGAGTTGGTGGAAGAGATATTTATGGAGGGTAGATGAATATAGACATATATTATGTTTGACGCAGCCCGAAGGGATTTTCTCCCCGTCTTCTCCTTTTATGCATGGGGGGACGGAGAGGGGGGTCGCCGATTTAATGAAGCGGCCTTGCTGTGGATGTGCTGTGTCTTGCGACACTGCTTCTGACCCAGGGCAGTGGACAAGGTGCAGGGATGACCCGTCATCGGGGTGATGCTAAGATGAGAGGGAGGGTGGAGGGGTGTGGAGTGTATTCAGGGATGGAATGGGTGGGAATGATTTTGTGTCTTTTCCTTTTTGGCTACCTCCCTTATAAGGGGGAAAAAGCCTTGGTATATGTATGTATGTATTATGTTCACTCTGCCTGATTGGCTAAAATGCTTAATGTGTTTAGCATCAATAGCACACATAAACACAATATATGTGGGATGGAGGATCACTGTCAGTAACTTGAGAGAGCAATAATTTTTTTTTATTATAAAGATGTTCCTGTTTGGTGTGTTTTGGACATGTTCTAGGGTAAGTACGTTAATAACCTCCTTACTCTCAAATTGGGTATCGTTATAAGGAATACTCTACGGCAATTAAACGATCATTTGCTACACGTTTGGTCCCGTGAGTACAAACACCTTTGGGACGATTCTGAATGGGTGCCTTTAATGGGCACTCACCCCGGCTTACAAGTCAGCAAGGCAAAAACAAGTGTCGGATTGGGGAAAGTATTTGGTGAGGTAAACTCGTCTCCTGAAGTGAAATGATGTTGGAGGAGTTCAGGGTTCATTGGTTTGAGAAAGAGGGAGAGGGAGAGAGGTAGGGAGGGTGAAAGAGAGAGAAAGGGAAGGGGAGGGAGGGAAGAGAGAGAGAGAGGGAAGAGGAGGGAGGGAAGAGAGAGAGAGAGAGGGAAGGGGAGGGAAGGAGGGTGAAAGAGAGAGGGAGGGAGTGAGGGTAAGAGGGGGAGGGAGGGAGGGTGACAGAGGGAGGGAGGGAGGGAGGTAGGGTGAGAGAGCGAGGGAGAGAGAGGGAGGGAGTAAGGGTGAGAGAGCGAGGGAGGATGAGAGAGGGAGGTAGGGTCAGAGAGGGAGGGAGTGTGGGTAAGAGAGGGAGGGAGGGAGTGAGAGAGAGGGGGAGGCAGGGAGAGAGAGGGAGGGAGGGTGAGAGGGAAGGAGGGAAGAAGGGAGGGAAGGAGGGAAGGGAGAGAGGGAGGGAGAAAAGAAATCCTATTGTGTTATTCAACTTGAGGGAAAGTTCTTACAACAAGTCATTATTATTGTTTCCTTAGCAAGAGTTTAGTTTTATATATATATACATATATATATATATATATGTATATGTATGTATATATATAATGTCGATGGAAATTCCTAAAAAAAATAAAATGTAAAGTTGAGGCCATCAATCATCTTTTTATTTTCTATTGATTCTTTTATTTATTTATTTATTTATTTATTTTATCGTGGTCAGCTTTTGCTTTTTCAAATTAAAACTTGGTGTTCATAAAGTGATCGTGGTACAGACCCTTTCTTAATTAAAGAAATTCTAGTTGGCGACGAATTGTCGCTGCTTCTGTGATCATTTGTCGCTTTTTCTTCTTTTCGTCATTTCACCATTTATCTTTAATCCCTCGGTTTTATTGCTATTTTTTTATTTTATTTTTTCTTATCTTATTTTGATTTATTTAGATTCGTTTAATCTATTTGATTTATTATTTAATTTTTGATTTAATTATTTTTTGTTCTTCATTTTTTTTTACTGATTTATTCTTCATGTTGGTGGGGGGGGGATTCCTTTGATTGAATAAAATTAACTTGTGACACCTACATTAAATTGATCAATTTTCTTATTAAGTTGATCAATTTTCTTTGAGCTCTTTCATTGCCGGAGGTTTTTTCTTGAAAAAATAATTTTCCGACAACAATAAAAACAGACACTTCTCTCTATTGGAAACTTTCTTAGTTTTGAGACTAACATTTTCAGAAGGCTGGAAATTTCCGAATATCAGAAGCAATTTTGAACATCTCAATGTAATTTTGAAAACTAATTTTCTTTCGAGTAATAATTTTTTTCCCTTATCTCTGCATTCTTTTTCCATTCCGTCTGTCGAGAATTCTCTTTCCTCAACTTACGGTGGTATTCTTAAAAAAAATTCTTTCATTATATAAATGTTACATAAATGTTTACCTTCTAAGTATTTATATAAGGAAAGGAAATTTTAAAGAATACCACCGTAAGATTCTTACGGTGTTCTTAAAAAAAATATTTCCTTATATAAATCTTTCCCTTCCAAGGATTTCTATAAGGAAAGTTTTTTTTTTAAGAATACCACCGTTAATGTTATATTTTTCTTTTCTATTCATTTCTCTCAGTTTGCTTATCAAATCTTTTCGCTCGTACTGTAATTGTTGAAAAGCTTTCAATTTACTGAATAAAATTGTATCTCGTTAGCCATAAGAAACCATACAAGGATATAAAATTTTTAGAAGCTCTGCCAAGGGATTCGAACCCTGACCTGTGCGTGCAAAATCGCACAGGTCAGGGTTCGAATCCCTTGGCAAAGCTTCTAGAAATGTTCAATCTGTCTTAAACATACACAGCATGGATATAACTTCAGCGAGTATGTCAGTATAAGACAGAGTCTTGATACAATGACTACTTGAGTTCTTCCCTTTGAATGAAATCAACTCACGACAAACACAGTGAGTTTAGATGACCCAGACAGCAGATGGAGAATTATGATTCATTATTCACATTTATTTCGTTCGATCTTATCTTCTTTCTTTCTTTCCTTCATTTCTCGCGTTTCGTTAATTATTTTGATTCTTCTTCTTTCTTTCTTATGTCGTTTGCTTACAATCTGATCCTTTGCCAACAATTCTTCCATTTCCGGTATATGTCATCGTCCTTTTTCTCTCCACCTCCTCCTCCTCCTCCTCCCCCTCCTTCTCCTCTTCCTCTTCCTCTTCCTTCATCTTCTTTGTCTTCAAACTCTTATTCTTTTTCTTTGTCTTCTCTTCTTCCTCCTCCTCCTCCTCGTCCTCCTCCTCCTCCTCCTCGTCCTCCTCCTCCTCCTCCTTCCCCTCCTTCTCCTCTTCCTTCAACTTCTTTGTCTTCAATCTCTTATTCTTCTTCTTTGTTCTCGTCTTCCTCCTCCTTCTCCTCCACCTCCTCCTTCTCCTCCTCTTCCTCTTTCTTCATCTTCTTTGCCTTTAATCTCTTATTCTTCTTCTTTGTCTTCGTCTTCCTCCTCCTTCTTCTCCTTCTCCTCCTCCTCTTCCTCTTCCTTCATCTTCTTTGCCTTCAATATCTTATTCTTCTTCTTTGTCTTCGTCTTCCTCCTTCTCCTCCTTCCCCTCCTTCTCCTCTTCCTCTTCCTCTTCCTTCAACTTCTTTGTCTTCAATCTCTTATTCTTCTTGTTTGCCTTCGTCTTCCTCCTCCTTCCCCTCCTTCTCCTCCCTCTCCTCCTTTCCTCCTTATCCTCCTCCTCCTCCTCTTCCTTTTCCTCTTCCTTCAACTTCTTTGTCTTCAATCTCTTATTCTTCTTCCTTGTCTTCGTCTTCCTCCTCCTTCTCCTCACATTCATTCATCTTCGGTGAAGTGGCAAATGAACTTCAATATCTCTAAGTGTAGCGTGTTAAACGTAGGGCTACACAACCCCGAAAATAGATACAACTTAGATAACACGTTTTTAGAAAAATCTGAGTGCGAGAGGGACTTGGGAGTTCTGGTGAGTCCGGACCTTAAAACCAGGAAGCAGTGTATTAGCGCCAGAAATAAAGCTAACAGCGCATTAGGCTTCATTGCTAGGACGGTAACGAATAGAAGTGCAGAGGTAATTATTAAACTCTACCTAGCGATAGTTAGACCCATCCTTGACTATGCGGTACAGTTTTGGTCTCCGTCCTACAGAATGGACGTAAATTCATTAGAATCAGTACAGAGAAGAATGACCAAAATGATACAAGGACTCGGAAATTTGCCTTACGAAGAGAGGCTTAGGCACCTAAACTTACACTCTCTGGAAAGACGCAGAGTGCGGGGTGATCTAATAGAAGTGTTCAAGTGGATCAAAGGCTATAACAAGGGTGATGCAAACAAGGTCATCATAATAAAACAACAGGGCAGGACTCGCAGTAATGGGTACAAACTGGACAAATTTAGATTTAAGAAGGAAATAGGCAAGAATTGGTTTACTAATAGGGTGGTCGATGAATGGAATAAACTTAGTAACCATGTAGTAAGCGCTGAAACTATCAGTTGTTTTAAAAAACGATTAGACAACTTTATGGATGGGGATGACAGGTGGTGATGGATACGGAGCTGCCTAGTGTAGGCCTTATGGTCTTTTGCAGTCTCCTTTATTTCTTATGTTCTTATGTTCTTTGCCTTCAATCTCTTATTCTTCTTTGTTTTAGTCTTCCTTCTCCTCCTCCTCTTCTTCCTCCTGCTCCTCTTCCTTCATCTTCTTTGTCTTCAATCTCTTATTCTTCTTTTGTCTTCCTCCTCCTCCTCTTCCTCTTTCTCCTCCTGCCCCTCTTCCTCCTCCCCTCCCTCTCCTCCTCCCCTCCCTTTCCTCCTCCTCCTCCCCCTCCCTTTCCTCCTCCTCCTCCCCTCCTCCTCTTCTTCCTCCTATTCTTCCCCCTCCCCCTCCTCATCTTCTTCCTCCTTATCTTCTTTCTCCTCCTCTTCTTCCTCCTCCTCTTCCTCCTCTTCTGACCCATATTGCTTTCCGTTCTTCTTTTTCTTGTTCTTGTTCTCTTTCTCCTTCTTCTACTTCTTTTCGCCTGCCTTTTCCAGTTTTCTTTCACTTTTGCTTCCTCCTCCATCCACCAGCTTCGTTTCTTTACTATTTTTCTCATTTTCTTCGTTTCTTCCTCTTCCTCCTCCTCCTCATCGTCCTTCTCTTCCTCGTTATTCTTCCTGTTATTCCTCCACTCCCTCTCCCTCCTATTTCACCTCTTCCTTCTAATTCTCCTCCTCTCTTTCTTCCTCTTCCTCCTCCTCTTTTTCCTCCTCTTCCCCTTCACCTCCTATTCCTTTTCATCCTCGTCCTCCTCCTCCTGTTCCTCCTTCTTTACCTCTTTTTTATTCCTTTCTTCTTCATTCTCCTCCTTATCCTCCTTCTTTTCCTCCTTATCCATCCCTTTATTCCTCCACTTCCTCTCCCTCCTATTTCTCCTATTCCTCCTCCACCCTCTCCTCCTCCTCCTCCTCCACTCCCACCCCTCATCCTTCTCCTCCTCTTCCTCCTCCTCCTCCTCTACCTTTCTTCCTTCTCCTCTCTTTCATCTTCTTCCTCTTCCTTTTTTTCCTTCTCTTCCCCTTTCCTTTCTTTTTCTCTCCTTCCTCCTCCTCTTCTTCCTCTTCCTCTTTCTCCTCCTGCTCCTTTTTTTTCTCTTCTTTCTCCTGTTTCCTCGTCATCCTACTCCTGCTCCTCTTACTTCCTCCTCGCT
This sequence comes from Oratosquilla oratoria, assembly GCF_046742065.1. NCBI lineage: Eukaryota > Metazoa > Arthropoda > Malacostraca > Stomatopoda > Squillidae > Oratosquilla > Oratosquilla oratoria. Next base: position 45,573,020 of record NC_134803.1, on the reverse strand, counting down.
TATTCCTACCTCCTTCTCCATACCTCTCCGTGTAGAGGAAGCATTGTTCCGGTTCCTCTCCCTCCTCTACCGCCTCCTCCCCCCTCTTCCTCCCTTTTCTTTCCTTACCCCTTTCTCCTCCTCTTCATCCTCCTCCTCCACCTCCTCTTCCTCACCCCATCCTTCTCCATCCCTCACAGTGGAAGGGAGCATTGTGTTCGTCTTCTAGAAAGACATACCGGCCAAGGATTCCTCGTCTTCCTCCACTTCCACCTCTGCCTCCACCTTTGCCTCCACCTCCTCTTGAACATTTCTGAGGAACTCCTCTCTTTGCATATCATCTTCCTCCTCTGTCACGCCTTCACCACCTCCTCATGCTCGTCCTCCTCTTTCCCCTCCTATCTCTTCTCAATCTCATCCTCTTCCTCCTCTTCCTCTACCAGCGTCCTTTTCCTTTTCCTTCCATTTCTCTCTTTTCCTCTTCGTCCTTCTCTTTTCAGTCTTCCTACTTGTCTATTTCCTCCTCCTTCTCCTCCCTTCTCTCTATCTTCTCCCGTTCTCTCTTATGCCTTACCCCTTTCTCTCTCTTCTACCTTCTTCCTTTCTCTCTCTTCTTCCTTCCTCCTTTCTCTCTCTTCTGCCTTCCCCCTTTCTCTTCTACCTTCTTCCTTTCTCTCTCTTCTCCCTTCCTCCTTTCCCTCTCTTCTCCTTTCCCTCGTACCTATCCCCCTCATCTGCATATTTCTCCATCTTGTCCACCAATTATTTCACATCTTCACTCTCCCTCCAGAAGCGTCTTGTTTCTCTCCCAACAGTGGCGACCTTGCCAGGATGTCTGCACACAGCGTGTCCTCGCTCGCCTTCTCTTGCGCCTTTTGCTCCGTGATCTCTTGTCTCTTCGCTTTATCTCCGTTACTGACTTAATGACATTTCTTTTTTATGAATTATCTCACTTTCTCCGTTCTTTGCTCTTCCACTCTTCATAGATCTCTTCCTTTCTCCTCTCTCCAGCTCTATCCTCTCTCTTGTCTCCTCTTTTCTCCTGTTTCCTCTTTTCTCCTCCTCTCTCCTCCTTTCTCTTCATTCCTCTCCTCGTTTCTCCTCGATTCTTCTCATCTCTTCTACTTTCTCCTCCTCACTTCTTCTGTCTTCTCTCTCCTCCCCTCCCCCATTCTTTTCCTCTCTTCTCCTTTCTCCTCTCTTCTCCTTTCTCCGCTCTTCTCCTTTCTCCTCTCTTCTGTCTCCTCTCTCCTCTTTCTTCCTTTTACCTCCTTCTCCTTCCTCCTCTCTTCTCCTTCCTCCTCTCTTCTCCTTCCTCCTCTCTTCTCTTTTCTCCTCTCTTCTTCTGTCTCATCTCTCCTCTTTCTTCCTTTTACCTCCTCCTATCCTCTTTATTCCTCCCCTACCTATCCCTTCTCTCTACCCCTCTCTGCCCTTTTCTACCTTTCTCTTTTTTTTCTCCACTCACCTGGTCTCTCCCCTTCTCTCTTCTCTCTCTTCCCCTCTCTGCCCACCTCTTTTTTCCCCTTTCACCTCCTCTCTCCCCCTCTTTCTTTCCTTCATTCTTTTTCTCCTCAACACACTTTTTTGTTCACTTCTGTTTCAAGGTCTTCTCTTCCTCCTCTTCAATTCCTACTATTCCTCCTCCTCCCTTCTTCTTCATTTCATCCTATTCCTCCTCCTATTCTTCCTCTTTATCCTTCTATTCCACCTCCTCCTCTTCCTCTTCTATTGGTCCTATTCCTCCCCCTCTATTGCTCCTCTTCTTCCTCCTCTTCCTCCTTCTCTTCCTCCTCCTCTTCCTCCTTTTCCTACGAAACATTCGAAATGATATAAAACATTTTAGTCTAGGAGCTTCCATTAGGTGAATGAAATGGTCTGGTTGTACTCAAACAGAAGAATAAAATAGCCTGACGGCAGCCGAAGGACAAAGGAAAGGGTCACCAGGTATGGAAGGGGCTACACACACACACACACACACACACACACACACACACACACACACACACACACACACACACACACACACACACACACACACACACACACACACACACACACACACACACACACACACACACACACAATAAGAAAGAATTTCTAAGGGTCACGAAGAGTTTAAATAAAATCACATGGCGGCAGACAGAAAAAAATAGAATCGAGGGAAGTACTCAGAGAATAAATCGAGTCGGGTGAGGGGTACTTCAAGCTGAATAAAATCGTCTGACGGCAAACTGAATTAACATAGGGAAGTATGGAGGTTTAGCCCTCCTTTCCCTCCCGTTATATCACCCCTTCCAAGACCCCTCCACCCCTCCCAAGACCCCTCCACCCGTCGCAAGACCCCTCCACCCGTCCCAAGACCCCTCCACCCCTCCCAAGACCCCTCCACCCATTCCAAGACCCCTCCACCCCTCCCAAGACCCCTCCACCCCTCCCAAGACCCCTCCACCCCTCCCAAGACCCCTCCACCCATCCCAAGACCCCTCCACCCATCCCAAGACCCCTCCACCCCTTCCAAGACCCCTCCACCCCTTCCAAGACCCCTCCACCCCTTCCAAGACCCCTTCACTCCTCCCAAGACCCCTTCACCCCTCCCAAGACCCCTCCACCCCTCCCAAGACCCCTCCACCCCTCCCAAGACCCCTCCACCCCTCCCAAGACCCCTCCACCCCTCCCAAGACCCCTCCACCCCTCCCAAGACCCCTCCACCCCTCCCAAGACCCCTCCACCCCTCCCAAGACCCCTCCACCCCTCCCAAGACCCCTCCACCCCTCCCAAGACCCCTCCACCCCTCCCAAGACCCCTCCACCCCTCCCAAGACCCCTCCTCCCCTCCCAAGACCCCTCCACCCCTCCCAAGACCCCTCCACCCCTCCCAAGACCCCTCCACCCCTCCCAAGTCCCCTCCACCCCATCCAAGACCCCTCCACCCCTCCCAAGACCCCTCCACCCGTCTCAAGACCCCTCCACCCCTCCTAAGACCCCTCCACCCCTCCTAAGACCCCTCCACCCCTCCCAAGACCCCTCCACCCCTGCAGGGATTGCTCCACTTCTTCCACTTCCCACCGCCCCCCCGCCTCCTTATCCACCCTCCGCTCCCTCCTCCGTAATGTCATAGAAGGAGAACGCGAAGAGTGTATAGTCTCCTGCAGAGAGACCCGATTACCTCCTCCTCCTCCTCCTTCTCTTCCCTCCTTCCTTCACTCTTCCTTCTTCTTCTCTTCTCTCTTCTCCTCCTTCGCCTCTTCCTCCTTCTCCTTCTCACTCCTACTCATACTCCTCTTCCTCACCCTATTCCTCATCCTACGCCTATTTCTCATCCTCATCTTCCATCTCCCCACTCCTTCTCATACTCTTCCTCCTCCTTCTCCTCTTCCTCCTCCCTCTCCTACTCCTATTCCTACTCCTGCTCCTACTCCTCCTCCTTCTACTCCTTCTTCTCCTCCTTCTTCTTCTCCTCCTTCCCCTCATACTCATCCTCATTCTCTCCTCCTAATCCTCCAACTCATATTTCTTTTCCTCCTCATCATCCTAATACTCACCCTCATCCTTGTCCTACTCCAGCTCTCATTTCTCTTCCTCCTCATCATCTTCCATCTTCCCCTTCTTCTCCTCCTCCTCCTCCTACCTCCTCCTACCTTTTCTCACTTCCTCCTCCTTCAAACTCCTCCTCCTCCCACCTCCTCCTCCTCCCACCTCCTCCTCCTCCCACCTCCTCCTCCCACCTCCTCCTCCTCCCACCTCCTCCTCCTCTCACCTCCTCCTCCTCTCACCTCCTCCTCCCACCTCCTCCCACCTCTTCTCACCTCCTCCTCCTTCAAACTCCTCCTCCTCACACCTCTTCCTCCTCCCACCTCTTCCTCCTCCCACCTCCTCTTCCCACATCCTCCTCTTCCTTTTCCTTGTTCTACTCTTACTTCTCCTTTTCGTCGTTTCTCCTCTTCCCTCTCCTCCCCCTTCCCTGCCCCTCCGTTTCCTTCTCCTCTTCTTCCTCCTTTTCCTCCTCCTCCTTCTCTTCCTCCTCTTCTTCCTCCTCTTCTTCCTCCTTTTCCTCCTCCTCCTCTTCTTCCCCTTCTTTTCCTCCTCTTTCCCTCCTCCTTCTCCTCCCCTTCCCTCTCCTACTCCTCCGCTTTTCCTCCTTGTCATCATTTTGATCATAGTCACGGTGATCATCATTATGATCATCATGATCATAACCATCATCATTATGATCATCATGATCATTACCACCACCATTATGATCATTATGATCATAATCATGATAATTATGATCATCATGATCTTAACCATCATCATTATGATCATCATGATCATAATCATGTTCATCACCACCACCATTATGATCATTATGATCATAGTCATGATCATGATCATAATCATGATCATCACCACCACCATTATGATCATAGTCATGATCACTATGAACGTCATGATCATAATCATGATCATCACCACCATTATGATAATCATGATCATAATCATGATCACTATGATCATGATGATCATAGTCATGATCATTATGATAATCATGATCATAATCATGATCATCACCACCACTATTTTCCTCTCTATCATTGTCTTATCAATCGTTATCTTTCATCTTTGTTATCCTCGTCTATTTCTCCTTCATCTTTGTCATTTCTTGTCTTTTTTCTTAATTTATTTTGATTCGTTTTCCAATAGTTTACTTTCAATCTTTTCTTCACACCTTATCTTGCTCATCTTCTTCTTCTTCTTCGTCTTCTCCATCTCCTTTGTCTTGTTCTTCTTTTTTTGTTCTTCTTCTTCTTCTTCTTTCTTTTTTCGTTGTTTCCTTCGTTCTTCTTCATTTTATTCTATTTCTCATTGTTCTAATTTTTCTTAAGTATCAGTTTTTTTCTTCGTTTTCTTCTAATTCTTCTTTTTCATTTTCACCTGATTTTTCCCTCTCTTTATTCTCTTCCTTTACCACCACCTTCTTCTTCTTCTTCTTCTTCTTCTTCTTCTTCTTCTTCTTCTTCTTCTTCTTCTTCTTCTTCTTCTTCTTCTTCTTCTTCTTCTTCTTCTTCTTCTTCTTCTTTCTCTTCTTCTTCTTCTTCTTCTTCTTCTTCTTCTTCTTCTTCTTCTTCTTCTTCTTCTTCTTCTTCTTCTTCTTCTTCTTCTTTCTCTTCTTCTCTTCTTCTTCTTCTTCTTCTTCTTCTTCTTCTTCTTCTTCTTCTTCTTTCTCTTCTTCTTCTTCTTCTTCTTCTTCTTCTTCTTCTTCTTCTTCTTCTTCTTTCTCTTCTTCTTCTTCTTCTTCTTCTTCTTCTTCTTCTTCTTCTTCTTCTTCTTCTTCTTCTTCTTCCTCCTCTCCTCAATCTTCCTCCCTCCTCTTACTCCTGCTCTGTCTTAGACCGTGTGTCCTCGGGGCCACATTTCTCATATCATATTCTCTTCATCTTCATGAAACACCCCTCTCCTTCCTCCTCCTCCTCCTCCTCCTCCTCCTCCTCCTCCCCTATCTCTCTCCTCTATGCCCCTCCATCCTCCCATGTTCACTCCACATTTCTCCTCTTCCTTTTCCTTCTCGATCTCCTCGTTCGCTAAACGCTGTTCCTGTTAAGCGAATTTCTCATTTATCCTCTTCTTCCTTCCTTCTCTGCTCTTTATTATTCTCTTTGCCTTGTTCCCCTTTCCACCTCACTCCTATCTTCTTCTTCCTCTTCTTCTTCCTCTTCCTCTTCTTCCTCTTCCTCTTCTTTTTCTTCCTCTTCTTTCTCTTCCTCTTCTTCCTCCTCTTCTTTTTCTTCCTTATTTTTCTTCTTTTTCTTCCCCTTTTTCTTCTTCCTCTTCTTTTTTTCTTCTTCCTCTCTTTCTTCCTCTCCTTCTTCCTCTCCTTCTTCCTCTCCTTCTTCCTCTCCTTCTTCCTCTCCTTCTTTCTCTTCCTCTTTCTCTTCCTCATCTTCTTCCTCTTCTTCTCTTTCTTTCTTTTCGTTTTATAATGTCCCTCTTCATCACTTCTCCTTTCATGTATCAGTCTTTTTACATTTCTTTCTTTATTTCCTTCTCTTCTTTCATTTCCATCTATTCGTTCGTTTTCTCTCTCTTATTCCCTTCATTCATCTTCTCCTGACTCCAATGCTTTCTCGTTAACTTTCGTTGTCTTACTTTACACATTTTTTTTCTATTTTTTCTTTATCTATAAGTACACGGAAAAACGTGTACATCTTTCTAACATTGTCCCCATATATCTTTCTTGATTACTTTGAACATGTGTCCCTCTGCTTGTTGGAGTCCACAGCCTTAATT
>NC_134803.1:45556772-45559272 GCF_046742065.1 Oratosquilla oratoria | reverse complement strand
AGTCTCCCGTTCCAGGCTCGAGTGCTACCTGGGCATTCGTTCGTGTAAATTGAAAGCGAACTCGCGTTTCAGACGCGAATATGGAGCCATCCCTTTTTAAACAGAGCCCGTAAATGAAAATTTGATTCACCCTCCCATCTCCAATGCAAAGGGGTCATGACGACCGTGCTGGTGCAGCGGCTAGCGTCTTAACTTCTCGCGCGGGAAGTCCCGGGTCGAGCCCCGCCTATAGTTTGAATACTTCGCTTTCACATCAAACCGTTACTGTTCCCCTTGTGCATAGGGGTCGTGTGTGTGTGTGTGTGTGTGTGTGCGTGTTTGTAAGGTCATAACATTGTATACCCATAGATCGGGCCATGTATGAACTCTGAGCTCTCGACCGGTTGAGTAATAAATGTCGGTCACGAGTCCTGCACGAGTCCTACCATAGTGAAAGTGCCATCCACGTCTTTGTTGTGATAATTCCATTGTGATGAATCTTTCGTGATGAGGTTTTTCTATTGATGACCTCGCTGCAGGTGTGTGATGAACAAGGGGGTTTGGTATTTATGTAAACGTGTTAGTTATGTCGTGTAGTTATGCTGTAGTTTCCCTCGGTAGCTGTAGTGTAACTACTTGGTTCAAGATGTTGTGTTTGAAGTGATATTGGTCTTTGGTAATGATATAGTCACTGTTACATTTTCTGTGAATTAATTTGAATTTTTTAAGACTTCTTAGTAGTTTAGATGTTAGATAGTTTTGTAGTTCAGTAGTTCAGACACCACAGATATAAGAGATATTTCTATAACCCCTTCCGTACAGGGTAGTACTTTCCTTTCCTGCCGCCAGGCGATTTTATTCGCCTCTCTGATACCCTTCCGTTGTAGATGAGTTTCCTGCCACAAAGAATGCTGCGAGTTTCTGGTCCGTAGGGGTGCTCGTGGCGGCACAATAGACATTTCTCGCAAGCATGCTACTTGCTTTTCCTACCTCGTTTTAGTAGAAACGACTTTGGTTACAATATTTTGTTTTTCGAAATTCCAGATGTCATAGTGAGAAGCTGAAGGAAGAACTAGGAGAAGTTAAACCTATAGGAATGTCACACACATGTTGAGATGATCTTACAGAAATCTAGAATATGATATGGTTTAACGTGACACACTCCACCCCCCCTTATCGGGAGGCTAGGACGGTGCCCCTCACAGAGGGCTTTGTAGCGTGGAATTTAATGAACCATGCCCTTGGTTCAACTTCGCCGGTGGCAGGATTCGAACCGCCACCCCCTCGACCTTCGCCGCAAGTAACGACGCCCTAACCCGCTCAGCCAGCGAGCCTTCTTCTTGAATATACTAAGTTGTTTCTACTCGAACGAAGTAACAAAAACAAATAGCATACTAATCTAGTGTTCCTCTACTTTAAAAGATAGAGAAGGTTCTCCACGGTGACAGACTTTGTACATTACATTCTGGCTAAGAACAGGCGGTTCCATACAGCTGAAGGGACGGTCTCTGGGCTGAAAGAAATTCATGCGGGGCGGGACCCCTTCAGGCTGAAATTCGCTCCCTTAGGTATGATAGATCCTTTGTTCGTAGCAAGAACACAACTAATTAATTACTTAACCTTATTTAAGGGCTTAAGGGGGCGTAAGGGTGATGCTGTGGTGTAGAGCCTATGGGTGTATAGACCTTAGGGATTTCGTGGGATAGAAGGCAGTGTTGAGCTGAAGGCTTCGTATTTATGTAAGGTATATATAAGCCGTAGTGGAAGGTGGATAAGTCGCCTTGAAAGGGTCTCTCAAGATTGAGACAGTAGTCAAATCATTATCAAATAATAATAGTAATAATGATAATGATGATGATGATGATGATAATGATAGTGATGATGATGATGATAGTGATAATAAGGACAATAAGGACATTAAGGACATTAATAGTTATAATGATAAATACATAATAATAATAATTAATGATAATGATAATTGATAATGATAATGATAATTGATGATAATTAATGATGATGATGACGATGATGATAATGCTAATGCAGGTCACCATTTTCTATTTTCTTCCCCAAATCTCTTCTTCACCAACTCAATGCTTCCATCTCTTCATCGCGATGTTGTCTACTACGGATAGAGGCGCTGGTTATCGCCGATGAAATATTAATTTATTTCATTTGTCCCTTGTGAAGGAAGAGAGGGATTGGTTATTGGGTATTTTAGTGTGTGTGTGTTCTTTGGCTCCCTCTATCTCTCTCTCTCTCTCTCTCTCTCTCTCTCTCTCTCTCTCTCTCTCTCTCTCTCTCTCTCTCTCTCTCTCTCTCTCTCTCTCTCTCTCTCTCTCTCTCACACACACACACACACACACACACACACGACTCGTGGCGCAGTGGTTAGAGTTCACGGCTACTATTACGGTGATCCGGCTTCGAATCCCGCCCAGGGCTGAAATAATGTCAGTATCACTGCGCTGCGGATTGTTACTCCAACTCTCGTGGGCGGGGAATTAGGTGTGTGTGTGCG
>NC_134803.1:45536772-45551772 GCF_046742065.1 Oratosquilla oratoria | reverse complement strand
CACACACACACACACACACACACACACACACACACACACACACACACACACACACACACACACACACAGGAAATTACAGATAGATAGAATAAATGCCATTCCCCTTGTTTATGCTCCCTATACGTATATATATATATATATATATATATATATATATATATATATATATATATAAACACATGTAAAAGCCATAACAAGCAAAACGTTGTACTAACAAAGGCTCTGTCCTCACTTGTGTTTATTTTGATAGACATATCGGCAACTGCCACTTTCATACATATATATATATATATATATATATATATATATATATATATATATATATATATATATATATATATATACCTCACTGTTTTATACAGGCTTCAGTCCATTGTTCAAATATTCATGACGACTTACATGTACCAATGCCCATTGTTTGGGTACTTTCTCACGTCTGCCTGTGCAGGTATTTTCAGACATATATGTAAACATCTGCAGCGCTAAGCCTTCTTGAAACAAAGAGCAGAGGACCTCGGGAGGGGACGTGCCGGAGGAAATATCGCCTCTTGGAATGAAATATTCAGAGATAGAGGACCCATTAGGAAGAGGAGTTGTTTCAAGGTGGCGCTCCGTGTGGTGAGGGACGGGACAGGCCGGGAAGATCTTGGTGAGGCGGCAGGCGTCTGGGCTCTTTTCACGATGAGCATATGTAAATAATACAGAACCTATTTGTGTTACGGAGAACGGAGAGGAACCTAGGAGGCACACCGAAGTCTGAGAACGGGGGAGGGGAAAGGCGAGAAGAGGAGAAGAAGGAATAACGTAAAAGGGTAAATGTCGCAGGAAGGAACGCGAACGGAGGAGGGTGGGTGGGGTAGGGAATGGAGGAGGACTGGCGTCAGGGGCGTGGTTCAAGCCTCCGACAGAAGCTTACGATTTATGCATTTGTTCTGTCTTCAGCTAGACGATATTATTTAGCTGTGTCGAGAACCTAGAAGCGCGATCTTTTTGTCTACAGAAACATAGGAGAAAGGAAGAGGAGTAGGAGAAGTGGGAAAAGTATTCCAGGAAGAGCGTACACGTAGAATTGGTGGAGACTGTGTTGACAACGGGGGATAGATAGCAAATAGGTGCATGTTGGCTTTATGATAACATGTTTTAGAACTGAGTGAGTGTATCATATGTAAGCCGCGGGAAGCCGGGGAAAAGCACCTTGCTTTTACACTTGGTGTCTTTAAAGGGAAACTCCCCAAATAAAAGCAAGAGGCAATAATACACGACGGTGGGACGAGCACACCAGGGTTACAGTGACAAAGAGCAAGCGAGAAGCGTTATAGGGATGTATAAAGAAGAGATACTGTGTAAAAGTTGGAAAAAGAATAATGTCAGGGAAGCACAAATGGATAACAGTATGCAAACAAGGGGCGAGAAAAGTCAAGATGGCCTATAATAATTCAAAAGCATGAAAATACACAAAGAAACGAGAAAGGTGCGTGCTATGATATATATATATATATATATACATATAATGTGTGTGTGTGTGTTTGTGTGTGTGTGTGTCATGATATTTGGAAATACTCTCCTACTGGGACTCGAACCTACGCCTGAGCTGCTTGCTTTTTATAAGACGAAGACCGTATCATCACGCCACCATTACGTTCCGTTTTAAAGGGTCTTGGTGGCGTGATGGTACGGTCTTCGTCTTATGAAAAAAACAAGCCGCTCAGGCGAGGGTTCGAATTTCAGTGAGCGAGTTTATTTCCAAATATATGATATATGATATATATATATATATATATATATATATATATATATATATATATATTACAAAAATAGATAAACTTTACCCCTTTCTTTCCCTTCAACCTCTCTCCTAACCCCGTGTGTTCCAGATATGACACACACACCCTTCCCTGTGCAACCTACTTCTCTCTGCTTTATCCCACCAACCAATCATCACCAGTATATCTCGTCCCTTCCCCTGACTGCTCTCATACCCTGGCACCCTTCTTATCTATTACATAGGGTTGACCTTATAAGTATACATACTGTATGTTCAATATAAAGAAACCTAATTGCTCTTGGGAGTTTCGTCCCTGTTATGACTAAGTTAAATGTCATTGTACCAACAGGTTTAAACTCAAGTTGAATAATATTGGTATAGCTGTTAACTGGAATCAGTCTTATATTGACCTTCTCATCTTTCCAGTTATAGACACACACATGTATATACACATATATATTTGAGGGTTGAAATAAATTCTAAACGTAATAACATTGAGAGATGTAGATTTTTTTTATATTGAACATTTTCCCAATGCGTGTTTTCCTTAACTAGGCAAAATCTCCTGATGTCAACCACACTAATTGTATAAGCCACCACTATTTGTGATAATATGAACATCTATGGTTTGTTGAAATGGTGGGCTGTAAAACTCAGAAAGATTGTGAGAGGTAAGAGGAATATGTGAGATGGAATCAACATATGTAAGTGGAATGGAAATGATAAAGCACATTTCAGAAAGGTGAGGCATCTATGAGCCATTGAATTACTGAACACGAAGAAACTTCAGATGTTGACAGAAGCTAGAAAGACTGATAGAGCTTTAAACAATGTTTGGTGGGGAGCACGTGCCAGAAAATGCGTGCCTTCGGCCGGAGCCGTCACCTATGTGTTATGCTCTTTCGGGACTGTCTGGGACAGGAAACTACCAGTCATTGTTGGGAATCGGAGAGAAGTAAGGGACTCGAACCTTCGACAAGAAAGATACGAGATTCATACGCTTCCCCGATGACGTCATAAGTGCAGGAGTGAAACGAATGTATGTAAAAGGGACTCAAGTGGTAAAATATATTTCAACAAATACGCCGAGCCTGATGTGGAACACAGACAGGGAAAAACGTAGAAGAGAAAGTTGGAATTGAAGAAGATCTGTTATCTGACGGATGTTTGTTTCCGAAGACAGTTTAAAAGTTGAACAATACAATCGAAAGGTTAAGAAGAAAGATGTTGTGAGAGAAAAAAAGGAAAACCTCACTTTAGCGATGCCGATGTGTCGGGCCATAAGGAATCACTGAAAAGAATTAATCGAATCAAGCTCCCATGAACAAGCTAGACAGATTACACACACACATCCACACACACACACACACACACACACACACACACACACACACACACACACACACACACACACACACACACACACACACACACACACACACACACACACATATATATATACACACGCATACACACACACATACACACACACACACGTACACACATGTATATATATATATATATATATTATATGTATATATATATATTTATATATGTATGTATACATATATATATATATATATATATACATGTATACATATAAGTATACATATATATATATATACATATATATATATATATATATGTATGTATACATATAAGTATACATATAATATACATATATATGTATACATATGTGTATACATATATATATATATGTATACATATATGTATACATATATATTTATACATATATATTTATATGTGTACATATATATTTATATATATGTATACATATATATTTATTTATATGTATACATATATTTATATATATGTATACATATATATATATATATATATATATGTATACATATATATATATATACATATGTATTTATACATATATATATATATATATTTATACATTATATATATATAATATGTATACATTATATATATATATATATATATATATATATAATATGTATACATTATATATATATATATATATAAATATGTATACATTATATAGGTATATATATATGTGTATATATATATATATATATATGTATGTATATATATATGTGTATATATATGTATATATATATATATATGTATATATATATATATGTATATATATATGTATATATATATATATATATGTATATATATATATGTATGTATATATGTATATATATATATATATGTATATATATGTATATATATGTATATATATATATATATGTATATATATATATGTAGACATGTATGCATATATATGGATATATATATATGTATAATATATATATGTATAATATATATATATACATAATATATATGTAGACACACACACACACACACACACACACACACACACACACACACACACACACACACACACACACACACACACACACCAACCAACACGGGTGGAACGTGGGATGTACTGTATTTCATCAAATCCTTTATGTAGGCTAGTCTTCCGACAAGTGTTTTGTGTCATTTTTGACAATTGGAAATAAACTCATCTGCTGGGATTCGAACCCCCGCCAGAGCGGAATGCTTCATATAAAGCGAGGATCGTAAAGCCTGTACCACCGCAACCCTTCAAAACAACGAATTAGTTCACGGATCAATCATCACGTTCCAACCGAGTGCTCTCGGCAGAATGAATAATCCGTGAACTAATTCGTTCTGTTTTGATGGGTAGCGGTGGTACAGGCTGTACGATCCTCGCTTTATATGAAGCATTCCGCTCTGGCGGGGGTTCGAATCCCAGCATCCTCATGACAAGTGCGGCACTGACTTACCAACTAGGCTCTCTCCTGATAGCTTAGTTGGTAAGTCACTGCCGCACTTGTCATGAGGATGCCGTGTTTGAGTCCTGGGCAGTACCACATTTCAATCTCAGCATGCTGGCCTTTGATGGCTTAGAATTAAAATGCATTGTGGTTGTTTAAAATTAAATTATATATAATATATATATATGTATACATATGTCCGATAATTTTCTGACAGTCGCATGTAGGATTCGAACCCACTGCAAATCGGCCTCCTGAAAGATCAACTTCGCAGAGCCTTAGACCACTACAACAGACACTTAAAAGCCTTGAAACCTGGAATCGAACTGATTTCCGAGGATAGGAAAGATCACTAATTCCTGTTTTACACAAGGCCCAAGTGCACCAGTTGGCAAGGGGTAAGGACTGGAACAAATCCCTTTCACGCTTTTCGCCATTGTAACTATGAGAGAAATTTGCTATTAACAGCGACATCAATCCGATAATTTTCTGACAGTCGCATGCAGGATTCGAACCCACTGTAAATCGCCCTCCCGTAAGAGCACCTTCACAGAGCCTTGGACCACTACACCAACAGACACTTAAAAGCCTTGAAACCTGGAATCGAACTGATTCCCGAGGATAGGAAAGGTCACTATCCTGCGACCCCAATTCCTGTTTTACACAAGGCCCAAGTGCACCAGTTGGCAAGGGGTAAGGACCGGAACAAATCCCTTTCACGCTTTTCGCCATTGTAATTATGAGAGAAATTCGCTAGTAACAGCGACATCAATCCGATAATTTTTTGCGACTGTCAGAAAATTATCGGATTGATGTCGCTGTTACTAGCGAATTTCTCTCAATGTTTCAATGTCAAAAAGCGTGAAAGGGATTTGTTCTGGTCCTTACCCCTTGCCAACTGGTGCACCACCCTATCCATGTACACATTGACCAGCCATGGTGACATGTCACATCCCTGAAGCAGTCTCACGTTTATCTTAAATCATTCACTCTCTCCATTTCACATTTTATCACAAGTTGTACCACTCTCGTAAAAACTTTTCACTGCTCTTAACAGTTTCCCCCCAATTCCATATATCTGCAACACCTCCCACAGTGTCTTCCTGTCTATCCTGGCATAAGCCTTTTCGAAATCCTTAAAGGGCCCCCCCAAAAAAATATATATATTTTCCCTAAAGCTTTCTCGCATATCTGCTTTACCATAAAAATCTGATCCACGGAACTCCTACCTTTCCTAAACCCACATTATTTCTCACCAATTACTCCCTCTGTTCCTCTCCTAATCCTTTCAATTAAAACCCTCCCATAAGCCTTCCTAACAACGTTCAACAAACTGATCCCTCTGAAATTACTACACCTCCATGCAAAGCGGAACTATACAGGCACTCCACCAGTCCTCCGGCACTCTACCCTCACCTAGACACACATTAAACAACCTTGCTAGCCAGTCCACTATTATCATACCTACTTCAGACATTTCGCATGACACCTAACTAACTCAGGTGTATGCTTAGCGTATGTATGGACATATCACACTCATTGATCATGCACACATTGAACACCTACATTCACACACACTCAACTAACGCACATGCACATTCAAGCACGCACGCACACGTACACGCCCGAGTGTGAGGCTTTTGTTTGGCGCCAAAGACAAAAGCCGCTTTGAAACTTCGAGTCTTATTATCCAAAGGTTCACTTGAAGAACAGAAGGGGAGGACTTGGATGACGGATGGCGGATGTGGCTGGCAGGAGGAGGAGGAGGAGGAGGAGGAGGAGGAAAAGGAGGAGGAAAAGGAGGAGGGAGAATAGAAGGAAGAGGAGGAAGAAGGGAAGAAGACTAGGACAAGGAAGGTGAAGAAAGAAAAGGAGGAGGGAGAATACAAGGAAGAGGAGGAAGAAGGGAAGAAGATTAGGATAAAGAAGGTGAAGAAAGAAAAGGAGGAGGGAGAATAGAAGGAAGAGGAAGAAGAAAGGGAAGAAGACTAGGACAAGGAAGTTGAAGAAAGAAAAGGAGGAGGGAGAATAGAAGGAAGAGGAAGAAGATAGGGAAGAAGACGAGGACAAGGAAGGCGAAGGAAGGAGAGGAGGAAGAGGACGGGTACAAGGAGGATGGCAAGGATGAAGACAAAAACGAGGGTGAGGACTTAGACGAGGACAAAGATGACAAGAAAGAGGAGGCGGAAAAGAGTGAGGCGTGGGGAGAAATGAGAGGACGAGGGGAGATGAAAATATGGACGACGAAATGGAGAAGGAAGAGAAAGAGGAGGGCGAGGACAAAAAGGAGGATGAGAGAGAAGACAAGAAGGAGTAGGACGAAGAGGAGGACGAGGGAGAGGACAAAAAGGCGAGGACGAGGAAGTAGAAAAAGAAGAGGAAGAGGAGGACGAAGATGAAAAGAAGGACGAGAATGAAGACAAA
Source organism: Oratosquilla oratoria (assembly GCF_046742065.1). NCBI lineage: Eukaryota > Metazoa > Arthropoda > Malacostraca > Stomatopoda > Squillidae > Oratosquilla > Oratosquilla oratoria. Next base: position 45,544,782 of record NC_134803.1, on the reverse strand, counting down.
GAGTAAGAAGAGGAGGAGGAGGACGAGAAGGAGGCAGAGGACGAAGACCAGAAGAACGAGGAGGAAGAAGAAGTAGGAGGAAGGGTGAACAGAGGAAGCGATTGAGAATGAATTAAACAAAATAAATAGTAATAATAGTAATGTGGAGGAAATATTATAAAAATGGAATTAAAGACAAAAAGCTGAGGAGCTGGAAATTGACAGAAGTAGTCAGCTGAATGGTAAGGAAATGGAAAGGTTTTCACGGGGAGAAGACACAGATAATTGGGAAAATAAACAAAAAGGAGACCAGTTGGTCCATGATGATACTGTTTCATGTGACTGCCTCTGTGGGAGTATAGGAGGTTTCTTCTTCTTCTTCTTCTTCCTCTTCCTCCTTCTCATCCTCCTTTTTCTTTTTCTTACTTTCTTCCTTTCTTCTTCCTTTCCTTTTCTCCCCTTTTTTTTTCTTCCTTTCTTCTTTTCTCACCAAAGAAGAATTCCTCGGTAATCAAGAAATTAACCCTGTTTTATACTTTACTCCGGAATAGCCGCTGGTCGAGTGGTCTAGAACGCGGCTGCTTGGGTGTGAGGTCATGCGTGAGGGCAGTTCGTGATTGCCTGTCGGTGCAGCGAGTTCGTACTAAGGTGAAACTACACTGAATTCCCTAAATCATAAATTCATCCGCAAAGAACTCCTAACCCTCTGTAACAGTTCCTTAACATGAAACCGAATCAATCAGCAACAGAATCATAACTTTTATTCTGCCTGCCGGCAAGCGATTTTATTCAGGAGATTGGGCCTCCTGTCACGCATTAGGAAAATGAATAAATGAAGGAAGAGACGAGAAGAGATTTATGAGAGAAGATTGAAAAAAATGTCTGAAAAAATCGCCAAAGTAAATAAATACTTCATGAAGATGGGAAAAGGCGGGAAGAAAAGAATACAGGCATAAGAAAGAAAGAAAAAAAAATTGCTGGAAATTTCACACGTAAAAATAGAGTTGAGTGATTCAACATAGTCTTGGATCACGTGTTAGTCTCGTGACCGGCACTTATTACCCTCCCGGATGAGAGTTCAGAGTTCATATCTGCCCCATCTATGGGTAATGCTGTGAACTTACACACACACACACACACACACAAACATACAAAGCTTCGTACCCACAAAAGATGGAGTGCCGGCTCGGAGTACAGCGACGCTGACATTACTTCAGCCTTGACCGGGAATCGAACTCGGACCGCTGGATTAGCGGTTGCGAACGGTATCACTGTGCCGTCGAATGTGCTGGTATATAGATGGAGGTGGAAGCAGGGTGTAGCTGAACAACTAAAAAAAGAAGAAAAAAAAAAGGAGAGATGTGATGAGAATGAATAATAAAGGGAGGGACATAATGGAAGGGGAAGATAAAGGGAGGGACATAATGCAAAGGAAAGATAAAGGGAGGAATATAATGAACTAGAAGAATGGGTGTTGGAGAGGTGATGAGCAAAGAAGCGAAGAAGAGTTTTGAGACAATATAAAGTGTAATAAGGAGAAAGAGAGAGAGAAAGAGAGGAAGAGAGAGAGAGAGGAGAAGAAGAGAGATAAGAAAAACAAAATGGACCCAAGTCTCACGAATAGTGTTTGGTTTCGTGAGAAGGTATGATGTGGGTAGATGGCGAGAAGGCAAGGCACTCGCCAGAAGTGTGCTGGAAGAGGGTTTGTGGTTGTGTTAGAAGGGGTGGAATGGTAGCAGAAAGTGGAAGCGGTGGAAGAGGGAGAGGTATCAGAAGATGGAGTGATGGTGGAGTGTGGGAGTGATGGCAGGGTAAGGGAGGAGGTGGGAGAAGGGTAATGGTGGCAGAGGGGGAGTTTTAGTAGAGTGTGGAGGGGGAGTTGTGGAAGATGAGGGGTGGAGTGTTAGGGGAGTGGGAATGGATTAGATCATATGCGGGAGCCGACAAAGCAAAGTGGGGGGAAATGCCTGAGGGAGTAAGAGGGATGGGGTGGGAGTGAGCAGAAGTAAAGAGATCTAGTAGCCGTTGGGAAGAGAGAGGAGGTAAAAGAGGGAAAGATAAAGGAGGAGATGGGGAGGAGGAAGAATATAAATGAGGGGTAATGGAAGAGAAGGAGGTGGAGGAGAAGAAGGAGGAGGTGGAGGAGAAAAAGGAGGAGGAGGTGGAGGAGAAGAAGAAGGAGGAGCAGGAGGAGGTGTGAGAATACCTTCAGCGGTAGTTGGCTGTGTGGAGGAAGCTGGAACGTAGCAAGGGAGAGTGAAAGAGAAAGAATGGGAGGAAGAGGAAGAAGAAGAAGAGGAGGAGGCGGAGGAGGAAGAGGAGGAGGAGGAGGAGGAGTAGTAGGGAGGACGGGTTAGGTGTGTGGGGGTTAGGGTGGGGGGTGGTTTTTGGGGGTTTGGGAGGGTGTCTCCGTGAGTTGTGTATGGCTCTCCAGGGACCCGTTGGCAGTTCACTCACAGAGCCGGGCCCGACCCTCGGTAATTGAACGCACTTTGTTCCCCGGGCCTTCGGATCCCGCCGATGTGCATTTGTTTATTTTCTCGGACTTCGGGGCCTTTCTCATCAGCGGCTGTGGTGTCAAGGAGCCCTCAGAGCCTCTGGGCCTGGAGGGCGAGAGGGAGGGCGGGGGGTGGCTGGAAAGGGGGCGGGGGTAGCTGGAAAGGGGCCGGGGGTAGCTGGAAAGGGGGTGGGGGTGGCTGGAAAGGGGGCGGGGGTAGCTGTAAAAGAGGGCGGGGGTAGCTGTAAAAGAGGGCGGGGGTAGCTGGAAAGGGGGCGGGGGTAGCTGGAAAGAAATTGGGGGTGGCTGGAGAGAGGGCGGGGGTAGCTGGGAAGAGGGCCGGGGTAGCTGGAAAGAGGGCGGGGGTAGCTGGAAATAGGGCGGGGCTAGCTGGGAAGGGGGCGGGGGTAGCTGGAAAGTGGATGGGGGTAACTGGAAAAGGGGTGGGGGTTACTGGGTGGATGGGTGGGTGGTTGAATGAATGAATGGTGGTGGATGAATGAGGAAGATATAAGATAAAGGAAGGGAGGAGGAAGAGGAAGAGGAGGTGGAGGAGGAAGAAAAAGAAGAGAAAGAAGTAGTTCCAAATAAAAGAGGAATTAGGTGGAACTAGTGGATGGGTAAGTGGATGGTTATTTGAATAAATGGTGGTGGATGAAAGAGGAAGAAAAGGAAAAAAAAGAGGGGGAAGAGGAGGAAGAGGAGGTAGAAGAAGAGAAAGAAGGGAAAAAATACAAAAATGAAAGAGGGAGGAGGAGAAGGTAGAACAGGAAAAGAAAGGAGAGGAACAGAAGGAGGACAAGGAAGAGGAATAGGAGGAGGACGAGGAAGAGGAAGAAGAAAAGGAGGAAATGGAAGGGGAAAGGCTGGGAAGAAGATGGAGGAAGACTTAAGAATAGAAGCAAATGGAGGAGAAAGACCAGAAGGAGGAGGACGAGGGAGAGGAGGTGGAGGAAAAGGTGGAGGGAAAAAAGCGAGGCAGCGGGGGAGGAGTAGGATAAAGATTAGGAAGAAGAGGAAGAGGAGGAAGAAGAAGACAAGGAGGAGGAGGAATAGAGGGAGGAGTAGGAGAAGGAATAGAAAGAAGAGGAGGAGGAAGAGGACATGAAGGAGGAGGAAAAGGGAGAGGGGTAGGAAGAAAAAAGAACAAGAAGGAGGAGGAAGAGAGAGAGGAACAAGAGAAGGAGTGGGAAAAAGAGTAGGAAGAAGAGGAGGAGTAGGAGAAGGAATAGAAAGAAGAGGAGGAGGAAGAAGAGGACAAAAAAGAGGAGGAAAAAGGAGAGAAGTAGGAAGAAGAAGAGGAGGAAGAGAGTAAAGAGTAAGAGAAGAAGTAGGCAGAAGAGTAGGAAGAAGAGGAGGAGGAGGAAGAGAGGGAGGAGTAGAAGAAGTAGTAGGAAGAAGAGTAGGAAAAAGAGGAGAAGGAAGAGGAGGAGGAAGAGGAGAAGGAGGAAGAGGATGAGGGAGAGGAGAAGGAATAGGAAGAAGAAGAGAAGGAAGAGTAGGAAGAAGAGGAGGAGGAAGAGGAGCGTACGAATCCTTCCAGCTCCGCGTTGCGTAGCTCACCCCGCGACTTATCATTCTGAAGAAGTGTCTTCTTGCCACTACTGCACCATCTCCCCCCAAACCCCCCCTTCCTCCTCCCCCCTCTGCCCCCCTTGCCCTCCCTACTTTATCCCCGGGGTCCTTGGCCGGGCGAGGTCGCCAGGGGGCAAGAGTTTGGCCCGAGGCGGGTGGCGGGAGTGAGGAAGGGCCTTCATTCTTATTCTCGAACTTCGACGCTCGTCTTATACGAAGTCAACTCGAAGTTGGATATGTCTTATATGAAGTGGATCTCTTGTACATTTATTCTTGCCCCCCCACATACCACCTCATACCACCTCATAGCACCTCATACCACCTCATACCACCTCATAGCACCTCGTACTACCTCATAGCACCTCATAGCACCTCATACCACATGCCCTTCATACCACATTCCTCCTCTTTTTTTTTTAACATTTCATGACTCATCTCATGGCACTGCAATATCTAAACATGGCTGTCCGGGTACTTAAGGCAAAGGTGACGGCTTCTGTCGTGGTTTTGTGGTGGTCTGGTGGTTATTGTGCTTGGCTCACGCTATAAAATCTATGGGTTCGAGTCCTGAATGAGGGAGTCATCCAGCTGGACATATGATCCATTGACCCTTGCATATTCCCCAAGAATGGTGTATGTGTGTGTGTGTGTGTGTGTGTGTGATTCACCATTGTCTTGGATCACGTGTTGGACTCATGATTGACAGTTATTAACCTCCCGGATGAGAGCTCAGACCTCGTATGACCGATCTATGGTTACTAATACTGTGACATTACAGGCACATACACAACCAACTCCCCGCCCACGAGAGTTGGAGTAGCAACCCGCAGAGCAGCGATACTGAAATTATTTCAGCCTTGGGCGGGATATGAACCCGGACCGCCGTAGTGGTAGGCGAGAGCTCTAACCACTGCGCCACGAGGTTTTGTGTGTGTGTGTGTGTGTGTGTGTGTGTGTGTGTGTGTGTGTGTGTGTGTGTGTGTGTGTGTGCAAGTATTGCTAAAGTGATATACAAATAAGTGTATAGATAAATTTATTAAATAAATAGGCAAATAGATAATAAACAAACAAAAAAATACTAATGAATAGTGACTTATTGTCCTTTTAAAATCAGTTAATTTTCTCCCAGCTTCTTTGTTCATCTCCTTCCATTGTCCCGTCGTCCTTTCATCATCTACTCACATTCTACTCTTTCGCGCATTCTCTTCTCTCTTTGACCAAAAAAAAAAAAAAAAAAAAAAAAAAAAAAAAAAAAAAAAAAAAAAAAAAAAAAAAAAAAAAAAAAAAAAATCCTCTCTTCCTCTTCTTCCTCCTCTTTTCTTCTGGCCATTTTTCCACCCTCCCCCTCCCCCCCACCTTTCACACTTGACTCTTCTCGATTATTCTACTCGTGAAGCTTTAGCCTGAGGCGCCGGGGGGTGTGGCTAAGAAGGTCTGGTCTGGTCTTAGCGCTAGACGCCGTAGCGCTCAAGTCCAAGGCATACAACATCAGCAGCACAACAGCATTACCGCCCTCCTCACCATATCTCAGCATGAATAAGCATGAGGGCGTGCCATGAGTCTCCATACCGTGAGAATCAGCACCGTGAGACCCTTCTCATGGAAAATGTGAGATCTCATGGCAAGAGACCCCGGTTCATGAGAACCCTTTCATAAGACCCATCATGTGCCATGAATGAGACCCCGTGCCATGGGACCCAATACTATGAGACCCCGTGCCATGAGGCACCATGCCAAAAGTCTCCGTGCCATGAGGTCCCATGCCAAAAGTCCCCGTGCCATGATACCCCGTGCCATGAGGTCCCATGCCTTAAGTCCCCGTGCCATGATACCCCGTGCCATGAAACCCCGTACCATGAGGTCCCATGCCTTAGTCCCCGTGCCATGAAGCCCCGTGCCATGAAGCCCCGTGCCATGAAACCCCGTGCCATGATACCCCGTGCCATGAAACCCCGTATCATGAGATCCCGTGCCATGAAACTCCGTATTATGAGACCCCGTGCCACGAGACCCCATACCGTAAAACCCCGTGTCATGAACCACCATCCCATGAGCCCCCGTGGTATGAGACTCCGTGCCATAAAACTATGTACCATGAAACCCCGTACCATGAGACCCTGTGCCATGAGACCCCGTGTTATAGACCTCGTGCCATAAGACCCCGTGCCATGAAACCTCGTACCATGATACTCCGTGCCATGAAACCTCGTACCATGAGACTCTGTGCCATGAGACCCCGTACCGTGAAACTCCGTGCCATGAGACCCCGTGCCATGAGACCCCATGTCATGACACCCTGTGCCATGAGACCCCGTGCCATATAACACCGTGCCATGAAACCCCGTACCATGAGACCTCTGTGCCATGAGGTCCCGTTCTGTGAAACTCCGTCATGAGACCCCATGCTATGCGACCTCGTGTCATGAGACTGCGTGTCATGAGATCCCGTGCTATGAGGCCCTGTGCCCTGGGAGCCTCTGTGCCAAGATCTCCACAGTGAGACCTCCAATCACGAACCTTGGTGCATGAGACCCGGCGCCATAAGACCCCTTAGTTTATTTTAGTATACGAGCCCCGGGCTGTGCCCGTCCCGGCTTGCCCGGGGGACTCGGCCTTCGGCGGCTAGCTGCTCATCGTTCAATAACTTGTTATTCTGTTCAACTTCCCTCGACAATTCTTCTCTGTTGTAGCCCCTTTCCCTCATTCTATATCACAGTAAACTCGTGACATCGTGTCGCCTTTTATTCTGATTGGCTGGTCTTCAGTCGTGACGTCATGTCGCCTCTTCTGATTGGCTGGTCCTCGGTCGTGACGTTATGTCTCTTCTGATTGGCTGGTCTTCAGTTATGACGTCATGGAACATTTTCAGATTTCTATAATTTCTACAAACTATTTATTTTCATGTATTATATATATGATATGAAAGGATTATGTAATACCAAAAAGTAAATGTAATTGAGATAGAAAGGTTATTAGGAATTACATTGGTCTAATATTACCTGCTGACAGTCAACTTGAATATTCAAATGAAGGAATGTGTGATATTTTAAACAACTATTTTAGCTCAGTATTCGTAAACGAATCGGCTCAAGGTGAAGTCCAAGTTCAAACCTGTGAAAAGTCAAGGGTAAACTTACTACGGTAAATATAGCAAAAATAAATAAATAAATAAATAAAAATAAACTGTGTAGAAACATTCAAAAGTGTTTTTTTTATATATATATAAAACACCAGGGCCTGACGGTTGGTATCCAAGAATCTTAAAAGAAATATAAAATGAGATTGTTGTTTCATTAGAAATTATTTTCAAGAAATCCACTATATCCCAAGAGAATGGAAGCTAGCTAACGTTACTCCCACATTCAAAAAAAAGTGTCTGTTTATTATCATTATTTATTTGATTATTATTCATTATTATTTATCCGTCCATTTGTTATTTACCATTTACCTGTTTATCATTTAACTTTACCTATTTGTTTATTTATTTATTTTATTATTATTTATATTGACATTTTTATCTATTTATTTATCTATTATTATAATCTATTCGCATCGGACCTATTTATAGACCAAAAGGTCTCCTGTCGGCATGCTTCTCCTTTGTAATCCTTTGGGATGTAGTTTCCAGACCATTGCCTTTCGAGTGGAATGATATAAAATATTATATACATGTATATGTATATGAATATATATATAATATATATATATATGTATATATATATATATATATATGTATATATATATATATGTGTATATTTGTATATATGTGTATATGTGTATATATGTGTATGTGTATATGTGTAATATATATATATGTATATATGTATATATATACATATGTATATATGTATATACATATATGTATATATATACATATATGTATATATATACATATATATATATGTATATATACATATATGTATATATATATATGTATATATATATATATACATATATAT
>NC_134803.1:45526772-45531772 GCF_046742065.1 Oratosquilla oratoria | reverse complement strand
CAGTAATTCCTATATCATATAAAACAGTGATAAAATCACTCTGAGTTAAACTATTTTTAATGAAAAAGGCAAAGAACATGTAATACATTTAATATGAACAGTTTTAACATTTTATGAGCTCGTATTGGTAATCTGTTTGGTTGAAATATATATCCTTGATCCTGTAATCTAAGAGTCTTGTTATGTACTTAGCTCTTTCTTTTTGATGGGGATTGTAATTTTCTAATCAAAGTTTGGTAACCGCATTACACCACACTGCATTACACCATACTGCACTGCAGTATATTGCACTACACGACACTGCACTACATTACACCACAATGCTCTACACCATACTGCACTACATTACACTGCACTACACCACATTGCATTACACCATACTGCACTGTACTACATTGCACTACACCATACTGCACTGCAATACATTGCACTACACCATACTGCACTGCAATACATTGCACTACACGACACTGCACTACACGACACTGCTCTACAGCTTGCACTGTAGTACATTGTACTACACGCCATTGCATTACACCACATTGCACCACACCACACTGCACTGCAGTACATTGAACTACACGACACTGCACCACACCTCACTGCACCAGACCGCACTGCACCACACCGCACTGCACTGCACCACACTGCACTGCACCACAATGCACTACACCACACTGCACTACACCACTTTGCACTACACCACACTGCACTACACCACACTGCACTACACCACTTTGCACTACACCACTTTGCACTACACCACACTGCACTACACCACACTGCACCACACCACACTGCACTACACCACACTACACTGCACCACGCCACAATGCACCACACCACAATGCACCACACCACACTGCACCACACCACACTGCACTACACCACACTCAACTTCACCACGCTGCACCACACCACACTGCACTGCACCACACTGCACTGCACCACACCACAATGCACTGCACCACACTGTACTACACCACACTGCACTACACCACACTGCACCACACCACACTGCACTACACCACACTGCACCACACCGCACTGCACTACACCACACTGCACTACACCACACCACACTACAAAGGATTACAAAGGCGGAGCATGCCGACAGGAGACTTTTTGATCCATATCTAGGTCGGATGCGGAAAAAAATAAATAAAAAAATTCATATTAATGATAATATAATAAATAAAAACTATGATAATGTAAATAACAAATAAAAGACATAAATAAATGCATAGGTATAGTTAAATAATAAACAAAGAGGTAAATAGTAAATAATAATAAATTGACATATAACTAATAATAAATAAAAATCAGACAGACAAATGATAACAAAACAAAAACAAATAATATAAGATAAATTATAATCATTACAGCATCTTACTTAGGTATTTATCTAAATGATTCTTAAAGCTTCGAACTGAACTACATTGCACTACCTGTGCAGGAAGTTTATTCCATTCATTAACTACACGGTTGGCAAAGTTGTTTCTACCTACTTCCAAATTGAATCTATTTCCTGACAGTTTGAGACCATTGTTTCTTGTTTGATTCTCACTATGCTACACCACACCACACTGCACTACACCACACTGCACTACACCACACTGCACCACACCACACTGCACTACGCCACACTGCACTACACCACACCACACCAGACCAGACACACCCCATACTACATCCTTGGTTAACTTACTTTTATTTCCGTTTACGCTTCAAGTTGTTTGTGGACTGAAGGTATGAAAGTTTCCTTCAGACTTCTTCCGAGATGCAGGAACTATCGCCTTGGTACAACACCGGCTCTCGAATAATTCTCCAGTCTTGAATAAAAAAGTCCTCTGCCTTGCATGTCTTCGGCTACTGCTTGATTAATTATAAGAACGGGCAAAGAAGATTTCTTTTGGAGACTCCCCTTTTGAAGCGAGATGACCTTTATGAAGAAAGTGACGTCCATAGTTAATCTCTCCCATACTTTTTACAGGGACACGTAAGGACTTTTACAATCTGCTACATATTCTTATAACAATGGCTACGTAAACCGTGCAAATTTATGTTGGTAATAGTAGTGATAATTTTACACAAACAGAATATACATATAAGTTACGAAAAATAAATCTGTAATATTATTCTATCGTTAGAATGCAAAAGTTAGTGATGTCATGTCGATTCTTACGCCTAGGAATCCTCAGGCAATAAAGCCCAATGTGTTGCAATATACATATGTAATATATATATAGACAGAAGAGGGGTATGGTGAGGACATGAATACAGGAAACTGTTGGAGATTTACCATATATATACATACATACATACACATACCAAAGGCTTTTTCCCCCATACAAGGGAGGTAGCCAAAAACCAAAAGCATAAACCATTCCCACCCATTCCATCCCAAACATACTCCATTCCCCTCTACCCTCTTCCCTCCCTCTTATCTTGGCACCTCCTGGATGACGGGTCATCCCTGCATCCTGTCCACTGCCCTGGGTCAGAAGCAGTGTCGCAAGACACAGCGCATCCACAGCAAGGCCGCTTCATTAAATCGGCGACCCCCCCCCCCTCTCTCCGTCCCCTCATGCAGAAAAGAAGGCGGGGAGAAATCCCTTCTGGCTGCGTCAATTCATTTCTCATACATACTCCCTCTCTCCCGAATGTGTTTTTTTTTTTTGTACCATTTTGAACAATCACAAATGGTAGGTCTATTGCTTTTCAGACTCTCTCAACTTAAGATTATCTGCTGTAAACCAGATATCAATTAAGCAAATACTGAGGATTAGTTGGCTGTTGAAAAACACAGGATTTAACACGCTAAGCTTTATTTGCTGTGCAGTCACGAATAAAGCTTTAAAGAATATACTAAATCGTGATGACTAACAAATCAGGAGGTCTATAGTTTGCTACAGTGTGATGCTCTACAGTGCTTAGCATTGTAGAGTAAGTATGCATTAGACTGTAGTCGATCTTTTAGCCTTTTTGAGTTCGCTGCCTCTCCTAATCCTGTACGTGTCATTATTATGTTAAACCTTGTTGCAGATTTCCAATTTCATTATTACACTACATCTCGTACTGTACATTAAATTCTGTATCACAGTTCGTTGCATAACAACAGAATATTATAAAGTAAAGGAAAGCAAAGTAATATGAGACCCCACCGCACCATAACACACCTCACCACAGCACACTACACAACACCTCACAACACCAAAGCACACCACACAACACCATACCAAACCACAGTACACTACACAACACCATACCGCACCACAGCACACTACAAAACACCATACCAAACCACAGCACTCTACACAACACCATACCAAATCATCCCACACTACACTACACCACACTTCACTACACCACACCACACCTCACAACAACACGATACGCAACATCATGTCAAACCACCCCACACTACACCACACCACACCTCACAACAACAAGATTCGCAACACCATACCAAATCACCCCACACTACACTACACCACACCACACCTCACAACAACAAGATTCGCAACACCATATTAGACCACCCCACACCACACCACACCAAACCACACCACACTACACTATACCACACCACGCCACGCCACGCCACGCCACGCCACACCACAGAAAACGAAACCTTGTGACCACATAATGCTACACTCTAGTCTCCTCTTTCTCGGTTGAGCGGCGCGACTTTTTTTTTAAGCTTTCTCTGCAACAAGGCCCTTGATTTTTTTTTTTTCTGCAACGAAACCTGCACGCAACTGCATCGTAGCAGAACCGTTCCAACAAGCGGAGAAGAGGAAGAGTCTTTACTGGAACGAAATCGCATGACGGCAGCTACTTTTTGCCGAAGAAAAGAGGACATTTGTATATTAAAAAAAAAAAAAAAAAAAAAAAAAAAAAAAAAGGGGGGGGGGATAAACTGAAGTAACTTCTTCGTTTCTTGAACCTTTCTTCAGGAAATCGAAAAGTGAGTTACAGACAGACACAAACACCCGAACAGATATGCAAGTGAGAATGTAAGGTAGGGAGGAGGGGACATTTTAGTGGGCGTGGCAGGTGAATGGGCGTGTGGAGGGTGGGTACAGGGTAAGGGGGTGGTGGGGGGCAAGGAAGCGATCGGGCGTACGTAGGCGTGGCATCAAGAGAGTGGGCGTGTGCAGAGACGCGTTCCGTTGTGTTACGTTACACACGAGGCGTTCGGGAACCACTTCGACAGGGCCATTCCGGGTGAAATATTTGGGTCGGAGGGTTCCCGAGAGCCGCTTCGGGGGTCCCATCGCGCCGAATCCATCCCATTAACTTCTTAATAGGATTGAATTGAATTACATTTTTGTCTTTGGGAATGAATTGGAAGAGTTTATAAATCGGGTGGTGATTATCCGGGTCCCTCCCTCCTTACCCCAGGAAGGTCATGAAAAAGGCAACTTACCAATGCTCTCGAATCACGTGCTGGGCCTTCCTGTTCGAGAGGTCTGACCTTCCTGGAGAAGAACTCAGAGCTCATGTGACCTTACACCCACCCCATCTACCCATTCCCTTGCTCAAAGGGAACAGTAACGGGTTTTACTATAGTGCAGCCTTCACGAACTAGGTACAGTAGCGTGACAAGCCGTGACAGTAACCACCAGCAAGGCTATCCCCCATGCACACTATTTGGTGTTAGCAGTCTTGTCCCATCTGGACCATTTGTAAAAACAGATGGAGCCAGCTGAGGACCCAAGGCCATCTGTATGGAAGTTAAGGGCCCATTACACAGGAGGAACTGCCTGGTGGGGGGGAGGAACCTGGTTCATTGCGAATAGATAGATACCTGTTGTGTATCCCCTGGGGTCTACTTCGCATGTAGAGACCCAAGGGACCATGAGAAAGCAATTGTATCTCAGGACCTCCCTCCGCCCCCGGCCTCGTCTCCTCCTTTCCCCTTTCCCAAGTGTACATCAGTTTCTCTCCCTTTCCGAACTTTGTCATTTCCTCTCCTTTTTCGTCTTCGCTTGTTT
>NC_134803.1:45509272-45511772 GCF_046742065.1 Oratosquilla oratoria | reverse complement strand
ATGTATACGTATATATATGTATATGTATGTATAAATGTATACACCAAATATCCTTTTCCCCTAATAATAGGTGGAGGAGGGGATGGCCGAGTCAAAGCACATACCCACCCTACACCTATCCCACACTCATCCAATACCCATTTGTTATCTTTTTCACCTTAGGACCTGGTAAATGAAGGGTCATCCCTGGACCCCGCCACATTGCTCGGATAAAAGGTACGACACACTACTTCCACAGCAAGATCCGACAGCTGAAACTAGTTTACCCCCACCGATTCATTATATGGTGAGCCCCTCTTTCCATGTCCGTACGGGGGTATTTACTGATTTTTCCAAAATGTTTACAAGAAAATACTACAAGAGGTATTTACAAGAAAAAGCATTCCCCTAGCTCGTGTCATTTCCTTTTTTTTTCTATACAACTCTCCAGTTTCTCCTATCTTTCGTACTCTCTTTTCTTTACTCGACAGACATTCATTTTGCATCCAGTACCTCGTTTACCATCTTCCTCATTCTTAGCTGTTCCTCAAGTTAACTTCTTTTACCTTATTCTTGGTTTTCCCTTCACATTCCTTCCATCTCGTTCTTGTGTTTCCCTTCTTTTTCACTCCAAACATTTCTGCTTTCCATTATTTTATGGTCATATATATAATTGTGTGTGTGTGTCTGTGTGTGTGTGTGTGTGTGTGTGTGTGTGTGTGTGTGTGTGTGTGTGTGTGTGTGTGTGTATACATACACGTTTATATATATGTGTTGTACATGGGAAAAGAACTGGAGTCCAGGAAACATCTTCAGTAAACAGAATAATAGTCTGAACTCGGAAACCTTGCCAATATTCAAAAGATTTGTACCCAGCAGAGTGTCCGTCTTCAAGAGTACACTGTAAAGATGACCACATTTATTTTTTACATTACAAACCTTATCACCTCATCTGGTGAGTGAGTTTGCCAAACAGTGGGGCACCCCACGGAGTACCACCACTGAAAACAAACGCGTAGAAACATCTAAACAAAATAATATTCGTTTGTGAAATCTATGAAGAGTAATTTGACAAAACCTATCGTTTCTATTCTTAGGTACAATATAGGTTCGAAGAGGTGGGGTCAAAGAAATAATAGAAGAGAGATTTAAGGAGGATAGTTGAACAGAGGAATAGTAGAAGTGGTTTGTCATTCTTTAGTCGGGACCAGTTCAACCATAAAAGTATGCTGCGTGACTCTGGTCCTTAGAGATGCCACTGAAGATCCTTTGATATTGTTAACACAAATCTTATACAGTTCATACCACATAAAAGATATATTTTCTCCAGATTTGAACTATACGTGCCTAGTTTAGCTGTTCGGAAGTGAGTATCTTTGTCGAGTCGATACGTCGATCGAACTGGGTCGAGTTACCCGAGCTCTCGGCCACATTATCGACCTTATCGACCTATGGTACTGAATAACCAAGATGTTGACCCCTGTGACGTTGGCATGCTGTATAGATCTTCTTGTGGAAGACGTTAGGTAATATTACTAAGGCAAAATAAGTAGTCTATAGGGTCTCGATCGGTACTCGCATGTTGCAGGCTGTGGGATCAGCCCTCCCAGCTGCTTTTAGGTACTTTTAGGCCCCTTTCACACTAGGCAACTAGTGACCGTCACAAGTGGCGGTCACTAGTTGCCTAATGTGAAAGTCTCGGGCAACTGCAAGCAACCATTGACTGTCACCGAGTTCTGGAATCCTTTCTCATCATCTCATTAGTCCAAAGAATGGCATCAATGGATGAGGTGCTTTTGTTGGCTTTTCTGGTCAAGCAAAAGAGACGGTCGGTGACGGCAACTGCCAGTGACGGTCACTTGTTACCGGAGCGGGCAACAGCCATAGCCTGTTGCGTAACCGGGCAACCTCAGTGACTTAGTGTGAAAGGGGCTTTATTGTTCGGTGCGGATGACGCGCATCATACATAGGATCATATTAGTTTGGGTAAACACGTTGTTAGGCTCAGTTAAAATTCCCAGCCTCGTGTTTTGCAGCTCTTAGTAAAACAGTCCCATTACAAAGCAATGAACTCGTGCTCTAGACAATCGTCTAATGATCAT
Source organism: Oratosquilla oratoria (assembly GCF_046742065.1). Taxonomy (NCBI): domain Eukaryota; kingdom Metazoa; phylum Arthropoda; class Malacostraca; order Stomatopoda; family Squillidae; genus Oratosquilla; species Oratosquilla oratoria. The sequence continues at coordinate 45,509,691 of NC_134803.1, read as the reverse complement.
CAATGAAGAAGAACGATCATCGTTGAGTCGTAATCGCAAGAAGCAAAACGTACATTTTATGAAGACGTCTGGCACCTCGGTATAAGAAAATCTATAAAGTGGGTCGCAGTAATAAAGGGGTTGGAGGCTATTGGAACGTTTACTTTGTTCAGGACACGAAAGTGGTTTGTGTGTGCAGTTATTGAGTAAAGGATCCGGTTAAATTGAGACTCAAAGGTTAGTGTCTGAAAACTACGAGGAATATTGATGATGAGATAATCTAGCTATTAAGTAGTCACTTAATAGATGGTGCTTCGCTTTTTTTTATTCACTTAATTGTCTGTTCATTTATTAATCTGTCAGCACATTCATATATTTACTTATCTTTATTTGTTTATCTATCTATATTTTGAATTACGATTATTCGTTATGTATGACAT
>NC_134803.1:45489272-45499272 GCF_046742065.1 Oratosquilla oratoria | reverse complement strand
GTCCTCCTCCTCGTCCTCGTCCTCGTCGTCATCGTTATTCGTTATCGTCATCGTCGTCATGTCGTCATCGTCGTCGTCGTCGTCATAATCATCATTATCATGATTATCATCATCGTTATCGTCGTCATCAGCATCATCGTCGTCGTCGTCGTCGTCATTGTCACCGTCATTGTCACCGTCATTGTCACCGTCATTGTCACCGTCATTGTCACCGTCATTGTCACCGTCATTATCATCATCGTCATTATCATCATCGTCATTGTCATTACCATCATCATTATTATAATCATTTAATTTTCAATACCATACTTTTTCTCATTTTTTTTTCAAAGACGAAAACCGAACTTGGATTCATATCTCCTTCAATAACAGCGTTGGCATAAACGCAAACTCAAAAGGACGAAGTTGATAGACATTATGCCGATCACCGACGCGTCAGGCAAAAGTAATATAATCCTAACACTTTGGAGGAAATCAGAGAGAGATAGATATATATATATATAAATAGAAAGAGATAAAGAGAGAGAGAGAGAGAGAGAGAGAGAGAGAGAGAGAGAGAGAGATATTGTGACAGCTGCCTTCCATTGCGTCACTGTTATTGAAATCAAAGCAAACAAGTATTACTTATATCAACAATATTTATAAGACTCGTACTTACTAGTATTACTAGAACATTTAAAGCACTTAGAGAAGTGTTCGATCCTTTTGATTTTTTATGAGTGTCTTTGTGCTTATACTAAGCACTTTGTTTTAGAAATAGAACGTGAAGAAATGTTTGTATATAATGAACTTAAAATGGTGTGAAAGACGATGAGATCGATTGAAAGATAGGCAGCTCTGTCTAAAGACAGATAGACAGACAGATATGCAGGAATCGTCAGACATATAAGACAGACTGGCAGGCATGCAGACGGATAGACAGGCAGACACAGACAACAGGTGGGGAGACAAGAAGATAGGCAGACAGAAGGGTAGACAGACAAAAACACAGACAGACAGAAAAATAGATGGAGAGAGACGAGATAGAAATACAAAGATAGATCCACAGGTTGACAAAAAAGACAGACCAACAGACAGACAGACAGACGGACAGACAGGCAGAGACAGACAAAAGCACAGACAAAAATAAACACACACACACACACACACACACACACACACACACACACACACACACACACACACACACACACACACACACACACACACACACACACACCTACACACACACACACACACCTACACACACACACACACACCTACACACACACACACACACCTACACACACACACACACACCTACACACACACACACACACCTACACACACACACACACACCTACACACACACACCTACACACACACACACACACACACACACCTACACACACACACACACACCTACACACACACACACACCTACACACACACACCTACACACACACACACACACACACACACACACACACACACACACACACACACACACACACACACACACACACACAGACAAAAACACAGACAAAAAACACAGACAGAAAAATAGAAAGATGGAGACAGACAAGACAGAGATAGAAAGATAGACCCACAGGTTGACAAAAAAGACAGACAGACAGACAACAAGGGACAGACTGAAAGACATACAGACAGACAACAAGGGACAGACTGAAAGACATACAGACAGACAACAAGGGACAGATTGAAAGACATACAGACAGACAACAAGGGACAGACTGAAAGACATGCAGACAGACAACAAGGGACAGACTGAAAGACATACAGACAGACAACAAGGGACAGACTGAAAGACATACAGACAGACAACAAGGGACAGACTGAAAGACATACAGACAGACAACAAGGGACAGACTGAAAGACATACAGACTGATAGACAGACAGGCAGACAAAAGTGACAGACCTAAAGACAGTGGAAAGGAAGGGGAGGCCTGGAAATCGTAATCATGTATGCGATTCCGTATGCAAAGGAGATAAGCGGCGGCAGCGAATATAATTGACCGCACAAAAGACATAACGAACTGGCAGTCTGGTTTCCTTTCCGTACAATATTTAACCCCAACCCATGCCAGGTGGCACTAACCTCTGTAGGTCACATGCCGTCGGGCGATTTTATTATTTTGTTAATCTCCATGGCAACCCATTAGTAAGGGGGCCTCTGTCTCGGGTTGCGTTTATTTATTTATTTATTTATTTATTTATCTAATTTATTTATTTATTTATTAATGCATTAATTCATTGATTCATTTGCTTATTTATTTATTTACTTTTTGTATTCATTCATTAATTTATTTATGTATTTATTTATTAATTTATTTATTCATTTATCTATTTATTTATGTATTTATCATCATGGAAGCTACCGGGCTGTGTTGTTTATCTCTGTTTATTTCCCGATAGGATTTTTTTCATTTTATATTTATTTTTACCTATATTTATTCATTTATTAATCATTAGTATAGGAACTACCAGGATGTGTTGTTTATCACTTTGTCACGATAGAATTTTTATTTTATCTTATCTTTATTTTTATCCATATTCATTTATTTATTAGTAATATAGGAATTACCGGGCTGTGTTGTTTATCTCTGTTATGTCACGATAGAATTTTTATTTTATTTCATCTTTATTTTTGTCTATATTTATTTATTTATTAATCGTATAGGAACTACCGGGCTATGTTGTTTATTCTTTGGTAGTTCCTGGTAGGATGTTTTTTCTTCTATTTTTTTCTTTATTTTTATCTATATTCATATATTTATTAGTATAGGAACTACCGGGCTATGTTGTTTATCCTTTGGTAGTTCCCAGTAGCAAAAAGGGTAGAGGGAATTGTTAAGAGTCACTCGAATGTCGCTTGTGTTTTTTTTTCTTCTATTTTTTCTTTATTTTTGTCTATATTCATTTATTTATTAATAGTATAGAAACTACCGGGCTATGTTGTTTATCCTTTGGTAGTTCCCGTCAGGATTTTTTTTTCATCTATTTTATCTTTATTTTTATCTATATTCATATATTTATTAGTAGTATAGGAACTACCGGGCTATGTTGTTTATCCTTTGGTAGTTCCCAGTAGCAAAAAGGGTAGAGGGAATTGTTAAGAGTCACTCGAATGTCGCTTGTGTTTTTTTTTCTTCTATTTTTTCTTTATTTTTATCTATATTCATTTATTTATTAATAGTATAGGAACTACCGGGCTATGTTGTTTATCCTTTGGTAGTTCCTGGTAGGATGTTTTTTCTTCTATTTTTTTCTTTATTCTTATCTATATTCATATATTTATTAGTATAGGAACTACCGGGCTATGTTGTTTATCCTTTGGTAGTTCCCAGTAGCAAAAAGGGTAGAGGGAATTGTTAAGAGTCACTCGAATGTCGCTTGTGTTTTTTTTTCTTCTATTTTTTCTTTATTTTTATCTATATTCATTTATTTATTAGTAGTATAGGAACTACCGGGCTATGTTGTTTATCCTTTGGTAGTTCCCGTCAGGATTTTTTTTCTTCTATTTTATCTTTATTTTTATCTATATTCATATATTTATTAGTAGTATAGGAACTACCGGGCTATGTTGTTTATCCTTTGGTAGTTCCCGTCAGGATATTTTTTCATCTATTTTATCTTTATTTTTATCTATATTCATATATTTATTAGTATAGGAACTACCGGGCTATGTTGTTTATCCTTTGGTAGTTCCCAGTAGCAAAAAGGATAGAGGGAATTGTTAAGAGTCACTCGAATGTCGCTTGTGTTTGCGATGTTAACTTTTGGAAAACAACCAAACAAGGGAACAGGGAGGTGACTGGTGTTGGTGGTGTTCGGGGTGGAAGGGAAGCTGGAGGGAGCTGTCGAAAGTACAGCTGGTGAAACAAGTTCTTCCGCACTTAACAATCACTCCTCATCTGGTGAATTCTTCTTTTCCAATTTCTGTTCTTTAAGACTTTTGGCATCAGTAGTTGTCAAATTGACTTCTCTTTGAACTGACCCATATACCAGTGATTCATAACTTTTATTTGTCTTTTTATCTATTTATATGTTTATCAATTTCTCTATTCATTTATTTATCTGCCTATTCATTTATCTGCTTTTATTCTCATTTTCCTTTTCAGTCAGTCCACACATCTGGAATTCCCATTTTCTTTGAGCAAGGGAAAATGTAAACAAACCGCAAAATTGAATTACATAATAACACAATTTTTCTTAAGAATAATATACTTAGTAGCCTCAACAAAATGTTCTTGATTGGTAACACAAATAATATATTGAACATATTGTAAATTAAGTTTGTATTTTTATAAAAAAATTTCAAGATATTTTTTCCATAGAACTCCTGAAATTGTCCCCAGATGGGGGAAATTTCCCACAGTTTTGGGGAATGTTGCTATATACTAGTTAACATTATTGTGCACCATTCTGACGCGTTTAAGCTATTAATGATTACCACTTGCACGAGCTCTGCAAGTACTGGGGAAAGGACCGCAAGTCAGTATTTACTGGTTTGATCTCAACTCAATGTATCTCAGCTTCTAAACAATATTTTCAGACGCAAATTTTTCTTCCTCTTTTTTCTTCCTTTTTTGCATCGTATGCTTCTTCTTCCTTTTCTTCTGCTTCTTCTGCTGCTTCTTTTTCTTTCTCTTATCTCTCTTCTTTCTCTTCTTTGTCTTTTCCTCTTATTTTTCTTCTTTCTTTTCCTTCTCCTTTTCTTTCTCTTTTTATTCTTCTTCTCTCTCTTCTTCTTTTCTTTTCCTCTCCTTTCTCCTCCTCCTCCGCCTCCTTCTCCTCCTCCTCATTGGAGTTTCATTTTATCAGAAGATTTTCTCACAGACAAGCCCCCGTCATTACGCAAGACACCATCTTTATCATCAATGGCGCTGCATGTGTCCACTTCTTTATCGCGGTCTCAAGTGGACATCATTCTAATTATCTCCAATTATCTCCCATTTGTGAATCTTCACTTCGCCAGAAGTGCCTCATTTTCTCTCACATGGTTTTCCTTCTTCGTGGAGACAGTTCTCTTTCTAAGAAATCAGTGAATTCCCTTGGAATTTCTCAAAGTCTTCATTAGTTGTTTCTTGCAGACTCTTAAGTGAAGTCTTCCCTTCTATCTATTATAATAAAGTAGTAGCCTCTGTCTGTCTGTCTGTTTGTTTATTTGTAGACATGTATTGTCAATACCACACACACACACACACACACATGCACATACACACGCACGCAAAAGAATGTGTACATATGATATTTGTGTTTGTGTATGCATGTATTTTCAAGCTAGGGTTTCCCAACCTTCGGGAGGGGGTGGGGCGCACACCTGGGAGGGGGAGTGTTTAAAGCTATAATTCATTTAAAATATATATTTTGGTTAGGGTTACGGGTTAAAGTTAGGTGGCTTATAGTGAGGGAACACGCCACTAATATAGTCTCCCCTTAAGTCGCATATTATTTTTGTGACATAAGAATTAATATGATTAAACAAACCATTGTATGTGTTCATAAATATTTTTTATACTTGTGAATTAATGTTGCCACAAACCATGATAGCTTTTATAAGAAAAAAGCATGTAAATGAAAAAATTATTGTATAATTTTACCAATTTTTGAAATATTAGTTATTTTTATTTAATTTAGTGCGGGCGGAAACTGATTAATCACAAACTGCTAGGTTTTTGGAAATAAACCCCTATAACCATATATATTCTGAAGATAAATAAACGAGACACATTTCTTCACCTTTTAGCTGTAAACATTTATTGTCAACACACACACACACACACACACACGCACGCAAAAGAATGTGTACATGATATTTGTGTTTGTGTATACATGTATTTTCAAACTAGGGTTTCCCAACTTTCGTGAAGGCGGCGCACACCTGGGAGGGGGAGTGTTTAAAGCTATATTTCATTTAAAAGAAAAATAATTTTGGTTAGCGTTAAGGGTTAAATTTAGGTGTGGTATGGTTACGGATTATTCACGAACTCGAAACAATACAAAAATTTCTGTTGATGTCGGACTGGAAACCGAAAATCCCTCAAGGGAACACATCCCCTCCGGACTCTGGGTGAGATAGTGGTAACGTCACGGCAACGAAGACGACTGATTTGCCTCGGCCCGTAGGGATGTGCGCCGAAGGCACCTGCGAGCAAAGCGAGCTCGTCCGACGAGCCGAGCTCCCGCGAAGCGGGATCGGACGCAGCCCATGCTCATAAAATATATATATAGATATATATATATATATATATATATAAATATATATATATATATATATATATATATATATATATATATATAATATATATATTAGTTACCAGTGTCACCTAAAATTCTTCTAGGCATATACAATAATTAATAGATTTGAAGACAGATGAGGACGTGGGTAGAGGAAGAGTCCGTGCAGATGTATTTGTACACTTTATTGTCTTACGTTTTGACCACTGGGGTGATCTTCAGAAGCCTAACATTTGGTTAGATTTCTGTAAATGTTCTCCAACGTATCCAAATCTTCCTCCTAATATTATTATTACCCTTACTTGGGATTATTAACTGAATATATGCATGCACTTAATATCCTAGGGGGACCTCAGTGGCACCTCTACGGACCATAGTTACGCAGAGTTATTTCATACGATGGGGACCAATTTCCACACGTAAAATAATGTGAAAACCCTTTATAATCTTCCCTATGAGTCATTTCTCTTGCTCTTAAGTATGATTGCTACGAGATTTAAAGTGTGATCAATAGAATGAAACAGAATAGAATAATGGAATAGAATAGATAAAATTGAGTGAGGAGGGAGACAGCAGTCACTGCCTTTCGATGGTTGAGAGCAACAGGTTATGAGGAATGTGCTGTAGAAGACGAAGTTATTTTCTTTTATATTCGTATCGAGCTTCCAGTCCCATAAAAGAAAGGTTCTGGAAATTTGTTATCCTCTATTTGTATTATTTATTTATTTATTTATTTATTCGTTTATATTTTATTTTTATTATTTTATTTATCTATTTATTTTTATTTCTGATTTATCTTATTTCACTTTTTTTCATTGGTAGCGTCTCAAGGGCTAAAGAATTTCTTTTTCTCTGAACTTGTTTTGAGTTACTAGTCATAGAGTTTTAGAAGCTGATGGTTTTCTTTTTTTGAATATATTTCGAGTTTCCAGGGATTTGACGTCAGATCTGAGGATTTTTTTTTTTCAACTGATATCGAGTTTCTGACCATAGCTTCTCAGGAATTGATCTTTATTATTATTTTTTTTTAATTCGGTTCGAATTTCTAATAACAACACAGAAGCTGAAGATTTTTTTCATTTGTTAGTTTCTAGTCACAGCAATGTATATATATTTTTTCTTTGATATCTTTAGAATTCTTCGTCATACCATTTAAGGTGGGTCATCACACCTCTTCTGGAAACTTGAAGACTCTTCTGGAAACTTAAAGACTCTTCTGGTTGTACATTTTGGACCACCAGAAGTATATTCTTCAGCGAATGCTCATAATGAGCAACATTATAGTTTGCAGGGAAAGTTTGTATAACCATATGTATTTTATTCTACAAACAAAACTTGCAACCGAGTGTATGTTCTTTGTACAAGAGAAAAGTAACTGAAGGGAAAATACTATATAAAAGAACATATATGTCAAGAAAAATTATATTTGTATTATAGATACCCACACCTACACACACACACATACACACACACACACACACACACACACACACACACACACACACACACACACACACACACACACACACACACACACACACACACACACACACAGAGAGAGAGAGAGAGAGAGACACACACAGACACACACACACACACACACACACACACACACACACACACACACACACACACACACACACACACACACACACACACACACACACCACGAGCTTTGCTCCTTTCCTATATGCTATGATTAGGTAGACGCAATAAGGCAAACACACACACACACACACACACACACACACACACACACACACACACACACACACACACACACACACACACACACACACACACGCCTTTGGGTGAAGAAACCTGGAATGTGCATCATGATTATCTATTTTTTCTATACATCGGAGCTCTAGTCGGTTGTCAATTGTAAAATAAAATTCAAAAGAAAAACCACAACATCCAAAACCTTAATCAAATTCCCTAAACCCGCCGCCGAGCTGAACAGAATCGTCTACCGGTAGTTAAGTCTACATCCCTCTACTCTCGCGTACACAGACATACAACAACAACAACAAGAACAACAACAACAACGGGACAAAAGTATATTTGCATATATCCGACATACCGCGGGTCAGTTTCGAATGTCCTCAGTATTACATCTCCTGCAGTCAGCGGCTCAGACATCGGCTCGCGGCGTCGACCGTCTTCTCTCACCGGGGGAGACATCAAGTTACCCTCGGCGCCTCAGAGGTCGTAAATGCTGAACGAGTGTCAGCCAGGCCTCTGACACACCCTTTCCTCCCCATACCCTTCCTCCCCCCTTCTCCCCTCTCCCCTTCTCCCCTCTCCCCTTCTCCCCTCCTCCTTCCCCCTTCTCCCCTCCCCCTTCTCCCCCTCCCCCCTCCCCCTCCCCCTTCCCCCTCTTCCTTCTCCACCTTCTCCCTTCTCTTTCCCCCTCCTCCTCCTCCACCATCTCCATTCTCCTTCCCCTTCTCCTTCACCATCTTCATTCCCATTCCCCTTCTCCCTTCCCTCTTCCCTTTCCCCCTTCTCCCTTCCCTTTCCCCTTTCCCTTTCCCCCTTCCCCCTTCCCCATTCTCCACCTTCTCCCCTCCCCTTTTCACCCTCCCCTTCTCCCCTCCCCTTCTCCCCTCCCCTTCTCCTCTCCCATACCCTTCCTCCCCCTTCCCCTTTCCCCTTCACCCTTCTCCTTCCCTCTCCCGTTTCCCCTTTCCCTCCCCCTCCCCCTTCCCCTTCTCCCCTCCTCCTTCCCCCCTTCCCCCTTGGTCTCTCTCTCTCTTCCACCTTCTGACCCTCTCCCCACCCCCACCTTGGTTCTTCTCCCCCCCTCCCTCCCCCTCGGTCCTCCCCCTTCCCTCCATAACCTCTCAATCCCTCTCCCCTCCCCTCTCCCTCCATAATCCCTCTCCCCTACCACCCCCTACCCCCATCCACCCTACGAGCGAAGACAAGACAAAACAAGACAAGACAAAACAAGACGACCCGGATTCTGTCGTCTGAATTCGCTTCTTCTCGTAGTCCATAGAGGTTGTCTCTCATGTGTACGAGATTGTCTACTAGGATAGAAGCACTGGTAAATTACAGAACATAACAACGATACTTAATCTTTCACGGAGGAGCTCTGTTGTAAACAGTCTCTTCCTGATTATACACTGACTGTGTGTGTGTGTGTGTGTGTGTGTGTGTGTGTGTGTGTGTGTGTGTGTGTGTGCGTGTGTGTGTGTGCATGTGTGTGTGTGTGTGTATGTGTGTGAGTGTGTACGTATATTCGCCTACTAGCACACATATCTCTTCCCATCCTCCTCTCTCTCTCTCTCTCTCTCTCTCTCTCTCTCTCTCTCTCTCTCTCTCTCTCTCTCTCTCTCTCTCTCTCTCTCTCTCTCTCTCTCCCTCCCTCTCTCTGCCTCTCTCTGCCTCCCTCTTTCTCTCTCTCTCTCTCTCTCAGATATATATATACGTATATATGTATATATAAATATGATAACTATTGTGTTCATGCAAACACACTTAATACCAGCACAGAAGTGATTATACGTATATTCCTGTGCGTGTCTGCGTGCCCAACTCCCCTCAGGGAGTCCGACATTCTTGAAATGGATAATTGGATTTGAAATTACACTAAATAGATTATACTTAAGGTTAAGAATGAGTTTAATTCGAAACATGAGGGAGAAGAAATGAGTAAACTTGACCGCCACTGAGTTTTTTTCTTCATAACTATGCTAGAAATATTTCTATGTTCACTAAAATAAGGACCATGGGCGCTAATGGGGGAAATGA
>NC_134803.1:45461772-45484272 GCF_046742065.1 Oratosquilla oratoria | reverse complement strand
TGGCATTTGATGTGTGTATACATATGGTGTGTGTATATATATATATATATATATATATATATGTATATATAATATATATATATATAATATATATATCTGACACATGTGTATGAAGCGTTATTGCTTTGGTATTAAAATAGAAAAGGGAAAAAAAGAAAGAAATGCGTGTTTCGGGCGAATCAGTTGGTAACCCTACCCCACTCTCCTTAAAAAAAAAAAAAAAAAAAAAAAAAATGGAGAGAGAGAGAGAGAGAGAGAGAGAGAGAGAGAGAGAGAGAGAGAGAGAGAGCGGAAGAAAAACAAGAAAATACCAGGGGGTCCTCGGGTGTCCAATATTTAAGGGGGGTGGGGGGTTCGGGCGGAGAAGAGCTTTTGATGTTGGGGTCTTGGCGTCAAATATTCTGGGTTCGTCGACCGAGTGTTCGCCTCTTGCACGCATGGTAGGATACTCGAACATGCACAGGCTCTCTCTCTCTCTGTCTCTCTCTCCCTCTCTTTCTGTCTCTCTCACTCTCTCTCTTACTCTGTCTCTCTCTCCCCATCTATATATGTATATATTATATATATATATATATATATATATATATATATATATAATATATATATATATATATATATATATCTGTATCTATATATATAATATATATATATATATATATATATATAATATATATTTATAAATATATATATCTATATATATATGGTACATATGGGTAGGAGATTTTCTCTTATGCATACTTCATTGAAAGTGTTGGCTAATTGTGCGTTTATCATTTTCTTATTATTTCACTGTAATGACACCATCAGAAGAATACAAAAGAATTTGTGAGAGCAACGCAGTAAGAAGACACAATTCTGACCCCTTAAATACGGTGTCGTACTGTGTTGATTTCAACGAAGGACAAGAGAGTCTATCTAGCTGTAATGATAGATTTAAGTCTGAAAAGGTTCCGTGATCAGTCCAGACCTTATCTTAGGCTGGGGACAAGTCCCTGAGACGGACAAAAATCAGCTGTTTTTAGCCAGAATAAAAACTCTAAATGTCCGTCACCGTGTTGGAGGAGGTTGCGTATTATCTCGAAAGGCTTAGAACCTGAAGAGGATTTCCTCGAGTTTTATCTTTATTTTCTGACCTCGGAGGGCCTGAGGTCCGCAAGAAGAATGGCCAAGTCATCCGCTAGCCTCCATTTTTCAGCTCTTTTTCCCTGGAATTCTCGACCTGATTCCCCGTTTTCTGTGGAATGAATGAGGTGACCCTCTTTTCGATTATTGTCGTCTGTCGGGTGTGGAGTGGGGACAATATTCGAATCCCACTTGCTTATGTAAAAGAGAGTCACAATGAACATGTTAAGTATAAGAGATGGCAGTATTGGTGGGAATGTATTATTTTTATTCAGATCTATATTTCCTCGTTTTTTTAACCCACTTGCTGCTAATACCTTTGCAGACACTACTGTCGCCACGAGAATAATTTGAAGGTCGATTATTAACACTATGGGTAACACCAAAATTAATTGGCTTCGTCCCATACTATATAAAAAATAAAATAAAATAATAATTGTAATAATAGTAATAATAGTAATAATAATAAATGTAATATATATATATATATGTATGTATATTATATATATGTATATATATACATATATATATATATATATATATATGTATGATATAGTATATAAGTGTAATAGTAATAGTAAAGTAAAAAAAAATCTAAAAAAATCCTCTTGTACTACTGGTATCGTCAAGGATAAAAGCGCTGGCTACGTCTATATACTGATATTATATCAATCAGCATTATAGTGATGAAATGCCACCAAGCGAATTCGAAGCGCTAGTAATCTTTAGTGTATTAATCAGCATTACAATGATATTGTTACCACCAGTAGAATTACACATTACAACAATTCATATATATATATATATATATATATATATATATATATATATATATATATATATATATATATATATATATATATATATATATATTATTATAAATAAAGCTGTTGATGGTTATGATTGATATCTATCTTGACAATCCGTGTAGACAGGTTTCACAAGAGAACTCTCCTAATTACTTTCGTATATTTTTTATATTACTTTTATGTCGCACGCTTTATACATTCTTTGTATCATTGAAGATGCCTTAAATAGACGAAAAGGTTCGGTTACCATTTATTTAATTTTCCCAATAGTTTCTGCAATAATATATCTACACACACACACACACACACACACACACACACACACACACACACACACACACACACACACTATATATATATATATATATATATGTATATATGTATATATATATATATATATATATATGTATATGTATATATAATCTGTAAGACTTTAAAATTTAGAATTCGGGAAGAAAGTTACCTGTTGTGGATGGAAGTTTATCTCTCCCAGGCGACTCCTTTGTGCTTCGACAAAACTCTGCCATTTTGACTTTCCTTCCTTCACTGTATAAGATTAAATGCCCTCGTATTTCGCCTGACAGCCGGTGGGGCTTCTTCGAAGAGGCCAACACCTTTTCCATGTTCGCTCGGATATGTCTTTACGTTTAGTTGAACACTCCCAAGTACAGGTGTGGACAGGTAAGCTGTTTCTTCGTCTTCGTCTTCTTCGTTTTTGTCTTTTTCGTTTTCTTCGTCTTCTTCGTTTTCGTCTTTTTTGTTTTCTTTGTCTTCTTCGTTTTCGTCTTCTTCGTTTTCGTCTTCTTCGTTTTCGGCTTCTTCGTCTTCTTTGTTTTCGTCTTCTTCGTTTTCATCTTCTTCCTCGTCTTCGTCTTCTTTTTCTTCGTCTTCTTTGTTTCCGTCTTTTTCGTTTTTGTCTTCTTCGTTTTTGTCTTCTTCGTTTTTGTCTTCTTCGTTTTTGTCTTCTTCGTTTTTGTCTTCTTCGTTTTTGTCTTCTTCGTTTTTGTCTTCTTCGTTTTCGTCTTCTTCGTTTTCGTCTTCCTCTTCTTCCTCTTCTTCTTCCTCTTCCTCTTCTTCCTCCTCTTCTTCTTCCTCCTCCTCCTCCTCCTTCTCTTTCCTCCTCTTCTGTTTCTTATTCCTCTTCCTCTTCTTCCACTTCTTCCTCTTCCCCTTCTATCTATTCTTCCTCTTCCTCCTTCCTCTTCTTCCTTTCCTCCTCCTCCTCCTCCTCCTCTTCCTCCTCTTTTAAGTGGGTCTTGGAATGAAAATAGGCTTGCTCAGTAATCTGTCTTGGGATCACCGATAGAGTTGTATTTCAATCCTTAAGTTAAAAAAAAAAAAAAATTGCTTATATTTGCTCGTCTGTACTCAATTGCATTATGTGAACATGTGGGTAATGTTACTATTACTCCCAGGTAATCGCTTAGGTGTGGGTTCGAATCCCGCATTTTTTACAGATTTCCAGCAGCGAGTGTTTGTTACCTGACAGTCTCCAAAGCGCATAAAAGGGTCGCAGTGACGCGTCTCCTGGTGTACGCTCGTCAGCCTCTTTTTTTATACCTTATGATATATTTCGTTCACAAGGATGGCAAAAAAAAAAAAAAAAGAAAAGACTGGTTACATTAATGAGAACTTTCTTCAGGTTCGGAAGCTTTCTCTAAAATAATATATATATATATATATATATATATATATATATATATATCCTCATCCTCATCCTCATCATCATCATCGTCGTCATCGTCATCAGTGTGCACGAGAGTCAATATACGACTAATTGCTATTTATTGGTATATTCCTCGATTTCTTACCGACCAGTACCATTTGTAATTACCTGACGGCAAGTGATTCTGTTCGACTATAAAGTACCTGCTGGTGGCGTAAGAGGAAGCATGTTGGTCTCGCATTTGCTTAATTATGGGTTCAAGTCCCGAAGTTCTCTCCAGCTCCCTGCAGCGACTGTTTGTAACCTGCCCCAACAGTTCCCCAAATCGCCTAATAAAGCAAAGGTGACGGCTTCGGCCGTAGCTAGTCGGCGCCTCTTGTCAAATGCTCCTCGCCTTCTTAACTATTCTTCAAGTGTTCAAGTGTGTCTCTTCTTGGTATTGCATTTCATTACAAAATTCTCACCTCTCTTCTTTTTTTGGGAAGTGTGTGAAAAAAACATGGAACTGACTAGTGTAGGCCTTATGGTCTCTTGCAGTCTCCTCCAATCTTATGCTTTTGTGTTCTTGAAACGAGGAAAGACACCAGAGAATTTCATTTAGGTATGTACCCTTTTTTATTCTTCTTCAAAAATAAATAAATAAAAATAAATAAATAGATGAAAAAAATAATAATAATAAATAAATAGATAAAATAAAATAGTAATTGTGTTTCGCGCAACGTGTAGTGCTGGTAGCGCAGTCTGAAGCATACTGGTCTCGTATCTTTCTAGTCGCGAGTTCGAGTCCCGCAATTCTCTCCGATTCTCAGCAGTGATTGAAGGCACCTGCTCCAATAGTCCCTTAAGCCACTCAGCTCCTCCTAGCGTAAGCTCCTCACCTTCTTTGTTCTCCTATGTGTTGCACTCCATCTGAGGCCTCTGCCTCCATTCTTTTTCTGGAAGAGTCTGAGGCTTCTGCCTCCATTCTTCTTCCGGAAGAGTCTGAGGCTTCTGCCTCCATTCTTCTTCTGTAAGAGTCTGAGGCTTCTGCCTCCATTCTTCTTCTGGAAGAGTCTGAGGCTTCTGCCTCCATCCTTCTGGAAGATTCTAAGGCTTCTGCCTCCATTCTTCTTCTGAAAGAGTCTGAGGCTTCTGCCTCCATTCTTCTTCTGGAAGAGTCTGAGGCTTCTGCCTCCATTCTTCTTCTGGAAGAGTCTGAGGCTTCTGCCTCCATTGTTCTTCTGGAAGAGTCTGAGGCTTCTGCCTCCATTCTTCTTCTGGAAGAGTCTGAGGCTTCTGCCTCCATTCTTCTTCTGTAAGAGTCTGAGGCTTCTGCCTCCATTTTTCTTCCGGAAGAGTCTGAGGCTTCTGCCTCCATTCTTCTTCTGGAAGAGTCTGAGGCTTCTGCCTCCATTCTTCTTCTGGAAGAGTCTGAGGCTTCTGCCTCCATTCTTCTTCTGGAAGAGTCTGAGGCTTCTGCCTCCATTCTTCTTCTGGAAGAGTCTGAGGCTTCTGCCTCATTCTTTTTCTGGAAGAGTCTGAGGCTTCTGCCTCATTCTTCTTCTGGAAGAGTCTGAGGCTTCTGCCTCCATTCTTCTTCTGGAAGAATCTGAGGCTTCTGCCTCCATTGTTCTTCTGGAAGAGTCTGAAGCATCTGCCTCCATTCTTCTTCTGGAAGAGTCTGAGACTTCTGCCTCCATTCTTCTTCTGGAAGAGTCTGAGGCTTCTGCCTCCATTCTTCTTCCGGAAGAGTCTGAGGCTTCTGCCTCCATTCTTCTTCTGGAAGAGTCTGAGGCTTCTGCCTCCATTCTTCTTCTGGAAGAGTCTGAGGCTTCTGCCTCCATCCTTCTGGAAGATTCTAAGGCTTCTGCCTCCATTCTTCTTCTGAAAGAGTCTGAGGCTTCTGCCTCCATCCTTCTGGAAGATTCTAAGGCTTCTGCCTCCATTGTTCTTCCGGAAGAGTCTGAGGCTTCTGCCTCCATTGTTCTTCTGGAAGAGTCTGAGGCTTCTGCCTCCATTGTTCTTCTGGAAGATTCTGAGGCTTCTGCCTCCATTCTTCTTCTGGAAGAGTCTGAGGCTTCTGCCTCCATTCTTCTTCTGGAAGAGTCTGAGGCTTCTGCCTCCATTGTTCTTCTGGAAGAGTCTGAGGCTTCTGCCTCCATTGTTCTTCTGGAAGAGTCTGAGGCTTCTGCCTCCATTCTTCTTCTGGAAGAGTCTGAGGCTTCTGCCTCCATTCTTCTTCTGGAAGAGTCTGAGGCTTCTGCCTCCATTCTTCTTCTGGAAGAGTCTGAGGCTTCTGCCTCCATTCTTCTTCTGGAAGAGTCTGAGGCTTCTGCCTCCATTGTTCTTCTGGAAGAGTCTGAAGCTTCTGCCTCCATTGTTCTTCTGGAAGAGTCTGAGGCTTCTGCCTCCATTGTTCTTCTGGAAGAGTCTGAGGCTTCTGCCTCCATTGTTCTTCTGGAAGAGTCTGAGGCTTCTGCCTCCATTGTTCTTCTGGAAGAGTCTGAGGCTTCTGCCTCCATTGTTCTTCTGGAAGAGTCTGAGGCTTCTGCCTCCATTGTTCTTCTGGAAGAGTGTGAGGCTTCTGCCTCATTCTTCTTCTGGAAGAGTCTGAGGCTTCTGCCTCATTCTTCTTCTGGAAGAGTCTGAGGCTTCTGCCTCCATTGTTCTTCTGGAAGAGTCTGAGGCTTCTGCCTCCATTGTTCTTCTGGAAGAGTCTGAAGCTTCTGCCTCCATTGTTCTTCTGGAAGAGTCTGAGGCTTCTGCCTCCATTCTTCTTCTGGAAGAGTCTGAGGCTTCTGCCTCCATTGTTCTTCTGGAAGAGTCTGAATCTTCTGCCTCCATTCTTCTTCTGGAAGAGTCTGAGGCTTCTCCATTCTTCTTCTGGAAGATTCTGAGGCTTCTGCCTCCATTGTTCTTCTGGAAGAGTCTGAGGCTTCTGCCTCCATTGTTCTTCTGGAAGAGTCTGAGGCTTCTGCCTCCATTCTTCTTCTGGAAGAGTCTGAGGCTTCTGCCTCCATTCTTCTTCTGGAAGAGTCTGAGGCTTCTGCCTCCATTGTTCTTCTGGAAGAGTCTGAGGCTTCTGCCTCCATTGTTCATCTGGAAGATTCTGAAGCTTCTGCCCCCATTGTTCTTCTGGAAGATTCTGAGGCTTCTGCCTCCATTCTTCTTCTGGAAGAGTCTGAGGCTTCTGCCTCCATTCTTCTTCTGGAAGAGTCTGAGGCTTCTGCCTCCATTGTTCTTCTGGAAGAGTCTGAGGCTTCTGCCTCCATTGTTCTTCTGGAAGAGTCTGAGGCTTCTGCCTCCATTGTTCTTCTGGAAGAGTGTGAGGCTTCTGCCTCATTCTTCTTCTGGAAGAGTCTGAGGCTTCTGCCTCAATCTTAGTCTGGAAGAGTCTGAGGCTTCTGCATCCATTCTTCTTCTGGAAGAGTTTCTTCTGGAAGAGTCTGAGGCTTCTGCCTCCATTGTTCTTCTGGAAGAGTCTGAGGCTTCTGCCTCCATTGTTCTTCTGGAAGAGTCTGAGGCTTCTGCCTCCATTGTTCTTCTGGAAGAGTCTGAGGCTTCTGCCTCCATTGTTCTTCTGGAAGAGTCTGAAGCTTCTGCCTCCATTCTTCTTCTGGAAGAGTCTGAGGCTTCTGCCTCCATTCTTCTTCTGGAAGAGTCTGAGGCTTCTGCCTCCATTGTTCTTCTGGAAGAGTCTGAGGCTTCTGCCTCCATTCTTCTTCTGGAAGAGTCTGAGGCTTCTGCCTCCATTCTTCTTCTGGAAGAGTCTGAGGTTTCTGCCTCCATTCTTCTTCTGAAAGAGTCTGAGGCTTCTGCCTCCATTGTTCTTCTGGAAGAGTCTGAGGCTTCTGCCTCCATTGTTCTTCTGGAAGAGTCTGAGGCTTCTGCCTCCATTCTTCTTCTGGAAGAGTCTGAGGCTTCTGCCTCCATTCTTCTTCTGGAAGAGTCTGAGGCTTCTGCCTCCATTGTTCTTCTGGAAGAGTCTGAGGCTTCTGCCTCCATTCTTCTTCTGGAAGAGTCTGAGGCTTCTGCCTCCATCCTTCTTCTGGAAGAGTCTGAGGCTTCTGCCTCCATTCTTCTTCTGAAAGAGTCTGAGGCTTCTGCCTCCATTCTTCTTCTGGAAGAGTCTGAGGCTTCTGCCTCCATTCTTCTTCTGGAAGAGTGTGAGGAAGCGATGACGCGGAAGAGTCTGGCAGTTACCAGAAGTTCTTCACCTCCGCAAGAACCTCACTTCGTTATGAACTTCGTAGTTTCCTCAGTGTTATGTTTTCGTTGTATGTATATCTATATTTACTTGAATTAAATCTCACTTGATAATTCCAGAATATTGTTCTAGCTTGTCTAAATCTTCGTGAACATCATATAATTTTTCATCATTATCTATTCATTTATTTATTCATTTATCTATTTGTTAATCTTTATTATCTTTTTACTCATGTGTTTTATTAACCGCACTCCACGACACAAAACATGGCTTTAGTAAATCTGAAAAATAATCCTAAATTGATGGTAGGCGGAGGTGTGACGTCATCACCAGCTTTCATTTGTTTCCATTTAATAAAGCAAACGACGTGACGTCAAACGGCGGTATTGCCAGACACGTGTCCATGAATTTTGCTCTTTTCTTCTGACAAGAGAAAATGAAAAGTGATGGGAATGCAGGAAAAATGTAAAACAAATAAATAAATATATAGATAAATAAATAAATATAGAATAAATTAATAGATAAATTTATAAAAAAACAAAACAAAGACTGATATAAGTATATGATGTTAGAATAGATCTGTACCCTGAGTTACCTGTTGTTTGTTTATTCATGGGGCTTGATATACTAATTCAACGCAACTTGTATTACATTTATAATGTAGAATAACACAAAACAGAGCTTTTCCAGGGGAATATTCTAACATCCAATATTGCACAACGGTGTTAATACATTGAACACTCGGCGCTGTTCATATGACGTGTTCAAGTATTTCTTCTCTAACTAAATGTTCATAAGAAAAATTGTGCTCTTGCAAACCCTTTGTTCATATTGACACATTACATAGCTCACGAAACATCTACATCCAGACACACACACACACACACACACACACACACACACACACACACACACACACACACACACACACACACACACACACACACACACACACACACACACACACACGTTTACAGAATCATGAAAGGCATGGAAGTCCTTGACAGAGAAGACTTATTAAAGTGGGATAGAAGAAAATAAAGGGGACATGAAAAAGAAACTCAAAAAGGATAGTTATAGAAGAGATTTGAAAAAAAAAAGTTTTCCACGCAAAATGGTGGATGTCTGGAACAAACTGGACGAAAACAATAGTGTGTGGAAACTCCATACAAGAATTTAAGAAAAAAATAGATGTTGCGAGTTACAAAGACGGGTCACCACGAGCATAGCTCCCCTTCCCGTATAATACTAGATAAACACACACACACACACACACACACACACACACACACACACACACACACACACACACACACACACACACACACACACACACACACAAACGCATACACACACACACAATCAGGGGTATTGAGAATTATCAACAAACACATCCGTACAATAGTCGCACTTCACAAGATGGGCTACACCTCAGCCTTATGCGGCTCTGTTCGGTTAGAGGCTTGTTTGTGGTTGTTGTTGTTATCGGCTAGCCTGCAGTGTCAGTGGATTATGACAAGTTAGTGGTATCCTCCACCCCAGTTGTATTGTGATTGTATCTGTGTGTTTATTTGTATACGCATTCATTTATTCATTTACTTGTGCATATTTATTTGTGGGTGATCATTTGTTCATTTACTCATCTGTTTATCTATCTATTCACTTATTTGTTTATTTACTTATTCATTTGTTTATTGCGCCCTTAATACCATCACAAGGAACCCATCCCTACCAGTGGCACATATAATAAAGCCTTGCCCTCCGGTGATGCATGGGGTCCCTTACCAAAGACATATGACACCCAAGAGAGCCCGGAAACCAGAAGCCTTCTTGCGGTCTTCCCTCAAAGGACCTCAGGGTTAGGAAATGTAGCCCGTAAGCATGACACTTGTATGTGGCCCTCGTCGTTGTGTAATGCTTCTACCTTGCATATATAAACAGGAGACGGTACTGGGGTTAAAGTAGGTTAGAATATTAAAACGTTCTTGGACACGGTTCTAGAATGTAGACAATATCCCTTCAGGGTGGGTTCTTTTGTAAATTGTATTTTCTTTTCTCTTTCTTCCTCTATGGAAGGTGTCTCAGAAGTCTGTGTCTATCGGTTGTATTATGTTTAGCGGGTTTGGTTTAGGAAGTGGTCATGTATCTTATGTGTGTGATAAATAGTCCTGATCAGTCTTCTCTTGTTAGTTTTGAACCTGTCTTAGGCTTGGAAAAATATATGGATTTCATGTAAAAAGAAATGGCAATAGATACAGAATTTTTGGGACACCCTGTATATCAGAAAGACAAGGCCCTTTTTTTTTCTTCGATCTACATTCGACCAATCTCTAACTTCCTCCACTTCTGCGTGTAAAGGTCCACCTTCTGAAGGACATGACAAGGTCAAGAGGGATCTTTTATCTTTTGGTTTTCGTTCGTTCAGTCTATTCCTTCCTCCATTTCAATCAGCAAAAATTGACCGATATTGCAAATATCTCCCACTCAGGGATGTCCGTCTTGAAGAAATGAAAAATGAGGAGAAATGGGGAGATAATGTCCTTTTATTCTTCATGAATTTACTGGTCTGCGTTTGATATGAAGTCTCAGAAATGTATGTTAACATATGTCGGATTTTCTTGGGACCTGTTTAGTGTGGGGATTTAGTTCAGGGTTAAGTGGGGATTTCCAGTACTTCAGGGTTAAGTGAGCAAGATTTGTCATATGCCGTGTAAGTCTTATCAAGATAGTAGGGCTGATAAAACCGAGATAGCAAGCTAGATACAGAGATAGACAAATAGAGAGATAGGAATAGTCAGATAGTGTTTTTATTGCCCTTTACCTAAAATAAAATAGAGTAAAATAAAAAGTAAAATAAAATAAAATTTATTGACCTTTACCTAAAATAAAATAGAGTAAAATAAAATAAAATGAAATAAAATGAACTAAAGAATAAAGAAATAAATGAAAGTTATGGAGTCCCGAACGAGGCCCAAGGGAAGAGAAAAAGTCCCTAAGAGATCCCAAGGACGTGGGCGTTATGAAACAAAATCAATGATAACAATACTTCCCTTATTTACAACCAGCACCTATGCAAAGTTACCACTATTGTTATTTCGGTTATCTATTCTGCTTATCTATTCATTTACTCAATATCTTTAATTCTGTCTTCTTATTTGTGTATTTGTTTATTCAATTGTCTTTATATATCTATTTTTTGGAAATAAACTCATCTGCTGGGATTCGAACCCTCACCTGAGCGGCTTGCGTCTTACAAGATGAAGACCGTACCATCACGCCATCCTGGCACGGTCTTCATCTTGTAAGACGCAAGCCGCTCAGGTGAGGGTTCGAATCCCAGCAGATGAGTTTATTAACAAAAAATGTCAATTGACACAAACACATATATCTATTTGTTTATTTATGTAGTCATTTATTTCCTTATTCATCTTTTGTTCCTTTATTTATTTATCTTTTTGCATCTGATCTCTAAACGACTTTCTTGGATATATAGTACCATTCTGACTGTCAGTATCCATAAAGTCGCTTCAGTACTATCTACATTCTGAGCAAGAATGACGTCACATTTTGGGCTTGAATGACGTCACACTTTGGGAATGAATGACGTCACACTTTGGGAATGAATGACGTTACACCATAGACTAGACTTCTGTCTACCAATACAGCATGTCGCATGCAACAAATAAAACAAGGAAATATACAAAAGACAATACGGTTACAGTTACCGGACTTCACAGAAAAAAATACATAGCTCATAAATCTTAAGTCGAAATACAATAGCCCGGGTCATACATTCATACAACTGTCTGTGTGGTCCTTTTAATCGCAGCTGGTTCCGTTCAAAGCGAGAGTGGAAGAATTGTCCCGAAACTCTGACCTGAGTCCCGAATGTCTGTTGGATGCATTATGTATAGACGACTGTATATTTTCCTCTCCAAGTGTACGGTGGAAGACCCTGGCATGAAGACCCAAATACTTTCTTGTGGACTTTTTTTTTTTTTGTCCTTCGTCTTCTTCTCTTTCTTTTTTCCAAAAAGTCGAGGGAATGAAAGGTCCCTTGCACTTCTTACTCGCCACTGACGAAAAGTCGAGCGTGGAAGACAGAACAGCAAGGAAGACCAATCCCTTCTCTTCCTTCTTTTCGTCTTTTATCCTCTTCCTTCTCCTCCATATCCTCCGACTTTTCCTCCTCCTCCTCCAGATACCCCTACTCATCCTTCCCATCCTCCTTTTCCTCCTCTTTCTTTCCCTCCTGCTCCCCATTCCTATTTTCTCTCTTCCGTCTTCTTTAGCGACACGACGAAAGAATTCGCTATTTTACCCTGGTCTCACCTTGGGACGTCCCTCTTGCAGAACTCTTCTCTTTGTTCCTCTTGATCCTCTTCCTCACAGTCCCCGTTCTTTAATTTCACTTCTTCGTGCATTTTCTTTGACCCGTCCTTTGACCGCTATGAAATATTTATAGTTCTTCTTTTGCCGTTTACGTTGTCTTCTATACTTCATGTGGTCTTCTTCGACTTCCACATACACATTTCCGTTCCCATCCTCGATCACTCCTCTACCTCCTTTTCCTCCTCCTCTACCTCTTCCTCCTCCTCCTCCACCTCCACCTCCTCCTCCTCCTCCTCCACCTCCTCCTCCTCTTCCACCTCCACCTCCTCTTCCTCCTTTCGTTTTATTTTTGCCTCCTTCCAACTCCATCTTACTTTTTCAAACTTCCCACTCTTTCAGAATGCTCAGACCATCTTCCATATTCTCCTCCTATATGTCCTCTTCATCCTCCTCCTCCTTCTTCTCCTCCATGTCCTCTTGCACCTCCTCCTCCTCCTTCTTCTCCTCCTTTTCCATACACATTTCCGTTCCCATCCTCGATCACTCCTCTACCTCCTTTTCCTCCTCCTCTACCTCTTCCTCCTCCTCCTCCTCCTCCTCCTCCTCTTCCACCTTCTCCTCCTCCTCTTCCACCTTCTCCTCCTCCTCCTTCCTCCTCTTGTTTTTTTACCTCCTCAACTCCATCTTCCTTTTTCTACTTCCCACTCTTTCAGAATGCTGAGACCATCTTCCATATTCTCCTCCTCCCTGTCCTCTTCCTCCTCCTCCTTCTTCTCCTCCATGTCCTCTTTCACCTCCTCCTCCTTCTCTTCCTTCTCCTCATCGTCCTTTTCCTTCTCATTTTTCATATCCTCCTCCTTCTCATTTTCCATATCCTCCTTATCCTCCTTCTCCTGCTCCTTCTTCTCCTTTTCCTCTTCCTTCTCATCCTTCATCTCCTCCCCTTCCTTCTCCTCCTTCTTCTCCTCCTCCTCCTCCTCTTCATTCTCTTTCTTCTTCTTTTCATTCTCCTCGTCCTTCTCCCCCTTCTTTTCCTCCTCCTCCTCCTCATCGTCCTCCTCCTCCTCCTCCTCCTCCTCCTCCTCCTCCTTCTTCTCCTCCTCCTCCTCCTCCTCCTCCTCCTCCTCCTCCTCGTCCTTCTCGTTCTTGTCCTCCTCCTCCTTCTCCTCCTTCCCCTGCTCTTTCTCCTTCTCCTCGTCCTCTTTCTCATTCTCCTCATCCTACTTCTCCTCCTCCTCCTCCCCTTCCAACTCCTACCCCCATCCTTCTCCTCCTCCCTATCCTCCTTTTCCTACTCCTCATTCTCTTCATTCTCCTTTTCCTCCTCCTCCTTGTACTTCTCCTCCTCTTCCTCCTCCTCCTCTTCCTCCTCCTCCTCCTTCCTCTTCTCCTTTTCCTCCTCCTCCTTGTACTTCTCCTCCTCTTCCTCCTCCTCCTCTTCCTCCTCCTCCTTTCCCTCCATCTCCTCCTTTCCCTCCATCTCCTCCTTCTGGTGTTTCATTTTATTTTTTTATTTTCTTCCTACATTATTCTTTTTTTCTTTCTCTAGGAGGTCGGAATATTCGGACCATCTTCCAGAAGTCGCAGGGCTCAGTAGAGTCTTTCTCCTAGATTTCCTTATTTTCCAGAAATTGTTTCGTCTTTGTGTCTCTTCCAGAATCCCCCTCCCTCCCCCTTCCCCCTTCCCCCTTCCCTTACCTCCCCCCTCCCTTACCTCCCCCCTCCCCCAGTCTCCTCCCGTTCTTGCAGTAAGGGCTACATGGGGTAGAGACAATTCATACAAACTTAGGCTTGGAACCACTACTTGGGTATCTATTACTACTACTACTACTGCAACTACTAATACTATTGCTACTGGTAATACCGTTGCTACTACTACTACTACTGGTGTTGGTACTACTAATACCACTGCTGCTACTAGTACTACTACTACTACTACTGCTGCTGCTGCTAAAACAACAACAACTACTACTACTACTACCACTACCACCACTACTACTACTACTACTGTAGTTGTTGTTGTTGTTTTGGGGGCTACTACTTGTGGTGCATACTTCATCATACTACCAGGAATAAGTGAATAAACAAATAGATAAATGATTAAATAAATAAATAAATAGATAAATAAATACAGATAGAAATAATGACAGAAGGGGTATTTTTGGGGGGACACACGAAATTGGTAGGGTTTAATGTTCACGTTTACAGAGCCAAACACGCCCAAGCAGTGATTGAAATCAG
This sequence comes from Oratosquilla oratoria, assembly GCF_046742065.1. Classification (NCBI taxonomy): domain Eukaryota; kingdom Metazoa; phylum Arthropoda; class Malacostraca; order Stomatopoda; family Squillidae; genus Oratosquilla; species Oratosquilla oratoria. Next base: position 45,469,916 of record NC_134803.1, on the reverse strand, counting down.
TCATTAGTATGAATTTATGGCAACGATTGTCCTCGTATGATAAATGACAAGAAATATTAAATGGCATTAGAAAATAGATAAATGGGTGAATAATGGAATAGGTAAATAAATGGTAGAATAGATAAAAAACATAAACACAGGTTGATAGATAAACAATAGAACAGATAAAGATAGATAAGTAAAGTGTAAACAAATAAATATATAATCATATGAATAAATAGGAATAAAGAGGGCGAGTGTCTGTCTCAGGCAGAAAAAGAGAAGAGCTACAGAACAATTATAAAGAGAGACTGAGAGACTAAGAGAGACTGAGAGACTAAGAGAGTCTAAGAGAGATTGAGAGACTAAGAGAGTCTCAGAGAGATTGAGAGACTAAGAGAGTAAGAGATTGAGAGACTAAGAGAGGCTAAGAGAGACTGAGAGACTAAGAGAGACTGAGAGACTAAGAGAGAATGAGAGACTAAGAGAGACTGAGAGACTAAGAGAGAATGAGAGACTAAGAGAGACTGAGAGACTAAGAGAGAGACAGTGAGACTAAGAGAGACTGAGAGACTAAGAGAGACTGAGAGACTAAGAGAGACTGAGAGACTAAGAGAGACTGAGAGACTAAGAGAGACTGAGAGACTAAGAGAGACTGAGAGACTAAGAGAGAATGAGAGACTAAGAGAGACTGAGAGACTAAGAGAGAATGAGAGACTAAGAGAGAATGAGAGACTAAGAGAGAATGAGAGACTAAGAGAGAATGAGAGACTAAGAGAGAATGAGAGACTAAGAGAGAATGAGAGACTAAGAGAGAATGAGAGACTAAGAGAGAATGAGAGACTAAGAGAGAATGAGAGACTAAGAGTGACTGAGAGATTATGAGAGACTAAGAGACACTGAGAGACTAAGAGACACTGAGAGACTGAGACACTGAGAGACTGAGACACTGAGAGACTAAAAGACACTGAGAGACTAAGAGAGAATGAGAGACTAAGAGAGAATGAGAGATTAAGAGAGAGAGAGAAACTGAGAGAGACTGATAAGAATTCCCGAAAGAAAGGATTGTTATACTGCCATTATATACAAAAGAAAAGAAGTCCTGTAAAGAGGGAGAGGTAGAGAAAGAATTGGGGTATCAGAGTGAAAGAGCAATGTGGTAGCTAAAGAGTTAGAATATAGAGAAGGTTTCGAAGACAGGTTCATTTAGTTAGATGCTCAAAGAACCTCTCTCTCTCTCTCTCTCTCTCTCTCTCTCTCTCTCTCTCTCTCTCTCTCTCTCTCTCTCTCTCTCTCTCTCTCTCTCTCTCTCTCTCTCTCTCTCTCTCTCTCTCTCTCTCTCTCTCTCTCTCTCTCTCTCTCTCTTTCTCTAACTTTTACTTTGGAGGAGACTTGTTTTATTTTCATGTCTGGATGTTTGTTTATTTATTTATTTATCTATTTATTTTTTATCAATTTCCGACCTCATTCTTGTAACCCATTGAAATTCAAGTTGTGTGGGAAGAACGAGAAAAGAGGATAAGAAGTATTGGAAATGGAAAAGAAAAAAAAATCTTCGGTGACTAACATTCCAGAGACCGAATAGAATCTCTTGGCTTTAACCAGAATAATATCAAGTAAGTATGTGACTTTGGAGAAAGGTCTCAGTGTGACCCTCCCCCCCAAAAAAAAGAAAAAAAAAAGGAAAGATGCTAACTTAGGAGAATCGAAGAGAAAGATAAAAGACAAATTTAGATTTAAGAAGGAGATAGGCAAGAATTGGTTCACTAATAGGGTGGTCGATGAATGGGATAAACTTAGTAACCATGTAGTAAGCTCTGAAACTATCAGTTTTAAAAAACGATTAGACAACTTTATGGATGGGGATGACATATGGTGATGGACACGGAGCTGCCTAGTGTAGGCCTTATGGTCTCATGCAGTCTCCTTTATTCTTATGTTATGTTCTTAAAAGAGGGTGAAGAGGTTATGATTAGTGTATCGGTTGAAAATAAAAAATATGAAAATAATTAATTAGTGAGCTGTGGCGTAATGAGGAGGACAAATTAGTAATGAAGAGGAATGTGTGAAGATAATGGGAGAGAGGCAGAGGAAAGGAAGGTTGAAGGAAAATATTTACGAGTAAACAAAGATGGATCGACGGAAGACGCAAGAAAGGAGGGCAGAGTCTTCATAAGAAATAGACAGACTACATAAGATGGATGAGAATGGAAGAGGGGAAACACACAAAGTTCATAGATAATAAAACAAACACAGAAGTAAAAGAGGGGAGAGAGAAAGAGATAAAGAAAGAGAAAGAAAAGACGAGAGAAGTAAGTAGAGAGTTCCTGAAAGAAGAAGCACTCAAAAGAAGGTCGGTTCTCTTCATCTTCGTGTCCCCGAACTCAAAACTCGAACTCGACAACGGGTCTTCAGCTTCTCCCAGAGCGACCATTACCGTATCCCCTTACAACGTCCCCATGGGCGTCCTTTTCAATGATGCCCCTTTTAAAAAACCCTTAAAGTGACCCAAACCCCTTCCTACCCCTACCCCAACCTACCCCTCCGTCTCAGCCACCTTCGGGCGTACTCCATGACACCAAACTCGGCGAGAACCTTCTTCAGTAGATCTCACACCATTTTTGTTCTTCTTCGGCATCTTTGCTTCCTCCCCTCCCCCCCAACACACACACACCACTCTCTTCCTACAGTAACCCCCTTCTCCCCCTTCCCCTCCCATCACCCCCTATCTCCTCTCTCCTCCTCTCTTCCCCCCCCTCCTCCTCCCGACTCCCCAGGTAGGTTCGCACGAAAGGCGTGGTTCTTCTTGTCTCTGGGGGACACTACGTTTCCGCCACTCAACCGCAAGACTTCAAGCTTCCAGTAGAAGACTTCTGCCCTCCAGTTCCACCCACAGGTACTCCTCACCCACACGTCCTCCTCACCCACACGTCCTTCTCACCCACAGGCCTTCCTTACCCACAGGCCCTTCTCACCCACACGTCTCCCTCACCCACAGTTCTCCCTCACCCATCACACCCGCATTTCCCGTCTTCTTCAGGTGCTTGGACGCCCCCACCCACCCACCCACCCACCGGCCACCCGTGTTCCATCATCCTCGCTCTTTCTTCGTCTTCAGATCCTCGTCAGCATTGTACACTCGCATTCCAAGGACACTCTTCCCTCAACCTTTTACTGCCTACATGAATCTTATACACTCACTATTTTTGTTATTTTTGTGATTTACATGACTTCCCTACGGACCAGAGTAACGCATCATTCTTTTGTAATTGGAGATTAATCTGTACTCAAAAATTAGTGCTGATACCTTCTCGATCGCTACTCTGTTTTGTATGTAATTCACTTTCAATGTTCGCCACTGTTTTTGTTTCCATTGTTTGTTATATATGATTAATCTTCCATCGAGGATAAATTAAATACAGATATTTCCCTTCTGTATCTTTCTTACATTACTTCTTATAAAACATGATACTCTGAAGTACACTATAAATTCCACGAGAACAAGCATTTTAGGTCCTAGGCAAGTTTTACAGTGACGTTGTGATTACTTAAGTCCAATGATCTTTAACTTTATATTTAAGATCCTCCCTAAAGGGCGTGATCTTACACTCGTGAACAATTAGATTTTCTCCTCATCCACCCTTTTTCCAATCAGATTTGTTATAACAAATCTATATGCAATATTGTTTACTTAAGCAATCTCAAATCTCTGCATAAGCCACTTATGTTGCAAGTAGTCAACAAAAGCAAAACATACACGTCATACATCAGCAATAAGATAGGGTCCCCGGCTACTGTTTATAAACAGGCTGAGAGCGAGTTTATGTAATTCCTCGCCTTCTCGCTTTCGGGTATTATGTAAATACATGCACTATAGAAATATAACACTCGTCATCTACCCCTCTTTCTACCCATTTCTACCTATTCTCTACCAGCCTCTTATAGGGATCGGCAGCTACCACTTGGTCGTCCTGACCAACCATTTTCAACTACCATCTTACAGGGCATTGTCATGGCTCAAGGTCTTCGTGATTGACAAAAGCTCCAGATAGCACAGGTTTCCAATACCAGGCATGCACTATACACATTTTTATGATTAATTCATACTTATCTGTAAAAATGATCAGTATTAATGTACAATTCCCACATGAGACTGTAAACATACTCCTGATACTCGTCAGAATTTAAAGTTTACCCAATAGAACTTATACACTGTGTTTCTTCTCCCTCAAAAAGAGTTGTTTTACAATCCTCAATGTCACAATTATCATCATCAAGTTCTATCCTAGTCCTTTTTAAATCATCTACATGTCTAATTGACACTTCCCTAGTTTCTAAGTGTAAGATCTTGTATTTATTTCCACCTGCAAAATAAATTATTTTATATGGACTTCAGAATCTTGGTGAAAGTTTATTACTGATTGTATGTATTTTGGCCATGACTAAATCTCCCATTTGTAATTCTATTTTATGTGCTAGTTTGTGTTGTTGCTTCATCTCTTGTGTATAATCTTTCATGTGTTCCCTAACTCTTTGGTGTATAGTTTGAAACGTATGTATCCTGTTTGAGATGGAATCATCTATATTATACACCGGCTTTGGTTCTGCAACCAAGATTTCATATAGGAGAATTTTGTCTTTCTCATAGAAGACGAAATGAAGTGTTTCTCCTGGAGCTGTATTAATTTGGTTATTAAGTGCACATTTAACACATGGGCTTATCAAACCCTCCCCTCCCCTCTCCTTCTCTCCTCTCCCCTCCCACCCCATCCCCTCCCTCTCCTCCCCTCCCCTACCCTCCAACCTCCTCTACGCCCCTCCCTTCCCCTTACCACCTTTGCTGCCCTCGCTCTGACTTCCTGAAGACGTTCAGAATCGGCGCCACCATTGCTAACGACCGCAATTAGCCAGGAGGCCCAGTGCCTTCCCAACAGCCTTGGCAACGACGTGAGTCACCGTGGCTTTCTGTCCCCTTGGGCACGTGAGACACATGTGAGGCACATGTGCTCCCTCCCTCACCCCCCCACTTCTCCCAATCCGTCCCACCCTCCCCTGATCCCTCTTTCCTTCCCTCCCTCTCTCCCTCGCTCCCTTGATTCCTCTCTCTTCCCCTCCCTTGATCCCCTTTCTCTTTCCTTTCCTCTCTCTCTCTCTCTCTCTCTCTCTCTCTCTCTCTCTCTCTCTCTCTCCCTCCCCCTCTCTCTCTCCCTCCCTCTCCCCCGCCCTTTGCTTCCTTTCGTGATCCTTCTCTTCCTACCCTCCTCCCTCTCTTCCTACCCTCTTCCCTCTCTTCCTCTCTCCCTCCCTCTCACCCTTCATCTCCTCCCGTCCAGCTCGTCACAGCAAATTTCGCCCTTCTACTTACCTCCCTCCCCTCTCTATTTCCTCTTTTTCTCTCTCTCTCAACCTCACGATTTCCTTTTATATTTGTGGCCTCGGTTATTTTCGTTTCTCCCTTTTCCATCGACTTCCATTTCAAAACACGTCTTGCCTTCTGAAACAATGTTTAACACTTTTTCCTTTCAGACATTAGTTCTCCCTTGTTGTGTCTTACAGTTGCCCATGTCTTGTACTTGCCCCTGTCATGTTGTTGCCCCATTGCCCCTATGTCTTGTTCCCCCATTGTCATGTTGCCCCATTGTCCCATTGCCTTATTGTAACTTTACCCTATTACCCCATTGCACCGTCAGCCTGTTGCCCTGTTGCCCCATTGCCCTTTGGCCCCTTGCCCTTTGGCCCCTTGCCCTTTGCCCCATTGTCCCTTTGCCCCATTGTCCCTTTGCCCCATTGTCCCTCTGTGCCATTGTCCCTTTGCACTGTTGCCCCATTACCCAGTTGCCCCAATTTTTAATGACGCCCCATAATTAGTCTGTCGTCCTGCTTTTATCTTACTTGAACCCATTGTTTCTATATTTCTGTTATTAACTTTGATGAGACGGAGTCCGAGTGCTCGGTATTGTATTTGGTCGAGTTTGTTTCTGTGTTTCTCTCTTTGTTTCTGACTCAATAAAAAAAAACATGGGAAATACTCCATTCATTAAACTTTTGTAGTAATAGGAGCCTTATAAGGTTGAATTCACACACACAAACACACACAAACACACACACACACACACACACACACACACACACACACACACACACACACACACACACACACACACACACACACACACACACACACACACACACACAAATGGGGGAATGGTTGTAGCTTCAAGTCGAGCGGTGTGGCGGGATATAGGGATGACCCTTCAACCACGAGATGAAGAGAATGAACACCGAATGGGTTTTGGAATGGGTGTGGGATGAGTGTAGGGTGGGTATGTGCTTTGACTTGGCCATCCTCTTATAAGGGGGATAGGTCTTTTGGTATATGTATGAATGCATGTATGTACGTATCTAAACAGAAATGTAGTAGCACATTTGTAAATTACACACAGGAACCCACAGTCTTTATTCGAAGTTTATTCTTTCTCCGACTGTGGGTTCCTGTGTGTAATGTATGTACGTATGTATGTATGCATGTGTGTACTCATATCTATGTATGTATTTATGTACTTCAAATCAAATTCACCGTTTTATAAGGAAAAAGGTCTTTTGGTATATGTATGCACGTATGAATGCATGTATGTACGTATGTATGTTTGTATGTACGTATGTATGTAGGTATGCATGTATGTATGTATCTATGTATGTATTTATGTACTTCAAATCAAGTACAAAATGGGCGTTAAATTATTCCTGATTTATGAGCGTATTCATCTCAGTAATGGAAAATATATAGTTTTCTTGTTCACTTCACGAAGAGGTTACAGAGAAACAAGGGCCTTCTTGTATAGTGAAGGGGTGGGCAACGTTTGGCACGCGTGCAGAATCTGGCACACTTGCGCCTTTTTTCCGGCACGCGGAACTCAGATCTCGCTTTAAGAAAGATAACTAACAAACCTCCATTTTCTTTTGTGTGACCATTAGGCACTGTTCACACTAGCGGTTTGAACCGCGCGGAAACCGCGTCAGTACCGCATAGTCAAGTAAAAATGCGCCGTTGTATGAACGCTTCCATTGACTTGCATTTTAATTGAACCGCCGCGGTCCAAATCGTGGCGGTTGAAACCGCTAGTGTGAACATGGCCTTAGTAACCGCATACTGCAATGGGCGGCGAAATGGGGTCCTAGGAATTGAAGGAAGGGGGGGGGCATACTCATATGTAAGCCTATAGTTTTATTCCGTCGGCATAAAAGATATTGACATATCATAGATTTGGGTGATTTTTGGCACTCAAACTTATAAAGGTTGCTCACCTATGATCTAGTGAGTCTTATCGTGGTATTCTTAAAAAAAAATCTTTCCTTATATAAATCTTATATAAATCCTTGGAAGGGAAAGATTAGCATAAAGATTTTTTTTAAGAATAACCACCGAAAGAATCTTACGGTGGCGCAGTGGTTAGAGTTCCCGGCTGCCACTACGGCGTCCGGGTTCGAATCCCGCCCTGGCCGGAAATAATTTCAGTACCGCTACGCTACGAGCTGTTACTCCAACTCTCGTGGGCAGGGAGCTGTGTGTGTGCGTGTAAGGTCACAGCATTAACCATAGATCGGTCATACGAGTTCTAAGCTCTCATCTGGAAGGTTAATAGCTGTCAGTCACGATTCCAACACGTGATCCAAGACCATGGTGAATCACACACACACACACACACACACACACACACACACACACACACACACACACACACACACACACACACACACACACACACACACACACACACACACACGTGTACATATTCCACATTACATTCCAAGGTACATTACTTGTCTTATATCAGTCCATGGATATGTTACACATTCTATTTGATCAAGAAAATGTATTACAATTTAGATTAGCTTTGCATAAACTAAGGCTTGATGTATTCGTGAATTGCTTATTCACATACCTAAACCATAGCTAAATTGGTCTTCATGTGCATGTTAAGATGGGTTAACCTTCCTCAAGCATAGTGGTCGGTTAGTGGAAACGTTTACTGACGCTTACTGGCGTGGCAAACGTTTGTGGAAAGCTTGGCCACTCTCCCCGTGAGGCGCTGATGGGCTGGGGTCATGCAAGGAGCGCATTGCCAACAGTAAGGTAGATCGACGCAGGTGTCTGATATACAGGA
>NC_134803.1:45446772-45454272 GCF_046742065.1 Oratosquilla oratoria | reverse complement strand
ATGTATGTATGTACAGTATGTGTGTACAGTATGTGTATGAATGTACGTATGTAGAGTTTGTATGTACTACGTATGTGTGTATGTACTTATGTAATGTATGTATGTATGCATGTAATGTATGTATGTATGTACAGTATGTGTATGAATGTACGTGTGTAGAGTTTGTATGTACTACGTATGTGTGTATGTATGTACATATGTATATACATATGTATGTATGTATGTATGTGTGTGTGCGTATCTCACGCTGTATTTACTTCCTTTTTTCTGACACTCTCTACCATATTCCATGATACTTTGGTTCCCATCTCGAAGGCACTAGATTCCCCCTCCTCGAACATTATTTATCACCAATTCAGTCTCGCTCTCCCCTACCTCGCTCTCCTCATTCCCCTGGCCTTCCAGTTCCTCCAGATCTTCCAGGATTTCCAGGCCTTTCTCTTTCCCTTCGATAGACCTTACGCTTGATGCTGGGGTCCATTGTTTTCCTACTTACCTTCTTAAGCATTTGTCATCTTAAAATACATTCCATTATGCTGTGACTCTCTACATCCTGTAGTTTTTGTATCATGGAGATTCTTTTGTAGAGATTTTTGTTGATTTTTTTTTTCTTTTTTTTTTACTATGGAGGTTACATAGAGTTACAACGTTTTTTTTTATTTTTATTTTTATTTGTTTTTTACTATGAAGGTTACATAGAGTTACAACGTATATCATACTACTTATTGTATATATTTCTCACAGAGTACATAACCACACCTATCTCCTTTATACCTTTGATATGATCTTACCTTCTACAAGAGGACCTTCCACACATAACAGGGATATGCTCATCCTTAACATCTACATCATTTCACACATATTACAAATATTACATATTTTCTGTCACACACAGGCATACAAAGAATAAATTTATCACTCGACTGAATTACGAATGGAAGTCTTACAACCCTATATACCCCGTACAATTATAAATGAATAGAAATTACATGATGGTTGATAGACTAATAGATAAATAATAATGAGTTAATTTTACTTATTATTACATAACAATAGATAGTATTTCCTAATGAATATAAAGAAAGAATAGGAACTAGTTTATGTACATGAAAACAACGTCAAAGATTCTTTCTATCAACTGAAAATCGATGGAGAAGATTCTACCACTCCTAACACCGTCACATCAATTTATTAAAAAAAGAAAAAATCAAACTCCCTTAAAAAAAATCAAACTCCCCCCAAACAAATCAAACTCCCTTAAAAAATCAAACTCCCTTAAAAAATCAAACTCCCTTAAAAAAATCAAACTCCCTTAAAAAAATAAAACTCCCTTAAAAAAATCAAAATCCCTTAAAAAATCAAACTCCCTTAAAAAAATCAAACTCCCATACAAAAAATAAAATAAAAATAAAATAAAATAAAATAAAAATCGACCCAGGCACTATCATACTTCAGGACAGAAACATATCACCTTATGTATTCCAGACCTGAAGCACTTTCAGGTACGAGTCTCTCACGATGTACTCTGTAACCTTCTAAACTGAACACTCCTACGTGAGAACATTGAAGCCAAGACAAATGTCATTTACTGTACTTCACGCATGGTCTTTTACATGTTCGGCACACTCCTTGTACACCATCAATACCCAAGATACACACACACACACACACACACAGAGAGAGAGAGAGAGAGAGAGAGAGAGAGAGAGAGAGAGAATATATATATGTGTGTGTGTGTGTGTGAGACAGAGAGAGAGAAAGAAAGAGAGAGATGTGAGAGAGAGAATATATGTGTGTGTATGTGTATGTGTATGTGTGAGAGAGAGAGAGATGAAAGAGAGAAAGAAAGAGAGAGAGAATATGTGTGTGTATGTGTGTGTGTGTGAGAGAGAGAGAGAGAGAGAGAAAGAGACCGAGAGAGGGCGAGCGCGTGTCCATACACATGAAACCTTCCACGACTCAACACGTCTCCCGCGAATGCTGCCACACCTATTCCATCTCACCAGATCCCTGGTGACCTGCTCGGGAGAGGCCGTGGTCGACACGTCCTGCAACCCGAGCGGCCTGCTGTCGAGCCCCCTCCTCTCCCCTGCCTCCCCTGGGGGCATCACGTGGCTCCCAGGGGTGTCCCTGGGGACTAGGGACCTTCCCCCGTCCTCTTAAGGCCGCTGCCTTAGAAGCACCGTAGAGGACCTTGGTGGTTATGAACAGATGGTGCCATGTATGGAAGAAGTTGGTTCTCCACAGTGACGTCTTTAGTAAATGTCAGGATTCTTAGTATCGTGAATAAACGTTTGCGATGGTCCTGGAATAGTACAGGGAACGGAAAGCTGAGCTTACGAATAGCACAGAAATGATTGGAAGGTTTTGGTCATTCAGAGGAAGTCATGATATGTAAATCATGATTTCCATGAACTACTCATGGTCAGTTGTAATCATACATATATACATGCACCCCCCCACACACACACATATATAATATATATATATATATATTATATATATATATATATATATATATATATATATATATATATATATGCATACATACACACATGTACTAAAAGGCCTCTTACCCCTTATATGGGAGGTGATCAGCAAGGGCAAACACCCACCTTTCACCCAGAGAGAGTGAGAGAGAGAGAGAGAGAGAGAGAGAGAGAGAGAGAGAGAGAGAGAGACGATGAATGGCGAACTCTCCCGTGTGTTCCTTTTGATAAAACTTGTACAGAGTAACTTTGACATAAAACTTTGCGCAATATTTTTAGGAGCATCCAGTGTATACTAAACTTAGAACATAAACAATACTTTTACAATGCTGTTAATGAAACCAGCCATACACAGAGATGTCTACAGCAATTACGTGCTCAAAATATTATCATCATTATTATTATTTCTTTGATTTGTACATTTGGGAAAATTCTTGTTAGATAATTTAGGTCTGAACTACTATGCGAATGAAGTGGAAAAGCATTATAGAATATGTGGTTTGTATATTCAGTGTTACATACATATATCAAAGGCTTTTTCCCCCTTACACGAGGGGTAGCCTACTCAGTGTTGAATATGTGTATATTCTGTAGTCGCTATCATCTTCAGTAAATATTGCATCTGCAATATTCCTTAACGTTTGTCGGACATAATATGCTTTATCAGTTATGCTGTCTGACAGATATTTCAGAGTCAATAGATTCTAGTGTAGCGTTTCCTAACCTCTTCCGACCATAGCACCCCCTGTTGTCATGTCTAAGCAGTCCAGCGCCCCTATTTTGTCAATAGAAGAATAAAAGAAAGTGAAGTGTACTGCTTGATGGTTTATTTTCTTGATTCCTCAAAACCGAAACAAATTGACAATATTTTTTGTAGAAGCAATAAGAACACCCTAGAAAAATAAAATAGCATGGAAAAAGTAAAATATACACAACTAGGTAAGCAATGATACATATATATCAATGTGACTTTTGTGTGCATCAATTCCTAGCATCCCCTATAATTGATTTCAGCACCCTCAGGTTGGGAAACGCTGTTCTAGTGGCGTGCTTAGAACTTAGGAATCTAAGAATAGAATCCTCATTAGTCGGTGTATGATGGAAACGGTTTGAGTGAAATTATATATCATTCACGGACTAGGAAGATTGTGAGAAACGTACGTCATTAGGCGTTGAGTAGTTTCTGCTGAAGAAGTCATCTTTGCCCTAATATGCGCTTCTTGGACTGTTGGGGCAGATAGCAAACAGTCATTGCTGGGGATTGGAGATGAGTGCGGGATTCGAGCCCACAACTAAGCGATTAAGAGACCAGCACGCTTCCGATAACGCCACCAGCGTACACAGGACTAACGATGGTATTCTTAAAAAAAAATCTTTCCTTATATAAATCTTATATAAATCATTAGAATGGAAAGATTTATATAAGGAAAGAATTTTTCTAAGAATACCACCGTAAGAATCTTACGGTGGTATTCTTAAAAGAATTTCTCTCCTTATATAAATCTTTCCCTTCCAAGAGTTTTTATAAGATTTACATAATGAAAGATTTTTTTTTTTAAGAATTTTAATAATACCACCGTAAGACGTTTGGATTAATTATTGTATGTCTACGTAGGTCAATTTGTCTAAATTAGTATTAACCATAAGCTCCACGTTAATAACATTAATAAACGCTTGTGTCTGTTAACCTTATCGAATTAACATAAGATATCTTCACTTTCAAACCCACTATCGGAGAAATAATACCAGAAGTACACGAAAAATGTATATTTCGACCACTATCTTATATTATTTAGTGGGTTTAAACTTGAACATTTACAAGTGTGTTATAACATATCAGTTCCCCTTAAGACATCTTGTTTACATACGGAACTACTTTTGGACTTTTTCGGGTCACTCATGCCAAAGCTGACAACACCAAACGTAGTGCACGTTTTTCAGACTCCCTCCATCTCTGAATACATTTCCATAGTTTTATGCGACACAAGACGCACGTAAAACGCTTCAGGGGCGTGACTCTTTCCCTACATTTTTCAGAAACAGTGTCAGTGAAATTCACCTCGAAAGTTGCTTAATATATCTAACACTCCTTGGCCATCGCTTATTTTTGTGTTTTGTTTTGTGTATCTATATAATTGTTTAATTTGGTTATTGATTTTGTTAAGCTTATTTTTGTTGATGCAGATGTAGTTGTATAGTTTTCTGTAGAATGTAAATACTATAGAGGTCTTTCCTATTTGAAAGAAATCACATGGGTTCAATATGAAAAAATATACGACGATTTTTCTTAGAGCATATATAAAAATATTCTTTAATCTGACTGCGGGAGGTCTCTATTACTTGAATAAAATCGCCTAACGGCAGCCTAAATACAGCATAATAACGCTTAAAATTGAAAAAAAAAACACAAGAGAAACGGGTCAGATGGTCACATGTAAACAAAGAATATCTTCTATTTTCTCCAGATGGTCTTTGTTTAATTCTCAATTATGATTTTTTGGTTTAAAACTTTATTCACACTTCTCGTAACGATTGCATCCAGCTGAAAGAAACTCCACAAAATCTAAATTTGATTTCCCATGTGGCATAAAAAATCATGCTAATAAATTCAAAATCTGATTTAGATCCTAGAACTCAAAGCTCTATCCTATTGTTTCAAAGATCTGATTTCCTATGTGGCATAAGAAAATCATGAAAATAAATTCAAAATCTGGTTTAGATCCTAGAACTCAAAGCTCTATCCTATAGTTTCAAAGATCTGATTTCCTATGTGGCATAAAAAATCATGCAAATAAATTCAAAATCTGATTTAGATCCTAGAACTCAAAGCTCTATCCTATTGTTTCAAAGATCTGATTTCCTATGTGGCATAAGAAAATCATGAAAATAAATTCAAAATCTGGTTTAGATCCTAGAACTCAAAGCTCTATCCTATAGTTTCAAAGATCTGATTTCCTATGTGGCATAAGAAAATCATACAAATAAATTCAAAATCTGATTTAGATCCTAGAACTCAAAGCTCTATCCTATAGTTTCAAAGATCTGATTTCCTATGTGGCTTAAGAAAATCATACAAATAAATTCAAAATCTGATTTAGATCCTAGAACTCAAAGCTCTATCCTATAGTTTCAAAGATCTGATTTCCAATGTGGCATAAGAAAATCATATAAATAAGTTCAAAATCTGATTTAGATCCTAGAACTCAAAGCTCTATCCCATAGTTTCAAAGATCTGATTTCCTATGTGGCATAAGAAAATCATGCAAATAAATTCAAAATCTGATTTAGATCCTAGAACTCAAAGCTCTATCCTATAGTTTCAAAGATCTGATTTCCTATGTGGCTTAAGAAAATCGTACAAATAAAGTCAAAATCTGATTTAGATCCTAGAACTCAAAGCTCTATCCTATAGTTTCAAAGATCTGATTTCCAATGTGGCATAAGAAAATCATATAAATAAGTTCAAAATCTGATTTAGATCCTAGAACTCAAAGCTCTATCCCATAGTTTCAAAGATCTGATTTCCTATGTGGCATAAGAAAATCATGCAAATAAATTCAAAATCTGGTTTAGATCCTAGAACTCAAAGCTCTATCCTATAGTTTCAAAGATCTGATTTCCAATGTGGCATAAGAAAATCATGCAAATAAATTCAAAATCTGATTTAGATCCTAGAACTCAAAGCTCTATCCTATAGTTTCAAAGATCTGATTTCCTATGTGGCTTAAGAAAATCATACAAATAAATTAAAACAAATCTGATTTAGATCCTAGAACTCAAAGCTCTATCCTATAGTTTCAAAGATCTGATTTCCTATGTGGCTTAAGAAAATCATACAAATAAAGTCAAAATCTGATTTCGATCCTAGAACTCGAAGCTCTATCCTATAGTTTCAAAGATCTGATTTCCTATGTGGCATAAGAAAATCGTACAAATAAAGTCAAAATCTGATTTAGATCCTAGAACTCAAAGCTCTATCCTATAGTTTCAAAGATCTGATTTCCTATGTGGCTTAAGAAAATCCTACAAATAAAGTCAAAATCTGATTTAGATCATAGAACTCAAAGCTCTATCCTATAGTTTCAAAGATCTGATTTCCTATGTGGCTTAAGAAAATCATACAAATAAATTAAAAATCTGATTTAGATCCTAGAACTCAAAGCTCTATCCTATAGTTTCAAAGATCTGATTTCCTATGTGGCATAAGAAAATCATGCAAATAAATTCAAAATCTGATTTAGATCCTAGAACTCAAAGCTCTATCCTATAGTTTCAAAGATCTGATTTCCTATGTGGCTTAAGAAAATCATACAAATAAAGTCAAAATCTGATTTAGATCCTAGAACTCAAAGCTCTATCCTATAGTTTCAAAGATCTGATTTCCTATGTGGCTTAAGAAAATCATACAAATAAATTAAAAATCTGATTTAGATCCTAGAACTCAAAGCTCTATCCTATAGTTTCAAAGATATGATTTCCTATGTGGCATAAGAAAATCCTACAAATAAGTTCAAAATCTGATTTAGATCCTAGAACTCAAAGCTCTATCCTATAGTTTCAAAGATCTGATTTCCTATGTGGCATAAGAAAATCATAAAAATAAGTTCAAAATCTGATTTAGATCCTTGAACTCAAAGCTCTATTCTTTAGTTTCAAAGATATACAAGAAACAGGCATTTTAATGAGCTGCATAATTTTCTAGATATTATTAACGTTGAAAAATTTATCCATCGGTGTTTGAATCTTGCATGCGGGATTCATTATCTGTCTGGGTTGTTTGGATTCTATCACGTTATTATTTTCAAATAAAACAAATATCAAAGCAATTTCACTTCGGCAGAATAAATACGAAAGGTCATATCGTTTTGAGAAAAGCACCATAGCACCAAAATTCTCTCTCTCTCTCTCTCAAAAAAAAAAAAAAAGAGAAGAAATATCTTAAAAACACTCGCAAAATTAAGAAAAGAAACTCAAGCTTAAAAAAATCATCAAAACTTAAAAAACTCGCATA
>NC_134803.1:45416772-45441772 GCF_046742065.1 Oratosquilla oratoria | reverse complement strand
TTCTTCTTCTTTTTCTTCTTTTTCTTCTTCTTCTTCCTCTTCGAGTTGTGGTTGTTGTTGTTCTTCTTCTTCTTCTTCTTCTTCTTTCTTCTTCTTCTTCTTCTTCGTCTTCTTCTTCTTCTTCTTCTTCTTCTTCTTCTTCTTCTTCTTCTTCTTCTTCTTCTTCTTCTTCTTCTTCTTCTTCTTCTTCTTCTTCTTCTTCTTCTTCTTCTTCTTCTTCTTCTTCTTCTTCTTCTTCTTCTTCTTCTTCTTCTTCTTCTTCTAAGCGTTCTTCTTCTTCTTCTTCTAAGCGTTCTTCTTCTTCTTCTTCTAAGCGTTCTTCTTCTTCTTCTTCTAAGCGTTCTTCTTCTTCTTCTAAGCGTTCTTCTTCTTCTTCTTCTAAGCGTTCTTCTTCTTCTTCTTCTTCTTCTTCTTCTTCTTCTTCTTCTTCTTCTTCTTCTTCTTCTTCTTCTTCTTCTTCTTCTTCTTCTTCTTCTTCTTCTTCTTCTTCTTCTTCTTCTTCTTCTTCTTCTTCTTCTTCTTCTTCTTCTTCTTCTTCTTCTTCTTCTTCTTCTTCTTCTTCTTCTTCTTCTTCTTCTTCTTCTTCTTCTTCTTCTTCTTCTTCTTCTTCTTCTTCTTCTTCTTGTAATTCTTCTTCTTGTAAGCCTTCTTCTTCTTGTAAGCCTTCTTCTTCTTGTAAGCCTTCTTCTTCTTGTAAGCCTTCTTCTTCTTGTAAGCCTTCTTCTTCTTGTAAGCCTTCTTCTTCTTGTAAGCCTTCTTCTTCTTGTAAGCCTTCTTCTTCTTGTAAGCCTTCTTCTTCTTGTAAGCCTTCTTCTTCTTGTAAGCCTTCTTCTTCTTGTAAGCCTTCTTCTTCTTGTAAGCCTTCTTCTTCTTGTAAGCCTTCTTCTTCTTGTAAGCCTTCTTCTTCTTGTAAGCCTTCTTCTTCTTGTAAGCCTTCTTCTTCTTGTAAGCCTTCTTCTTCTTGTAAGCCTTCTTCTTCTTGTAAGCCTTCTTCTTCTTGTAAGCCTTCTTCTTCTTGTAAGCCTTCTTCTTCTTGTAAGCCTTCTTCTTCTTGTAAGCCTTCTTCTTCTTGTAAGCCTTCTTCTTCTTGTAAGCCTTCTTCTTCTTGTAAGCCTTCTTCTTCTTGTAAGCCTTCTTCTTCTTGTAAGCCTTCTTCTTCTTGTAAGCCTTCTTCTTCTTGTAAGCCTTCTTCTTCTTGTAAGCCTTCTTCTTCTTGTAAGCCTTCTTCTTCTTGTAAGCCTTCTTCTTCTTGTAAGCCTTCTTCTTCTTGTAAGCCTTCTTCTTCTTGTAAGCCTTCTTCTTCTTG
Organism: Oratosquilla oratoria; assembly: GCF_046742065.1. Lineage (NCBI taxonomy): Eukaryota > Metazoa > Arthropoda > Malacostraca > Stomatopoda > Squillidae > Oratosquilla > Oratosquilla oratoria. Next base: position 45,440,466 of record NC_134803.1, on the reverse strand, counting down.
TAAGCCTTCTTCTTCTTGTAAGCCTTCTTCTTCTTGTAAGCCTTCTTCTTCTTGTAAGCCTTCTTCTTCTTGTAAGCCTTCTTCTTCTTGTAAGCCTTCTTCTTCTTGTAAGCCTTCTTCTTCTTGTAAGCCTTCTTCTTCTTGTAAGCCTTCTTCTTCTTGTAAGCCTTCTTCTTCTTGTAAGCCTTCTTCTTCTTGTAAGCCTTCTTCTTCTTGTAAGCCTTCTTCTTCTTGTAAGCCTTCTTCTTCTTGTAAGCCTTCTTCTTCTTGTAAGCCTTCTTCTTCTTGTAAGCCTTCTTCTTCTTGTAAGCCTTCTTCTTCTTGTAAGCCTTCTTCTTCTTGTAAGCCTTCTTCTTCTTGTAAGCCTTCTTCTTCTTGTAAGCCTTCTTCTTCTTGTAAGCCTTCTTCTTCTTGTAAGCCTTCTTCTTCTTGTAAGCCTTCTTCTTCTTGTAAGCCTTCTTCTTCTTGTAAGCCTTCTTCTTCTTGTAAGCCTTCTTCTTCTTGTAAGCCTTCTTCTTCTTGTAAGCCTTCTTCTTCTTGTAAGCCTTCTTCTTCTTGTAAGCCTTCTTCTTCTTGTAAGCCTTCTTCTTCTTGTAAGCCTTCTTCTTCTTGTAAGCCTTCTTCTTCTTGTAAGCCTTCTTCTTCTTGTAAGCCTTCTTCTTCTTCTTCTTCTTCTTCTTCTTCTTCTTAGCTTTCTTCTTCTTTTTCTTCTTCTTCTTGTTAGCCTTCTTCTTCTTCTTCTTCCTAGCCTTCTTCTTTTTCTAAGCCTTCCGCTTCTTCTTTTTCTAAGCCTTCTTCTTCTTCTTCTTCTTCCTCTTCTTCTTCTTCCTCTTCTTCTTCCTCCTCTTGTTGTTGTTGTTGTTCTTCTTCTTCTTCTTCTTCTTCTTCTTCTTCTTCTTCTTCTTCTTCTTCTTCTTCTTCTTCTTCTTCTTCTTCTTCTTCTTCTTCTTCTTCTTCTTCTTCTTCTTCTTCTTCTTCTTCTTCTTCTTCTTCTTCTTCTTCTTCTTCTTCTTCTTATTCTTCTTATTCTTCTTCGCGTTCTTCTTCTTCTTCTTCTTCTTCTTCTTCTTCTTCTCGTTCTTTTTATTCTTCTTCGCGTTCTTCTTCTTCTTCTTCGCGTTCTTCTTCTTCGCGTTCTTCTTCTTCTTCTTCTTCTTCTTCTTCATCTTCTTCGCGTTCTTCTTCTTCTTCACGTTATTCTTCTTCTTCTTCGCGTTTTTCTTCTTCTTCTTCTTTGCGTTCTTCTTCTTCTTCTTCGCGTTCTTCTTCTTCTTCTTCGCGTTCTTCTTCTTCTTTCTTCTTCTTCTTCGCGTTCTTCTTCTTCTTCTTTGCGTTCTTCGTCTTCGCGTTCTTCTTCTTCCTCTTCTTCTTCTTTGCGTTCTTCGTCTTCGCGTTCTTCTTCTTCCTCTTCTTCTTACTCTTACTCTCTCTTACTCTTCTTCTTTTTCTTGTTCTTTTTCTTGTTCTTCTTTTAGTTTTTTTTCTTTTTCTTCCTTTTCTTCTTTTTTCTTCTTTTCTTTTTCCTCCTTTTTCTTCTTTTTCTTGTTCTTTTTCTTCTTTTTCTTTTTCTTTTCTTCTATTTCTTCTTCTTTTTCCTCTTTTTCTTCTTTTTCCTCTTTTTCTTCTTTCTCTTGTTCTTTTTTTTTCTTTTTTTTCTTTTTCTTGTTCTTCTTTTTCTTGTTCTTTTTCTTTTTTCTTGTCCTTTTTCTTCTTCTTTTTCTTCTTTTTTTTCTTTTTCTTGTTCTTCTTTTTCTTCTTTTTCTTTTTCTCCTTCCTCTTCTTCTTTTTCTTCTTTTTCTTTTTCTTCTTTTTTCTTTTTTTTTTTCTTCTCCGTCTCCTTCTCCTACTCATTCTTCTATACCTCCTTCTCCTTCTTCTCCTCCTCCTCCTCTTTCTTCTTCTCCTTTTTCTCCTTTTTCTTCTCCTCCTGCTCCTATTCCTCCTGCTCCTCCTCCTCCTGCTCCTATTCCTCCTGCTCCTCCTCCTCCTGCTCCTCCTCCTCCAGCTCCTCCTCCTGATCCTTCTCCTCCTCCTCCTACTTCTCCTCCTCCTCCTTTTTTTTATTTTTCTTCTTCCTACTCTTCTTCCTCTTCTTCTGCATTATCCTTTTCCTTCTTCTTCTGGTCTCCCTTTATCAGTTATCTCTCCTTCCTTCCATCTTTCTTTACCGTCTTGCCTTTCTCCCTTGTCCTTCACCCTACTCCCCTCTTATCCCTTTCTCCCCTTCTTCTTATCTTTCCCTCCCAGCTCCCTCCGTTATCTTCCCTTCCTCCAATTCCCCTCTTTGTTTCTTTCTCCTCCCATTTCCCTTGATATGCAACCAATTTTCCTTTCCTTCTTCCCTCTCCCTTTTCCCCTTCCCCTTCCTTCCTTATGTTTATCTCATCTTTCCCCTCTCCTCTATTCTCTAAATCATCATTCCCCCCATATTACCCTAATTTCTCTCTACTCTCATTGCTCTTTACTGTCATTTCTCTTTACTTTCACTTCTCTTTACCCTCATTATTTCTTTCACCCTCATTTCTCTCTACTCTCATTGCTCTTTACCCTCATTTCTCTTTACTATCATTTCTCTTTACCCTCATTTCTCTTTACCCTCATTTCTCTTTACCCTCATTTCTCTTTACCCTCACTTCTTTTCACCCTCGTTTCTCTCTACCCTCATTGCTCTTTATCCTCGTTTCTCTTTACCCTCGTTTCTCTTTACCCTCACTTCTCTTTACCCTTATTATTTCTCTCACCTTCATTTCTCTCTACACTTATTGCTCTCTTCTCTCATTGCTCTTTACCCTCCTTTTTCTTTGCCCTCATTTCTCTTTACCCTCACTTCTTTTCACCCTCATTATTTTTTTCACCCTCATTTCTTTCACCCTCATTTCTATCTACCCTCATTGCTCTTTATCCTCGTTTCTCTTTACCCTCATTTCTCTTTACCCTCACTTCTCTTTACCCTTATTATTTCTCTCACCTTCATTTCTCTCTACACTTATTGCTCTCTTCTCTCATTGCTCTTTACCCTCCTCTTTCTTTGCCCTCATTTCTCTTTACCCTCACTTCTTTTCACCCTCATTTCTTTCACCCTCATTTCTCTCTACCCTCATTTCTCTCTACCCTCATTGCTCTTTATCCTCGTTTCTCTTTACCCTCATTTCTCTTTACCCTCACTTCTCTTTGCCCTCATTATTTCTCTCACCTTCATTTCTCTCTACACTTATTGCTCTCTTCTCTCATTGCTCTTTACCCTCCTTTTTCTTTGCCCTCATTTCTCTTTACCCTCACTTCTTTTCACCCTCATTATTTTTTTCACCCTCATTTCTTTTCACCCTCATTTCTATCTACCCTCGTTTCTCTTTATCCTCGTTTCTCTTTACCCTCGTTTCTCTTTACCCTCACTTCTATTTACCCTTATTATTTCTTTCACCTTCATTTCTCTCTACACTTATTGCTCTCTTCTCTCATTGCTCTTTACCCTCCTTTTTCTTTGCCCTCATTTCTCTTTACCCTCACTTCTTTTCACCCTCATTATTTTTTTCACCCTCATTTCTCTCTACCCTCATTGCTCTTTATCCTCGTTTCTCTTTACCCTCGTTTCTCTTTACCCTCATTTCTCTTTACCCTCACTTCTATTTACCCTTATTATTTCTCTCACCTTCATTTCTCTCTACACTTATTGCTCTCTTCTCTCATTGCTCTTTACCCTCCTCTTTCTTTGCCCTCATTTCTCTTTACCCTCACTTCTTTTCACCCTCATTTCTCTCTACCCTCATTTCTCTTTATCCTCGTTTCTCTTTACCCTCATTTCTCTTTACCCTCACTTCTCTTTGCCCTCATTATTTCTTTCTTTAGTTCATATTTACCCTAATTTCTTTTCCGTTATTATTTCCTTCATTAGTTTCTCCATAACCCTAATTTTCTGCCCTCATTTCCCTACTCCCTTAATTTCACTGTACCCTCATTTCTCATTACTCATATTTGTTTTTATTCTTATTTATCTTTACTCATATTACCCTTTACCCTAATTCATCTCTTCTTCATCGTCTGTCAAATCTGTTATTCTCTGAACTAATTCAATACGTCGAGATGCGAACAAGTTCAGAATAGGTCATTTAAGGTCAATTGACCTGGTCTGAATCGAGCCGGAGATAGAGCCAAAGACGAAGCCAGAACCAAGGACGAAGCCACAGCCAAAGCAAAAGCTATATCCAAAGTCTAAGTCAAGGCTTAAGCCAAAGTTAAGGGCAAAGTGAAATCCAAAGCCAAAACCAAAGCTAAAGCCAAAGATGAAGCCAAAATTCAAAACTTAAGTCAAAGACAAAGCCACAACCAAAGCAAAAGTTATAGCCAAATTCTAAAGTCAATGATTAAGCCAAAGTTAAGGACAAAGTGAAACTCAAAGCCAAAGCTTCTTAAGCCAAACCCGAGGCCAAAGATAAGCCCAAACTCAAAGCCAAAGTCGAAGGCAAAAGCAAAGCCTAAACTGAAGCCAAAATCAAAGCCAAAAGCCAGGGCGAAAATGTTCGAAACTCGACGTTGGAAATTATGTACATGAATAATTGAGTAGATACATAAGGAAATGAATGAATAGACAGATAAATACATAAACTTGTACGAGTGAATAAGTTAACAAGTAAATAAGTAAATAGATGAATCATGAAAACACAGACACACGCACAAACACACGCACACACACACACACACACACACACACACACACACACACACACACACACACACACACACACACACACACACACACACACACACTGGTAGCGTTCGCAACTAACTCAGCGGTCCGAGTTCGAATCCCGCCCAGGGCTGAAATGATTTCAGTATCGCTGCGTTGCGAGCCGTTACTCCAATTCTCGTGGGCGGGGACTTGTGTGTGTGTGTGAGTGTGTGTGTGTGTGTATATGTGTGTGTGTATGTATGTGTGTGTGTGTATGTGTGTGTGTGTGTGTATGTATGTTTGCGTGTGAGGTCACAGCATTACCCATACATCGGGCATACTGAGCTCTGAGCTCTCATCCGGGAGGGTAGTAGATCACGAGTCCAACATGTGATCCAAGTGCCGCCAGTTGATTTTATTCAGACGAGGAAAACCCCTTGAGAAGTCTGCGTTCTTGACACCTGTCCTGTGACCTTTTATCGCTGTGCATTGTTTCATCTGTAACTCGTGTCATTACCAGCGACCGCAATTTTTTTTTTTTTTTTTTTTTTTTTTTTTGACCGGGGATTATTATCTACTCATAAAAGAATAATGAGTGACTCTGGTTCATAGTGGTTCCACTAGAGTTCCTGAAATATTAACTGTATAAAACATAGTGTCGATGGCATATATGTGAATATATTCGATTAAAAATGAAGATGGGGAGCGATTATATATGTTGACCGTACCAGTTCGGGTTAAACTTTGAACCAAGAGGAGCTAAGAGGAGAGGGTTACCGGTGGATGGTGGATGGGAGTGGAATAGGTGGGAGTGGAATAGGTGGGAGTGGAATGGATGGCAGTGGAATGGGTGGGAGTAGAATGGGTGGGCGTGGAATGGGTGGGCGTGGAATGAGTGGGCGTGGAATGGGTGGCAGTGGAATGAGTGGGCGTGGAATGGGTGGCAGTGGAATGAGTGGGCGTGGAATGGGTGGGAGTGGGTGTGTGCTTTGGCTGGTTACCTCCCTTATAAGGACAAAAAGATCTATGGTATATAAATATATAAATAGATAGACCCGGTTGGGTAAGTCTAAGAAAACATGACTAAGACACGAGATGAAATTAATTAAAACCAAGAAATTAGTTTGGAGACACCGACCCAGAGAGCTGAATTTTCGTAAGAGTCTTGCAAGGACAAATTGAGGAATACACGAGAAAATAAAGACAAAAAGAAAATAATGGAAAAGAAGTAAGATGGGCGATGCTGAAAGGAGACATATTTTGCATAAATCTTGTAGGAACCAAACGAGCGAAAAAAACACACAAAGAAAAAGAAGAAATATGAAGAAAAAGGAAAAGAAAAAAAAGAAAAAAGAAAAAAAAGGAGGAAAAGAAAAAGTAAGAGGAAGAAATGAACGAAGAAAAAAACAAACGAAGAAGAAATGAACGAGGGAAAAATGAACGACGAAAAAAAAAAAAACACCCGAAAAACAGAAAGAAAAAAAAAGTCTGAAGAGAGAGAACGAAAGAACGAGATGAAGAAAGCGACTTCGAAGGACTCGTATGAAGGCTCTGGCGTTTTCGGACCCAGAGCTGTTTTCCAAAAACCAATAAAGCAGTCTGGCCTTTGGAGTGTGCGACTGTGTCCTCGATTATTCTGGTTTTCGCGTCACTTCTGTATTGAGTATTGATTTCAAAGTGCCAATGTGCGGAACTCGGCTGCTGGAGCACTCAGAAGTCCTGACTAAAAACAACGCAACCATTTGCCTTAGATTCTGTGCATATACCAATGGATCTTTTCCACCTTATAAGGGGGTAGCCGTGTCAAAATATATATTTTCTGTACGTGGAAGAAAAAAAAAATCACGGAGTTGAAGAAAACTTTCCCCTTTCTAGTAGAGGTGGCCGATAAAAAAAAATAATAATAATAATAAATAAATAAATAAATAAATAAATAAAAATAAAACTGAAGCCGAGACTCGAGATTGAAGGTTAGCCTGTGAATAGGTGCCCACAGCCCCCACAGTGGCCGGCAACGGTCCTCAGGTTCTCAGGTCCTATACATCTCTCTGGGAAGACACATTGGACTTTTGTCTATATTCTATACATATGGCATTGATTTTCCAGACATGACTTTGTAGGTGCAGATAAAGATCAGTCTCCGGTTGTCATGGCAAACCAGAACGCAAATAAAAAAAACGTGGTTAAGTGACATTTAGTTAGTTAAATGGCAGAAGTTACTGTGATAACCGAGGGAATATAGTATAAGGTGAAACATAAGACAGACTTACAAATAACAGAGCTTACGCCAGGAGGAGCTGTGCTGTGACCAAAACTACATGTTCGGAGAGCCAGGACAAGTGGTCAGTCACCCGGGATTCGAACTCTTAACCACAGCTTGTGAAGTAAGAGAGAAACTAAAAAACTGACCATTCTACTTTTAAGCAGTGGGAAGTGAAAAACCTGTGGTAGGGGGAAACTCTGTCAGTTGTGATGAGCCGCTTTTTTTTTTTTTTTTTTTTTTTGACTGATGTTAGGTCGCCTCCCCACTTGACTACTAGGGCTTTCGGTGACCAAAGCAGCAAGCTCACAGCTGGTCCTCGGAGTCGACTCTCGACCATCTGTTCATGAGGTCCAGACGTTAACCACTGTGTTACCGAGCGGCCCAAGTGAAATAGGAGACAGAAATTATTTTCACCATAGGTTTCACAATTCACATTCTTTTAACTCATAAACTAAATAATAAATACAGAAACGAATTAATGAGTAAACTAAAAAATCAACAAAAATCAACTGATGGAATAAAAATCTAAACAGTTGATATCTAGTTGATAAGGAATAAATGAATTGATTAATGAATGATTACATAAATTATGTAAAAACAATAGATAAATGTTTTAATATTCAATGAGAAATATGCGGAAATTTTTTTTGAAAAAATGTTTCAAGTTATGTCATGTTATTTTTCAGACCTGTCATACAGGAGGTGCCAAGATAAGAGGGAGGGAGGAGGGTGGAGGGGAGTGGAATATATAGGAAATGGAATGGGTGGGGGTAGTTTCTATGCCTTTTTCTTTTTGGCTACCCCCCGTGTAAGGGGGAAAAAGCCTTTGGTATATGTATGTATGTATGTATGTAGAAAGTGTTACATCAAGTTCATTATTCAGTGGCATCCTGGTCAGCGCGCCAAAGTGGCCCCCAGGCACTGACCATCCACCCCTCTCTCTCCTCTTTTCTCTCTATTCTCTCTCTCTGTCTCACTCTCTATCCCTCGCTCTTTATCTCTCTGTCTCACTCTTTCTCTCTCTGTCTCACTCTTTCTCTCTCTTTATCTCTCTCTTACTCTCTGTTCCTCTCTCTTCTCTCCCTCACTCTCATTCTCTCTCTCTCTCTCTCTCTCTCTCTCTCTCTGTCCTTCCCTCTTTCTTTCTCTCTCTCCTTCTCTCCCTCTCTCCCACCGTCGCCTTCCCCCTTCTCTCTCCTTCTCTCTCTCTCTCTCTCTCTCTCTCTCTCTCTCTCTCTCTCTCTCTCTCTCTCTCTCTCTCTCTCTCTCTCTCTCTCTCTCTCTCTCTTTCTCTCTCTCTCTCTGTCCCTTTCTCCCTCTCAGTCTCTCTCCCCCTCTCTTTCTCTACCTCCCTCTCTATCTCCCCCTCCCCCTCTCTCTCTCTATCTCTCTCTCTCTCTCTCCCCCCCTCTCTCTCACCTCCTCTCCCTCTCCCTCTCTCCTTCCCCCCACTCCCTCTCTCTCTCTCTCTCTCTCTCTCTCTCTCTCTCTCTCTCTCTCTCTCTCTCTCTCTCTCTCTCTCTCTCTTTTCACTCTCACGCGTTTTTATATTACACTGAACCTGAAGTGTTTTCAGTACTAATGAAAAAAAATCATGAATATCCTTGTCCTGATTTGTTGTCACAGCAACCTCAGACGATGGATGACAGTCCTAAGGGTGTCAAGGATGACCCTTGACCTTGATTAAGTTCTGCGAAAGAACTTAGGGTTGTGGGCTCTTGTCACGTGACCTTCCTGAGACCACGGAAGTCTTCCTAAACCGATTAAGATCGTCTGGCACCAACCAGAATAAAATCATCGAGTTAGTCACTCAGTCTAAAAGAGGCTTAGTTGAGATCGTTCGTTAACACGTTGTGGATAGGAGGTTTAAGTAAAGCTAAATAAAATTGTCTAGTGTTAGCTAGGACAGAATAATCAGACTAAGAGCCTGATTTGAAAAGGTTAAAGAAGAGAGACCAGAAAGAGAGAGAGAGAGAGAGAGTGAGTGAGTTAGTAAGTGAAATTGAGAGAGAGAGAAAGAGTGGAGAGAAAGAGGGAGAGAGAGAGGAGAGAGATAAGATAGAGAGAAGATAGAAAGAAGAGAGAGAGAAAAGAGAGAGAGAGAGAAAGAGAGTGAGTGAGTTAGTAAGTGAAAGGGAGAGAGAGATGAGAGAGAGAGAAAGAGTGGAGAGAAAGAGGGAGAGAGAGATGAGAGAGAGAGATAGAGAGAAGATAGAGAGAAGATAGAAAGAAGAGAGAGAAAAGAGAGAGAGAGAGAGAGAGAGAGAGAGAGAGAGAGAGAGAGAGAGGATAGAGAGAGAGGGAGAAAGAGAGAGAGAGGGAGAGGGGCTAGCTCTTTGTTATATTCCCATAATATGTGAAACTCTGTGTAGCGCTTTATTGATTATATTCAGATTGACGTCATGTCATTTCACACCACCTGTGACCTTCCCCCCCCTCCCCCCGTCCTCCCCTGGGGGACGGGGGTAGACTGACGTCACTGGAATTCCTTCAACTAATCCCTTTGATCTCTTAATGTACTTTAGAGATTTTGCTCTGGCGAATTCTAGAGTGAATCCTTTAAGCCCATGTTGTCTTTGGAAAACCTGATTATTATTTATTTATTTATTTATATATTTATTTATTTATTTATCTAATTATTCTTTTCAGGAAGTCGCTTTAAGGAGCGAATTGATGATCTGTCTTGTGGTCGTACCCACCCTCAAGGTGGTTATTAATTTCGCGATATGTGTTTACCTTATCGCTTTATTTAATTCTTTTCTATTTTATCAGAAGCAAGTACAACTACGTGTTGGTATATCGTGGCCATCATACCAAAAGAAAAGTTCAGGATTTTCAGAAATTATTGGTTATGTTATTGGCAAACGCTATTAATACGAACGCAAATATTTGATGGCACAGTTATCCAAAGTCACACACTACAATAATCCCTCTCATATCCGAACCACCATTATATCTAAACTTGGCCATTATCCAAATATGATTTATGTGTATTTTTTAACAATTCTATTCTTTCATAATTCGAAAATTTAACACCAGAGTAGTGGAGAGGAAAATACTTCTCAAATACGAACAACCAGCGTCTTTATCAGTTCGGATATGGGAGGGATTAATGCATTCTTATATTATTAATACTTTTATACAAAATTATTGAAGAAATAATGTAAGATGTAAGAAGAAGCTTGTTTATATCATTGATACTTTTTATTTTTTCTTTATTTTATTTATTTATTTATTGTTATTATTTTTTTTTATACAAAATTATTGAAGAGACAAGGAATAATAAATCTCCATGGTGTATAGACGGAAGAGATATAAAATATGTAAAGTGTAAGATAAAGCTTGCTGGCCGAGAGGATCAGATCGTCGTTTCTTGCGGCGAAGGTCGAGGGGATGGTGGTTCGAACCCTGCCACCGGCGAAGTTGAACCAAGGGCATGGTTTATTAGACTCCACGCTACAAAGTCTTCTATAAGGGGCATCATCCTTGCCTCCTGACAGGGGAAAGTTTGTGACGTTAAACCAAACCATGAAATAAAGGAATTAAATAATAGTAAACAATGAATAATGATTATGATAAGTGATAATGATAAAAGTAATTAGAATGGCAATGATACTGATCATTATGAAAATAATAGCAATAATGATGATAATAATGATGATAATGGTAATAGTAATAATAACGATTAACAATAACTGACAACAATAATGATAGTAATAAAAACAACAACAAAAATGATAACAAAAATACCAATAATAATAAAATGAAAATAATAATATAATAATATAATATAATATAGTTAATAATCAATAACGAATAATAATTAATCATCAATAATAATTAATAAGAAATAAAAAATATAATAATAATATGAAAAGGGTAAACTAGGAATAAGCAGGGAGTGTGAAAATTCACCTTTAAAACGCCACATTGCCTTTGGAAAAATAATATTTCACGACTGAATTTAAAGTTCATTTTCCCGAGGGTCAACAGCCACTCTGGGCGTCGTAAAACATATAAATATGATGTAAATCATATCATGATATTTCTCCCTACGCTGGTCTCGCATTCGCTCAGTTATGGGCTCGAATCCCGCACTCCTCTACGATTACCAGTAGTGACTGTTTATTACTTATCCTAGCAGTCCCCAAAGCGCATCATAGGGCAAATTTGACCGTTTCGACCGTAGCTAGTCAGCGTCTCCTAGCGTATGCTCCTCATCTTCATAATAGATGGGGATGACAGGTGGTAATGGACATGGAACTGCCTAGTGTAGGCCTTATGGTATCTTGCACTTTCTCTCCTTCACTCTTATGTTCTTATGCTCATAGAAAACATTATTCACAGAGAAATGATATTTATTCAATTTTCAAGCAGATGTGGAATTACTTGTGCGTCACAATCCATTAAGTCACTTCCATACCGGTTGGTCCCTTTACAGTTAATCTGTTTGCCACCAGCCTATTCTATTCATCTCCGTGGCACCCCTCTTCACCCCAGGGAAGAAGAGAGAAGGAGTTTGAATGTGTTTGAGATGAGGTGTCTGAGAAGTATGATGGGGGTTACTAGGCTAGATAGAGTGAGAAATGAGGAGGTGAGGAGGAGAACAGGGGTGAAAAAGGATTTGGGAGATAGGGTTGATGAAAGAATATTAGGATGGTTTGGACACATGGAAAGAATGAGTGAAGAAAGACTAGTAAAAGAGGTATGGAAGGCAGATGTGGAGGGAGTGAACATGAGGGGACGTCCTAGGATGAGGTGGATGGATGGGGTGAAGTGGGCTTTGGGGAAGAGGGGAATGTCTGTTGAGGAAGGAAGGGAGAGGACGGAAGACAGAGGTGAGTGGAGAATGGTTGTATATGGATGATGTTGTGACTGCATGAGGAGGAATGGGCGGGGGGGTGAGGTAGTATGTGTGAGTAATTTTTGACGCAGCCCGAAGGGATTTCTCCCCGTCCTCTCCTTATATGCAAGGGGGGACGGAGAGGGGGGGTCGCCGATTAAATGAAGCGGCCTTGCTGTGGATGTACTGTGTCTTGTGACACTGCTTCTGACCCAGGGCGGTGGGCAGGGTGCAGGGATGACCCGTCATCCAGGAGGTGCTCAGATGAGAGGAAGGGTGGGAGGGGTGTGGAGTGTATTTAGGGATGAAATGGGTGGGAGTGTTTTTATGCCTTTCCCTTTTTGGCTACCTCCCTTGGAAGGGGGAAAAAGCCTTGGTATATGTATGTATTTATTTATTTATTTATTTTTTAACAAAAGACCGGACAATCGAAATCAGCGTCTGTGCTTACCGAATCAGAAATAAAACCCCCCAGTAATTTATCTATTTGTCTAGCAATACTTATCAATTTGGTTATCGCTCTCTCTTTCTCACTCCCTCTCTCTTCCTTGCTCTCCTTCTCTCCTTCTTCCTTTCCCTTCCTTCCTCCCTTTCCCTCTCTCCCTCTCTTTCCCTCTCTCTTCCCCCCCTCTCTCTCTCTCTCCTCCTCCCTCTCTCTCTCTCTCTCTCTCTCTCTCTCTCTCTCTCTCTCTCTCTCTCTCTCTCTCTCTCTCTCTCTCCCTCCCTTCCTCTCTTTCCCTTTCCCTTTCCCTTTCTCCATCTCCCCCTCTCTCTCCCTCGCTTTCCCTCTCTCTCCCTTTCCCTCTCTCTCTCCCCCTCTCCTCCTCCTTCTACCTCTCTCTCTCCCTCTCTCCCCCCCTCTCTCTCTTTCTCTCTCTCTCTCGACACACACACACACACACACACACACACACACACACACACACACACACACACACACACACACACACACACCCGTTGTCCCTCAGCATAGAATAAACCACACAGATTTGCGTCCTCCTTCTGCATCACCGGGTATTACCTCTCACTGTCTTTTCACATCACCCGGAAATGGGCCGTTGGCATATACACCCAACCGTTTTATCTACAACAACAGTGCTCTCAGCTTTGTCTGGCTTAGGGCATCATCCTCGTCACGGCTGCCCAAATTTCTCCTTCTGGGGGCTTTATGGTGGGTTTTGTGCATTCATCACAGTCAGTAAAGGGTGGGATTATTTACTGTGTTTACTTCATTATCTTTGTTTATTGGTGCGCGTGCGGGTTTATATTTTGCGTCTCGAGTTTCCTGTTCCTAGGCTTGGTTTGCTTTTAGTCACGCAATGTCACTACTTGATTATATAATTTCTGGTGTCATTGAATATTCTTACCTCGTAATTTTGTATTAACTATTAGTAGTACTATACTTTCTCGATAGTTTGTTTCTCTATTCTAGCATACAGTACGCGTATTATAATGATGACTGGATGGTGTGTATATATATATGATATATATATATATATAATTATATAATATATATATATATATATATATATAATGTGTTTGTGTGTATGTGTATGTCTTTGCCTGTATTTGTCTGTGTTTTTGTGTCTGTGCGTGTATGTGCAGGTCTGTGTGTGTGTGTGTTTGTATTTGTGTGTGCGCGTGTCTGTGTATGTGTGCATGTCTGTGTGTGTGCGCGCGTGTGTATGTGTGTGTGTGTGTGTGTGTGTGTGTGTGTGTGTATAGGCTCTTCAAGAGTATGAATCCGGGAAACAAAACGAGGCGTCTATCAGATCCCCGAGTGAAATGGAAAATCGAGACCTTTCCTTTCCCGGTCAGAAATCCTCCTCAGGGGTTCCGGGGGAAGAGGATACAGAGAAATGTTGGAGACTGATGTGGAGGAGTCACCGGGTCCGGACACCCAGAGGCATTATTAAGTTTAATTCTCGACAACAGACCTTCTGGGCTTCTGAGAACAAGAAAGGCTTGTCCTGACGCCTCCAAGGTATCTGGTGTAAAGGTTCACACGTTTGTGAATATATTGTATGTGTACATATGTATAGGTATGTGTATGTATGTATTTATGTGCATATATGCATGTATGTATGTGTGTGTGTATGTACGGATTTATGTATACCAATATATGTTTTTGTGTGAATGTGTATGCATATATAAATCAAGACAAGGATCTGAAATCGAAATATGAAACTCAAATACAAGTTTGTGTGCGTGTGTGTGCGTGCGTGCGCGTGTATGTGTGTGTGTGTGTGTGCGTGTACTCGCATCCGTATAATCGTATAATCCTACATACACTCCAAGTTCTCCTGGATTACATCTAAAGAATGACCATACAATTCTTTCCATTGTCATCAGATACCTTTTCCTCCATTCTCTCCTCCTCCTCCTTCTCCTCCTCCTCCTCCTCCTCCTCTTCTTTCGCCTATCCAGTTCTTGTAATAATTCCATATCATTCTCTTCTGTCAGCATATTTGTGGGGCTAATGGGCGTTCCCCCTTTCTTGTCAGCAGACCAATTTGTTTTCTAGTGCCACGCTGTCAGCCAGGAAGCCCGCAAAGTATCCCCGTATCCCTTTGGGCTATCAGACCATATATGGGCTTGATAATCCTCGCATCTCTCTTGGGTGCCAACGGGTGCCAGGTTATAAAGCCCTATCCTGTTCTCTTCTTGGTCTCTCTCTCTCTCTCTCTCTCTCTCTCTCTCTCTCTCTCTCTCTCTCTCTTCCTCTCTCTCTCTTCCTTCCTTTCTCTTCCTCTCCCTTTCTCTCTCTATATATACATATATCTCTTTCTATCTCGCTTCCTCCCTTTCTCTTCCGCTGCCTTTCTTTCTCTCACTCTCTCTCCTTATATCTCTCCCTCGCCCCCTCCTCTCTCTCTCTCTCTCTCTTTCTCTCTCTCTCTCAATCTCTCTCTGCTCGCCTTGGAGCTGCCACCTCTCCGTTATCCACCCTGAGCTCTACTCAAGTAATTACAGTCTTTCTGATTTATTCCCTCGCCTTCTCATTCATTTTGCTTAGAGTTTTAATTATTTAGCCTCGTCGAGGTCTGTCCCCACACCCGAGGTGCAGCAGACAGCATTAAGCCTCACCGAGGGCCTCGTCAGACTTGCGGAAAGTGGAGTGCCTCAGGGTACAGTCTTGGAACATTTTGTGGGGGTCGGTTACGAATGCGACTGTAGCTGTCACAGCGGTTGTCCTGACGATTTATCTTTTTTTTTTGTGGTTCTAGGAATTAAATTGCTTGTAGTTTCGGATTTCTCTCCCCTTTTTTTGCGAGAAATGTTAACTTTATTTTGTTAAAAGCGCCCTCAAATATTTTTTACCTAAACTGGTAAGGAGAGTTGGGGGGGAGTGGAATTGAAATGAGCGGATTTTATTATGAATAGTGGCAACCTAACCCAGATGGCCGAAGAATGGGTACGAAAGAAAATGTGTTTTGAGTGATCATTAACTTTTTTTTTGCATCCAGCCCTCAGTTGCATAAGTTTGTCTAACCTAAGCCAAAAGAGAATTCATAAATTATTAATGTGCAGTAGTTGTTAATCTGCGTTTAAGCTGTCTCTTCTGACACTATCGTATCTCAAGAGGATTAATTACTCTGTCAACAATGCTAAAGCTCCTTGACAAGCACTTGTGAGTAAACTCAAGAAAAAGTATCCATCCAACTTAAACAGGGCTTTGGTTGAAGACCGGCTCACTTTTTGGTCTAAGAGCAAAATATTAAATAGTTTTTGGTTTGTTTGTTTGTTTGTTTGTTTGTTTCCCCGTTGCTCAGTGATGGTTGCGATCTGTCGTTCAAAAAATGACCTTTGCGTCAAACAAAGTTGGTTTTGGTTGAGCTAAAAGATTACGTTTCCGAGTGTGTCCCATTTTTGTCCTGAAAACTCTGATGTGGAGAGATTCAGTGTTAGTATGAGTAGATATAGCCTAGATATACAGTAATGCATTCGAATGTTGGGATATGAACATACTTTTCAGAGTTCCTCTTTTCAGAGTTTCTCTTTTCAACCACAATTTTTCTTTTTTGTTTCTACTCTGACCTCGTTTCGAATGAAATCCTCTGACAGGAGCCCCCCCCCCAAAAAAAAAGTATAATAATACATATACCAAGGCTTTTTACCATTTACAAGGGAAGTAGCCAAAAAGAAAAAGGCATAAAATCATTCCCACCCATTCCATCCCTAAATACACTCCACTCCCCTCCACCCTCCTTATCTTAGCACCTCCTGGATGACGGGTCATCCTTGCACCTTGTCCACTGCCCTGGGTTAATGTATAATAATAAATAACAATAATAATAATGATAATAATAATAATAATTAATAAATAATAATAATGATTAATAAATAATAATAATAATAATTGATAAATAATAACCATAATATAATAATAATAATAATTGATGATGATGGTGGTGGTAATGGTTGTGGTGGTGGTGGTGGTAATGGTTGTGGTGGTGGTAGTGGTGATGGTCGTGGTGGTGATGGTCGTGGTGGTGGTCCTACGCTACCATAACAACGCAATCAGTCCCAGCATCAACCACACATGAACACTGTAGAACAAATATCACGTGACTAGTTGTAGCGATAACAGACATCTGCACACGTTTTCACAGCTGCATGTCCAGTGAAGAACCTATGCAAGAATTTTTCAAGATACAATTAGTTGTAAAAAGGATTTTCCTGAGAATGTGCAAAAGAAAATTAGGGTTGAAGGTTGGTCTGGTGGGGGGCAGGGGGTAGGGTTAGGGCGGGGGGGGGGCTTAGGAAGCGGCACTAATTAATTAGGGAAATTTGTTACCCAGACACCTGCACCAAATTAAAGGCTCGGCCGCCACTCGGCCTAACGAAGGAGACGAAGAAAAAATTTCGAGAAGACACGAATCCGAGACCCTGAGACTTAACATACAACGAAAAGACGTCTGCTGGTGGTAACGAAGGCATTCGCTCGTGGGGTCCCGTCTGGTGCTCATAGATGTCCATAATCTCCCCTTTTTTTTTTTTCTTCTGCTACTAATGGTCTTTGTAGACCTTTGTGCTCTGTCTTCGGCAGAAATTTGTGGATAGCGTAGATCCTGCCATCATCACCATCTGGCTGCCCTATGGTCGCCCAATTTCGTTGCTCCTTTGAGGAGCTTCTCCGGTAATTAACAGTTGACCATTGGCTATCATTACCTCCTTGGGCATCTATAACACCAGAGCAGCTGTCTTTAGCACCAGTGTAACACGTACACATACTCGCACACACACATACACATACATGCAAACACACACACACACACACACACACACACACACACACACACACACACACACACACACACACACACACACATACACATACATACACACACACACACACACACACACACACACACACACACACACACACACACACACACACACACACACACACACACACACACACACACACACACACACACACACACTTGTTTCAGCTTTACTGAGTGATTAACGTAGATATTCTTTTTTATGAGTAGATTATTATAGAATCAAGACTTTGTACATTGAAATATATTTTAATCTAATCCCATTGATGTTCCAATCGTGCTTTATCATATGTAATAACTCAGTCCAAGGCTGTGATATATATATATATATATATATATATATATATATATATATATATATATATATATATATATAAATGCGTTTTCATATTTCCTCTGCTGAAAGCAGAATAAATCACACCGTAGATTTATTAAACACGCACACACACAGACACACACACACACACACACACACACACACACACACACACACACACACACACACACACACACACACACACACACACACACACACACACGCACGCACGCAGACGCACAACTAGGTAAATACACACGCAGATATATATGTATGTATATATATATGTATGTGTATATATATATGTATATGTGTGTGTATGTGTGTGTGTATATATGTGTGTATATGTGTGTATGTATGTATATGTGTATATATGTGTATGTATATGTATATGTGTATGTGTATATATATGTATATGTATATGTGTATATATATATATGTGTGTATGCATATATATATATATATATATGTGTGTGTGTATGTATATATGTATATATATATACATATATATATATGTATATATTTATATATGTATATATATGTTTATATATATATATATATATGTATATATATATATATTATATATATATATATATATATATATATATATATATATATATATAATATATATATGAATATGAAGAGATTAATTATTGAGAGAAGTGGGATGTCTGCTGTGTCCGTGGAAAATATGTAACATACATATGTGTGAGCATCCCTTGGTTCTTCTACTTTTTTGAGTACAAGAAACGTTTTATTTTCAGCAAATATTTGATTAGAATTTCATCGTTCTTTCCATATATTCTTCCACTAAAATTCAAATCATCCCTTTGGTCAAAACATTTATTCTACAAAACATTTAGAAAAATTATTCTGGAGAATAAAATTTATAACTTATTATGTATCAATGAGTATCTTCATTGTTCTCCATGTCAAGCTTCTGCCACGAGGTAATTAATGACTTTTAACTAAATTTATCTTTGGTCCTTGAAAGGATTATCCTTACGACAAAATAATGTTTCTTCGGAGCAGACATTTTTTTTTGTTTTTTAATTATTATTTTTTAAAACAAAAATAAAAAAGACTTCCAGCAAAATACATATTGGTTTTAGAAGCCATGAAAGTAGCATACTTTGATCCTTGAAAGGGTTATCCTTGCAATAATGTTTCTTCGGAGAAGACATTTTATTTCAATTTTCTATTTTTTTTAAGACAAAGGAAAATCAAATCTCGCGCCATCGTTGAACTCATAATCTGAACAAAAATGGAGTTGATGATGGACATTAACTGACGATGTTGTAAAGGAATTATTATACCGATTTCTTTATTTACATATATCATACATATGCCAAAGACTTTTCCTCCTTACAAGGGAGGTATATATATATATATAAAAATATATAGAAACCACTCCAACCCATTCCACCCCGTACATACTCCACTCCCCTCCACCCTCTTCCCTCCCTCTTATTTTGGCACCTCATGGATGACGGGTCATCCCTGCATCTCGCCTACTGCCCTGGGTCAGAAGCAGTGCCGCAAGGCACAGCACATCCACAGCAAGGCCGCTTCATTAAATCGGCGACCCCCCCCTCTCCGTCCCCTCATGCAGAAAAGAAGAAAAATCGTGAATCCAATTACTGTAATCTACAAGAAATGGGCTCATGCCTTATTTGAAGAAAAAAAAAGTGTTTATTCAAATCCTCTGGATCTATCTGTTCTTGCACGTTAACTGGAAGTCTTCTATTTTCTATATTATATTAACCTCCTTTTTTCAGGTATGATTTTTCATAGTCCCTCTTTAACAACTATACAGTTAAGGATTTCCTTCGCTCAAAGAAGGCAAAATTATTATCAAACACATTTTATTCATTTTTCTTTTATGGAATTGATCTTCAGTGCAAAGTATTTTCCATTCAATACTAAGTTTGATATATTTCACTAGAACACATAAAACCTTAAGATTGATCACATAGGTTTCATTCTAGATATCTAGATTTTATTTGTTTCACTGCAAACTTCTGATTGTGTTGATATATCCCTTTTTTGTATATATATATATATATATATATGTGTGTGTGTGTGTGTGTGTGTGTGTGTGTGTGTGTGTGTGATTCACTATGGTCTTTGGATCACGTGTTGGACTCGTGATCGACGGCTATTCCCCTCCCGGAAGAGAGCCCAGAGGTCATATGTGATCGATCTATGGTAATACTCTGACCTTACACGCAGACACACACACAACTCCTCTCTCACGAGAGTTGGAATAACGACTCGCAGCTTATCGATACCGAAATTATTTCAGCCCTGGGCGGGATTCGAACTCAGATCACCGTAGTGGCGGCCGTGAACGCTACCACCGCGCCATCGAGTCGTGTGTGTGTGTGTGTGTATTTACCTAGTTGTATTTTACGGGAAGGGGAGCTATGCTCGTGTGTGTGTGTGTGTGTGTGTGTGTGTGTGTGTGTGTGTGTGTGTGTGTGAGTTCACCATGGTCTTTTGATTGCGTGTTGGACTCGTGATCGACAGCTGTTTCCCTCTCGGAAGAGAGCTTAGAGCTCGTATGACCGATCTATGGGTAATGCTGTGACCTTACACGTACATACACCCCCAACTCCCCGACCACGAGAGTTGGAGTAACGACTCGAAGCGCAGCGATACTGAAATTATCTCAGCCCTGGGCAGGATTCGAACCCAGACCGCCGTAGTGACAGTCGGAGTCTCTACCAACCGCGGCACCAAGTCGTGCGTGTGTGTGTGTCTGTGTATTCACTAGGTCTTTGGATCACGTGTTGGACTCGTGATCGACAGCTATTTCCCTCCTGGAAGAGAGCTCAGAGCTCGTAGGTCCGATCTATGGGTAATGCTATGACCTTGCACACACACACACACCCAACTCCCCGCCCACGTGTGTGTGTGTGTGTGTGTGTGTGTGTGTGTGTGTGTGTGTGTGTGTGTGTGTGTGTGTGTGTGTGTGTGTCCGTCCCCCCCAACATCTGGGTCAAAGCACCTTTGGTCCAATTGCGGTTTTCTATGTTGGCCCTCCTCTGGGCCAAGGTCCCAATTTGGTCCAATTCGCTTTTGGTCTGGCGAAGGATGATTCATTGCTCCAGAGACCTTCTGACTTATCTCTTTAATCAATTCACTGTTGTTAGCTCGCAGTCGTTGCCAAAGATAAACAGTGTTTGTTTCCTTTGTCACAGAACATCAATGCGATGTCGACCACAAGTCAAACAGGATGGAGCGTGATGTGTATTCTCGGTGGCGCGGTTGGTCGAGTCTCCGACTGTCACTACGACGGTCCGGGTTCGAATCCCACCCAGGGATGAAATAATTTCAGTATCGCTGCGCTTCCAGTCGTTACTCTAACTCTCGTTGGCTGGGAGTTGGGTGTGTGTGTGCGTGTAAGGTCACAGCATTACCTATAGATCGGTCATATACGAGCTCTGAGCTCTCTTCAGAGAGGGAAATAGCTGTCAATCACGAGTCCAACACGTGATCCAAAGACCTTGGTGGTGGTGGCGGTGAATAAACCATTGCATGACGTATATACATCAACTCTCAATGCTTACAGTGACGTGTGTTTATGTTCTTCTTATCCTGGTATTTTTTTGTTTCGTGTATTTGTTTTGTTATCATTTGTCCGTTTGTTTATTATTATTTACTGTATTCTCATTTATTATTAGTTATATGTCAAATTACTATTATTTACTATTTACCTGTTTGTTTATTATTTAGCTATACATATGCATTTATTTATGTATTCTATTTATTATTTACGTTATCATAGTTTTTATTTATTCATTTATTTGTTTATCATTATTATGATTTTTTCGCATCCGACCTAGTTATGGACCAAAAGGTCTCCTGTCGGCATGCACCGCCTTTGTAATCCTTTGTAATTATTTGGTTTATTTTTTTTTTTAAACAAATCAGGTAGATTACAATCTTTTTGTGGGTTTAATGAAAGGAAATTGATTTTGAACTGGCTGCTAATAGATAAAATTTAATTGAATGATTCAACATGGAAAAGGTTGGCTTATTAAATATCATTATGTCATATACAAAGGGAATATTTTTAATTTATTATCTATATCATATGATTGAAGCCCGCGCTATCGTTATAGACAAAATAGAAACAAACAAATATAGAAATCATTCTAAAATGTCACAGCTGTCATCATCATTCTATATTTGTTTCTAAATCACTAGAGAGTGCCAGATGATTGAAGAAGAAAATATAGAAGATGTAATGATTGTCATCTATTCTATATTGTATATCGGTTTTGTTATCATTTGTCTGTTTATTAATATTTGCTTGATTCGCATTTATTATTATGTCAATTTATTATTATTTACTATTTACCTGTTAGTTTATCATTTAACTATACCTATGTATTTATTTATTTGATTTATTATTATATTATTATGTTTTTATCTTTATTTATTTATCTATTAATTATTGTTTTTTAGCATTCAACCTAGTTATGGCCCAAAAGGTCTCCTGCCGGCATGTTCCGCCTTTGTAATCCTTTGTAATTCTTTGAAAGAGTCTATCTCTATTAAGGAATGGTTTTGTATCGGAGGGAGTCTTGAGGAAACTCATTTGACAGCGTATTTGGAAGGGTAACTCAAAAAGAAGGTACCAAGATAAGAGGGAGGGAAGAGGGTGGAGGGGAGTGGAGTATGTTAGGGATGGAATGGGTGGGAGTGGTTTCTATGCCTTTGTTTTTTTGGCTACCTTCCATATAAAGGGGAAAAAGCCTTTGGTATATGTATGTAACTCAAATAGAGCCTTCGGATACGATAGAATTAGGAAACTATCGAAACTTCAGTTTATCAAACCAACGTGGCTTTCCAGCCGCTGATGTGTATCAGCTGATCTCTTCCAGTCTTATGCTTTCCATGCTCACCCAGTTCCAGAAGGTTGTATACAGAAACTGGTAACCCCCAGAACGTGTTCACTGGTGCTCCGAGATCCTTTTCCAGTTTAAAACTGGAACCCCAGGATGTCCAGTTGTCATGTGCAACACAGGAGTAGTCTGGGTAAAGAAGCTATATATTTCCAGAGGTAGATTACACACTCGTCTTTCGTATTTACTTTCAGTGTCTAGCAAGCGGAAGTGGCTGGAAACGAGAAGTTCCATGTAAGAAAGCAGCTTAAGTCTAAGATGATAATGCCCTTGACGTACACAACCACGCAAGCACACACAATGTCAGACACATACACACACACACACACACACACACACACACACACACACACACACACACACACACACACACACACACACACACACACACACACACACACACACACACACACACACACACACACACACACACACACACACACACACACACACACACACACACACACACACAGTGGTTAACGTTCGCGGTCGCGACTACGGTGGTCCGGGTTCGAATCCCGCTCCTTGCTGAAATAATTTCAGTATCACTGTGCTTCCAGTCGTTACTCCAACTCTCGTGGGCGGGGATTTGGGTGTGTGTGTGTGCGTGTAAGGTCACAGCATTACCCATAGATCGGTCATACGAGCCCTGAGATCTCTTCCGAGAGGGAAATAGCTGTCGATCACGAATCCAACAAGTGATCCAAAGACCAAGGTGAATACACACACACACACACACACACACACACACACACACACACACACACACACACACACACACACACACACACACACACACACACACACATCTGTATATACAAGCAGCAATGCCATTTCAATATATTCCCCTATCCAAGTAATCTTATACCCCTATTTAAAGAAAATCGATGTCTATGTAGGTTTAGAATTAATATTCATTGTTATGGAAAATTATTCTCCAGAACATTGTCTGTGTATATAAAGCGAGATGTGATGTGCAACCGTGTAGGATAAAATCATAAAAGTTTAAAGTTTACTGCCTTCATCTTTATGCAATCAAAATCTTTCTTTATGCTGGTCTATATGACCGCGCGCGGAAGTGTATCCACAAGTGTGTGTGTGTGTGTGTGTGTGTGTGTGTGTGTGTGTGTGTGTGTGTGTGTGTGTGTGTGTGTGTGTGTGTGTGTGTGTGTGTGTGTGTATGTATGTGTATATCTATGTGCATATGTGTGTATGTGTGTATGTATGTGTATATGTGTGTGTGTGTGTGTGTGTGTGTATGTGTGTGTGTGCGTGAATGTATGCGTATGTGTATGTGTGTGTGTGTGTGTGTGTGTGTGTGTGTGTGCGTGTATGTGTGCGTGTGTGTATGTGTGTGTATATGTGCGCGCTTGCGTGTGTGTGTATGTGTGCGTGTGTGTGTGTG
>NC_134803.1:45399272-45406772 GCF_046742065.1 Oratosquilla oratoria | reverse complement strand
TAAACGAAACAATAAGATTAAAGAACATAACATTACGGTGCACCAGTTAAAATCTAGTATTGTATTATCTCAAATGTTTCTAAATCAGCAAATTCAACCTTATCCTCCCAACCTTCCCCTTCCCACCCCCGGCAAAAAAAAAAAAAAAAAAAAAAAAAAAAAAAAAAAAAAAAAAAAAAAAAAAAAAAAAAAAAAAAAAAAAAAAAAAAACTTGGATCGACCAAAGTAATATATACTTTTTTCAGCAAATCGAAATAACAGTGCTCTTAACAGCACCAATGGGATTTGGTGTAAGCCACTAGAGAAATATCAGCTCTTTCGATTTTTTCCCTCTCTTTCTCTTTATGAGCGTTATGCTACTAAAAGGGTTTCTTTGTGTTGATTGTTCTTCGTTGACGAGGATTATAAAAAAGAGAGAAAAAAAGGAAAATAGGAAATACATTCTGAGGCGAAAAAATACTCTCATACTACCACAAACACAATGAAAAGGACAAACTAGTAATGTAAATGTGTGTGTAAGTGTGTGTGTGTGTGTGTGTGTGTGTGTGTGTGTGTGTGTGGATCACGTGTTCGACTCGTGATCGACAGCTATTTCCCTCCTGGAAGAGAGCTCAGAGCTCGTAGGTCCGATCTATGGGTAATGCTATGACCTTTCACACACACACACCCCCAACTCCCCGCCCACGAGAGTCAGAGTAACGACCCGAAGCGCAGCTGTACCGAAATTAATTTCGGCCCTGGGCAGGATTCGAACCAAGCACTACGCGCACCACCACCATGCTAGTAGTTCATCGTTCTACCAACTGCGCCACCGAGTCGTGTGTGTGTGTGTGTGTGTGTGTGTGTGTGTACATAATGTATACTCACACACATAGAAACACACACAAACGTAAATATATACACACACACACACACACACATATATATATATTTATATATATATATATGTATATTATATGTGTGTGTATGTATACATAATATATATCTATATATATGCAATAAAAACACTAGAAACATATGTTCTACATGCGGAAGGTAACCACTAATGAATAGAAACGACTGGAGCAGAGCACTTTCGTGTATTACATCTTCAGTGCACAAATACATAGAGAGTACAAACAAGCATAATATAAAGTGGGTAAAAAAAAGGGGACGGTAGGAAAATGTAGTGATGAAATATATTGACAAAAGGTCATGGATTGTGGGAAGCTCTCCATGGGTACAAGTTAAGGGTCAGATGTCAGGCGTCTAATTCTTTCAAGTCGAACATGTTTGTTATTTCTTTACAAATATAGTGATCTCTTTTATACAATCCTAGATTCAGGTCGAAATTAATATTATTTGTGGATTTTATTAAGCTATTTTCAATCATGTTTCTTTTGAAAATGTTGAAAGTAGCCTAATCACGCTAGCGTTAACCCAATTGATAGGGTGATTAAAAGTACTGAGATATTTAAAAATAGCACTTGAATCATTTCCATCTTTTACACATTTTTTTATGTTGGTTAATTCTAAAAGATAGATCTTTTGCCGTTTGACCAATGCAGAACTCGTTTCATATTTTGCAAGGGATTTTATAGACACACACCCTTCTTGTAAATTTTTAGAATTATTGATAAAGTACCCGAAATCACGATGAAGCTATAATGACTACCTATAGTGATTTCCTAAACCTCCTTTCAAAGGAGAACAAGTGCATAGTAAGTTTTATGGAAAATACTCTTAAGAAAATAAGAAGTGCACAACTAGCCATCACTTTCAATGAGGTATGCATAAGAGAAAATCTCCTGCCCATATATACGAATATGTACGTGCGTGTGTGTGTGTTTGTGTATGTTTGTATGTGTATGTGTTTGTTTCACTCGGTTAAGTAAAACCCTGTTTTCATCCGAAGTGATTAACCTTTTTAATCAACACTTTCATTAACGTTGACGAGGTCTTCCTTTGTTTTGGCTAGCGCCAGGCTATTCTCTTCAGCTGAAGAACAGTTGCAACGATAACTACCTAAAACCGCATTATCAACAAATTAATGCTATCGCAATTAAAACTTTGCATATTATTGCAATTGTGACATTGCAGGATAAATTGCCACAGGACGGTAGTTGAAATTGTCACCATACTATGAAATCGTCACAGTAAAATAACTTGAATTGTCTTAGAGGCACAAATGAATTTGCAACCGTTTAGTTTTGATGTCCATTATACGGTACATGAAATTGCAACCGCACTATACTTGGAAATATCATCTTACAATATATATTTCTGTGCTGTCCCTTTCTACAGTATACTATTAATATATTTCTTTAACAAGCCACAGAACTGGCCTTGGTAAGGATGCTTGTTTACCTCCGTTGCCATGGCTACAACAAACACGACGAATGGTTAATACACATGACCGCAAATTACCGCCTGCATCATCTCCCAGGTCGCGTACTGGTGGTTAGGGTCGTGTTCTGCAAGCATCGGTTCCCTTTATTAACCATGACTTTGGGAGATTATCACTCAGGAAGTGCGAGAAGCTAATTGGTGTGTCTAATTGCTTTGTATATTCTATCAGATTTCTTAACGTGGTGTGGATAGATATAGGCACGGTTGGGCTGTTTTCTGTTCAGAACACAGGTTATGTCAGGTTACATTAGACTAGTTAGGTTTGGTTAGGTTAGGCTAAGGCTAAGCTAGATTAGGTTAAGTTAGGTTTGGTGAAGTTAGGTTAAGCTACCCTAGGTTAGGGGAATTTTTGTTAGATTAAGTTAGGCTATATTAGATTGGTTTAGGTTAAGTTTGGTAAAATTAGGTTAGGTCACACTAGGCGAGACTTGGTTAGGCTAATATAGGCTAGGTTAGATAAGGTTAGGTTAAGTCTAGTTTAGATAAGATAAAGTTAGGTTAGGTGTAGTTAAACTAGAAACGTATACAAAACATATGGTAGTGATTGTACCAGTATTTCAACCTGCTGCCACTTAATCCTACCTACACTTCGATTATCCACCACTGCAACACGTTGAAACGCTCGATGCAGCGGATCAGTTACGATGTAAGTCAATGAAGGCGTTCACATACAACCGCGTAATTTTTCCTCGACTCTGCGGTACCGCAGCAGTGTCCGCGCGTTTCAAACCGCTAATGTGAACAGGGCCCCACTAATTACAGACACTAACTGGTTGCAGATCAAACAATGACTAGCTACTATTTGAACATACTAGCTATATTCTCCCTGGATCTTGTGCTATTGTATTGTGTTGTATTATGTTGTATCACTTTGCGACTTGCTATTTGAGTCCCCGTCTCGTGTGACAAGGAGGGAGCTCACAGCAAACACTGTCCCTCTGACGTTTAAAGCTATAGACGCTATGAAACAGTTTAAGCTTTAGTTTAGTTCATACGATTTGATTCCCTTTGTTTAGGTGGTTGGTGCAAATGTGAGAAGGTTTCGATATTTCCTCTCTCTCTCTCTCTCTCTCTCTCTCTCTCTCTCTCTCTCTCTCTCTCTCTCTCTCTCTCTCTCTCTCTCTCTCTCTCTCTCTCTTTCTTTCTCTACCTTCTCTCTCCCTCTCCCCACTCTCTCTTCCTATCTCTCTGTCTTTCTCTCTTTCTGTAATTCTTTTTATCTTTCTCTCTCTCTCCTTGTTTTTTTTTCCATTTTTCTCTCTCTCTCTCTTTGTCTTTCCCTCTTTCTGTAAATCTCTTTCTCTCTTTCTCTCTCTGCTTGTCTTTTTTTTCTTTCTTTTTTTCTCTTTCTCTTCTCTTTCTCTTCTTCTTCTTCTCCTCCTTATCTCCTTCTCCTTCTCTCTCTCCCTCTCTCTCTCTCTCTCTCTCTCTCTCTCTCTCTCTCTCTCTCTCTCTCTCTCTCTCTCTCTCTCTCTCTCTCTCTCTCTCTCTCTCTCTCTCTCTCTCTCTCTCTCTCTCTCTCTCTCTCTCTCTCTCTCTCTCTCTCTCTCTCTCTCTCTCTCTCTCTCTCTCTCTCTCTCTCTCTGTGTTTGTCTGTCTGTCTGTCTGGACGCCCATGAGCTCCTCCGCTTCATTGAGTAAATCGAAGTCTTTGACGAAATCATAAAGTTCATGGTCAGAAAATGTCTGCGGGTTTTTGCTTGAACACTTCAGGACAATTCTGCCTCTTTGTCTGCAGCATTTTCCTCCTTTGAGTAAATCTATACGTAATCAAGGAAAAGAGGTGGACTAAAGATTTCCCAACAAAATCTTTGTAATACAATGATGATTGCCGGAGGAAGAGATGGATTTTTTTTTTCGATTTGCAAGGAAGAAATATTGTAATTATTGCAATTTTTTTTGTTTTTGTTTTTGTTTTTTTGTTTCTTATGAATTATTGGAATACCAAAAGCAAAAGATTTCTTTTTTGACTTTTGCCCTATATCATTTCTCCATTGCTGTGTCTTGCTGCATTGCTTCTGGCCCAGGGCAGTGGGGGATACAAGGATGACCCGGCATCCATGAGGTGGAGTTGGTTAGGTCACTACCCATTTGTTACCTATCAGCTAGGTTCAAGTCCTCAGTTTCACGTCGCCTCATTTTCTGAACATACTTCTGTCGAAATACATATTTCTATTAGTCTCGATCGTGTTTACAAGGAAATGAAATGGAAACAAATGAATGAGGTTAATAAGATGAATATCTCTGTACTGGTGAACATTCAGTGTCTGTTAATAGACACATACATGCACACACACACACAAGCATATACATATATATATATATATATAATATAATGTATATAATGTATATATGTATATATATTATATATGTATATATATCATATATGTATATATTATATATGTATATATATATATATATATATATAATATATATATATATATATATATATATATATATATATATCTTGATAGCGTATTGGTTAACGTCACTGTAACTTTGTTATGGGTTAGCTGGGTTCGTATCCTCGGCTCGTCCTCGTTTCAACTTCCAACGGATGCCTCCTTCGAGCGATTCTCAGCCTCGATTGCGATGGGATGGAATTAGAAGTGATTTGTGGTTGAAAAAAAAATATATATATACATATATATATGTGTGTGTGTGTATATATATGTGTATATATATGTGTGTGTATATGTATATATATGTATATATATATATATATTATATATATTATTTATTTAACAACTTCACTTTAATTCTAAGCCATCAACACCGAGAACCTCGAGGAGGCATATATGCAGAAACTGAAACGTGGTACAGCTAAGAACTCGAACCTCCGCTAGCACGTGACAATTGATAGTGACTTAACCGATTGCGCCATCAAGAGAGGCAACTTTTCTTATTTGTATGCTAGAGTGACATACACGTACACGAAATTTTGTGTTCAACCCATCTCCGCCATGATAATACAATTGGTAAGTATACAACATGATAAAGTATTTGTACAACACTAAATGGGTCCCAGTAAACAGATTTACATTTATCAATCATAATTTACTTTAATTCTAAGCCATCAACATCAAGTACCTCGAGGCATACATGCAGAAATTGAAACGTACAGCTAAGGACTCGAACCTCCGCTAGCAAGTGACAAGTGATAATGACTTAACCGATTGCGCCATCATGAGAGATACAAGTTAAGCGCAACTTTCTTATATATTTGTATATGTATATATACTCGTATATATATATACTAACCAGATTACCCGCTCGTTGCTGCGGGGAAATGCTGATTATTTTAACTTTGATAGAATTTGTGGAGAAAAGTTACACGAATGAAAAATGTGAAAACAGTATTTTTTTAATGTATCAATTCAAAATAACTATTATTATTATTATCATTATTATTATTGTTATCATTATTACTATTATTATTATTATTAATTTATTTTTTAAGGCTATCGACCCAAAAGGGTGTCATTAAGCCTGGTGTGAAGTTGTTCAGTCTCTACGTTTTTTCGTTTTCTTCTATGAACTCGAGTATGTTACCGCCCGCGAAAAAATAAAATAAAAGTAACCAATATTTAAACATTTGGTAAAATTATACATTCATTTTACATTTACATGCTTTCTCCTTACAAAGGCTATCACAGGTTGTGGCAACATTAATTTTACAAATACAAAATATAAAACCCTAGGAGGAGTTCGTGAACAAACAGACAGAAGGTACTACTTTATTATAGTATATATATATATATATATATATATATATATATAATAATATATTTGTACATTTACCTTTGAGAAAAGATTCGTAGCTATCTGATAATTCTTTTAAGCCCTGCCTCACCTGATTCCTAGACAAGCTAGTGGCCAAATGTCAGAAACTCTGTGTTTTGCTTTTAATAAATAACAGAACCGCACCATCTGTGAAGTAATCGCAGCAGGTGGTTCCCAGCTGTGACGGGAAATGTCGTCCTTTTACGATCTCTTGTGAAGAATCACTTGTCTTTTGTTTTTGTCTGTTTACTCTTTTTATTTTCATTGTTTTCCCGCTTTGAACCTAAAGTTCCACCGAACGAAAATTCTTATTTACACAGTAAGCGGTAACGTTTCTCACGCATTCCCTGGCATAGAGAAACACTTGGGATAAACGTTGAACTATCATTTATGCTACGTTAGCATGGATCGAACACACACACACACACACACACACACACACACACACACACACACACACACACACACACACACACACACACACACACACACACACATATATATATATATATATATATGTATATGTATATATATACGTATAATGGGCATTACAAAAGAGAGGAATGTCTGTGGAGGAAGGACGGGAGAGGATAGAAGATAAGGGGTGAATGGAGAGAGGTTGTGTATAGATTATGATGTGATGCATGAGAGGGAGTGGGTGTGGGATGGGGGGTGAGGAAGTATGTATGAGAAAAAATTTGACGTAGCCCGAAGGGACATCTCCCCGTCTTCTCCTTTTCTGCATGGGGGGACGGAGAGTGGGGGTCGCCCCCCGAATTTATGAAGCGGCCATGCTGTGGATGTACTGTGTCTTGCAACACTGCTTCTGACCCTGGGCAGTGGACAGGATGCAGGGATGACCCGTCATCCAGGAGGTGCCAAGATAAGAGGGAGGGAGGAGGGTGTAGGGGAGTCGAATATATAGGAAATGGAATGGATGGGAGTGGTTTCTATGCCTTTTTGTTTTTGGCTACCCCCGTGTAGGGGGAAAAAGCCTTTGGTATATGTATGTATGTATATATATATATATATACATATATATATATATATATATATATATATATATATATATATATATATATATATATATATATATATATCACACAGGAAACCCACAGTCGGAGAAAAAAAACTTCGAATAAAGAAGAATCCTATATTTCGGCTATCAACTGTAGCCCTCTTCAGGAAAGTACTTTCTTGAAGAGGGCTACAGTTGATAGCCGAAATAGGATTTTTTTTTTTTTTAGAATTTTATTTTCTCCGACTGTGGGTTTCCTGCGTGTCATTTACAAATGTGCTACTACATTTCTGTTTAGAAATATATATATA
>NC_134803.1:45374272-45391772 GCF_046742065.1 Oratosquilla oratoria | reverse complement strand
CACACACACACACACACACACACACACACACACACACAGTGGTAGAGTTTCCGGCTACCACTACGGCGGTCCGGGTTCGAATCCCGCCCAGGGCTGAAATAATTTCAGTATCGCTAAGCCGTGAGTCGTTACGCCAACTCTCATGGGGGATGAGTTGGGTGTGTGTGTGTGCGTGTAAGGTCAGAGCATTACCCATAGATCGATCATATATGAGCTCTCTTCCGGGAGGGAAATGGCTGTCGATCACGAGTTCAACACGTGATCCAAGAATATGGTGAATCAAACACACACATATACACACACGAGTAACGATGTATGTAGATGAACCCTATGCGGCCGAGAGGCGTGTGTGTGTGTGTGTGTGTGTGTGTGTGTGTGTGGGTGCGTTTGTGTGTGTGCGCGCGCGTGTGTGTACGTGGATGTGCGTGCATGCACATATAATTTCCTGTCTGATGTTTAACTGTGTTGTTCATTATATACCAATGACGATGAAAATTCGGGTTTTATCATGTGATATTAAACTTAATAATGATTACAAAGGTTATATTACTACAACCAAAAGGTCGCTGCAGTAATAAACGCTTAGATTACTGAAATTACTTTTTTGTTTGTTTGTGCGTGTGTATTTTCGTGTGTGTGTGTATGTATGTATTTATGTGTGTGTATATGTGTGTATGCATGTATGTGCGTGCGTGCATGTGTGTGTGTGTGTGTGTGTGAGTGATTCACCATGGTTTTGGATCACGTGTTGGACTTGTGATCGACATCTATATTCCTCCCGGAAGAGAGCTCAGACCTTATATGTGACCGATCTATGGGTAATGCTGTGACCTTACACGCACACACACTCCCAACTCCCCGCCCACAAGAGTCGGAGTAACAACTTGCAGCGCAGCGATACTGAAATTATTTCAGCCCCCGGGCGGGATTCAAACCCGGACCGCCGTAGTGGCAGCCGGGAACTCTAACCACTGTTTGTGTATGTGTGTGTGTGCGTGTGTGTGTGATTCACTACATTTTTGGATCACGTGTTGGACTTGTAATCGACAGCTATTTCCCACCCGGATGACTTACCCCCCCCCCCCCCAGAAATCCACGGTTGTGTAGTTTTAGGAAACGTTTGTTGAAGGTGTGTGGAAAGTATATTTGTTTAATAACTGCAACATTAGAAATTTATCAATATAGAATGGAATACAGTAACAAAATGAATTAATTTTTAATAAAAAAAAATCTTACTAAACGAACTTTAAACAAACTTTTGACAAACTTTGAAATAAAAAGTACTATTTTGTCTCGAGTAGAAATAAAATGCCTCAAACTATATAGACAGCGTTCTTTATGTATGATCTATGTGAATACATATTTGAAAAAAATAACGTTTGATGAAAGGTTGTAGTATACTAAAACCACTGTCCATACGCTTGCTCAAAGATTGTGACAAACCAAAATAGTCCACAGGTATGTGAGAACCTTTCAACAACGCAAGTTGACTAGGCTAACCCCATAAAAGGGAGGAAATACCCTGTGGCACGGATGCATTTTCAATTAAAGTGACTACGTCACTGTTGCGACTGCATTATTGCATTGATACTGATCATTGTTGCAATTAGTGAATCAACGTGTCAGTCATGTTGGGGATCAATCACTATTGATCATTGTCGCACTTGTGAAACAAGTACGTGGTGAGGATAAAAAGGGCATATCGTACATTTATGTTTAGGCACCCTAATGTAGAGGTGTATTAGTGTTATATTACTTTCTTTAACGTCGTGACATACATCACAGTCCTTTAACAGTTCGCGCTGTGTGATTTTATTAACATAATGGAACAAGTACGTGGTGAGGATAAAAAGGGCATATCGTACGTTTATGTTCAGACACCCTAATGTAGAGGTGTATTAGTGTTATATTACTTTCTTTAACGTCGTGACATACATGACAGTCCTTTTCCAGTCCGCGCCGTGTGATTTTATTAACATAATGATTCAAGTATGGGGTGAAGATAATAAGGGCATATCGTACAATAATGTTCAGACACCCTAATGTAGAGGTGTATTAGTGTTATATTACTTTAACCTTGCGACATACCTGATAGTCCTTTTCCCAGGCCGCGCAGTGTGATTTTATTAGCCTAATGACGTAACGATGTGATAATATTTATTTATTTATTTATTTATCTTTTTATTCACTTTTATTTTACCTTTTTAGTCTGACTCTTTTATGGACCAATAGGTCTCCTCTCAATATGTTTGTTAACTTGAGTTAATTGGACAATAACAAATCATGCATGTATCACTTTAACTGGATTAGAGTTAATATATCAATTATATTGAATTGTAAAACTTGGTTAACTTTTCCGCTATGATCAAACAAACCAGTGTGGGCTGTACGGTCCTTAATCAATTCATCATGAAGATTAGTCGGTTGATCATCAATTTGTGAACATTTAGCCGAGTCCCAAATCAGTTAGTTAACCGGTTTACAGTTAGCCAGTTAGCCCATGGCCGAGTGGTTTATTTGTTGTTTGATTTTCTAATTCACTAATCGTTTTATGGAGTGACAAATGGTGCCACGTTGGCATTGTGCCGGTTTGGTTAATTGACTTGTAAAACGCTCGGCTAGGAACATTGATTTGGTATTTTTTTTTGCCTCTCTCTGTGCGTCCGTGTTGGATTGATTGCCCTGATGAACGATTGATTACAAAGGTTTCGTGTAATTAATTCATTGGAAGGAAAGCCACGTAGTACTTGACTTGGAGTTTATTACGTGTTTAGATGTAAACAAGGTGTAATACATTCCCTTCCTCCATGTTCAGAGATGAAGAACTATCAAAACAGGATGTTAAAAAAAAAAAAAAAAAAAAAAAAAAAAAAAAAAAAAAAAAAAAAAAAAAAAAAAAAAAAAAAAAATCCAAAGTATGACTTTGCTGTAGATAGTTCTCTATATTGGAATTTTCGTAAATACGTTGCAAATTTCAGAAAGTTCCAGAAAATGAAATTTTTCCAAAGTATGACCTTGCTGTAGATAATTCTCTATATTGGAAATTTCTTAAATACGTTGCGGATTTCAGAAAGTTCCAAAAAAATTAATTTTTCCAAAGTATGACTGACTTTGCAGTATATAGTTCTCTATGTTGGAAATATCTTCAATACGTTGCGAATATCAGAAAGTTCCAGATACAAAAAAAAAAAAAAAAAAGTCCAAAGGTACTTTTTAATGATTTAGCATAGTTGTGAAGGTCGCTGTTTTTCAGAAATATATTTGGTTAAATTCATCTTCTTCGAACATTTTCGCCAAACTATCGATGACGTCATTACCCGGATAAGATTATATTTTTCTTAGGGAAAAAAAACAAAAAACTCACCCTTCAACCCCTCCCCTCAGTCCCCCCCCCCCCAAAAAAAAAGAAGTCAGCGTCATACGACATTTTCAAAATTATGTATTTTTTAACTGTCAATTTGTGGAATCAAAAACAATGTTCATTAAAAAATGTAGAGAGAGGGAGAGAGAGATAGAAAGCGGGAGAGAGAGAGAGAGAGAAAGAGAAAAGAAAAGAGAGGGAGAGAAAGAGAAAGAGAGAAGGATAGAGGGAGAGAGAGAAAGGGAAATAGAGAGAGAAAAAAGAGAGGGAGAGAGAGAGAAAGAGGGAGAGCGAGATAAAGAGAAAGAGAGGGAGAGAGAGAGAGAGAGAGAGAGAGAGATAGAGAGAGGGAGAGAAAGGGAGGGAGATAGATAGGTAGATCGATAGAGAGAAAGAGAAGGAGGGAGGGAGATAGATAGATAGAGAAAGAGAGAGAGAGAGAGGGAGGGATATAGATAGAGAGAGAGAGAAAGAGAGAGAGAGAGAGAGAGAGATGCTCAAATTACGACCCGAATTTGGTCATAATTTGCGACCTCCAATTGGTTCGTATATTACGACCCCCCTGGCACCCAAACCGCCTCTTCTGTCGCCACGCGCTCTGTCGCCACTCGTTCCCCGGCTGTTGTCACGAGTTACGGTGATGTCACAGCTACGTCGAACGGCCATTAGCTGACACATGTCACTAGGTTAAAATGCTTTACTAGATACATGGATTACCAGTAACATGCAGGTATGTTCAAACGCGTGACATTTTTCCCAATATTGTTCATCCTTGTCTGACAAGTATTTGCCATAAATGAATTGATATCTGACAGAAATGTCAACTTGGAATAGATAATTAAATAGATGAACAAATGAGTTACGATTATAAAGTATGTAGCCGACAAGAGACCATTTTGTCCATAACAAGGCCGGGTGTAAAATAATAAATAATTACATAAATGAATAAATAAATGAATGAATCAATAAACAAATAAGTAGATAAACAAAATGAGTAATACAAGAAATAAAATATATTGATAAATGAAATAAATTAGATAAAGTAGATCAATAAAATAAAATATAATAGATAAAATTAATTGGATAATTGGCAAATGAAATAAATCAGAATAAATAGATGAAATAAGTAAAATTAATACAATAATTCAAATAGATACAGCACATAGATGAATAACACCTGATTCAAGAATCTGATTCATCTTTGAAAACATTTCAATGTTATAAAGGTCCCGATTTGATCCACAGTGACTATTAGTGACTGACACTTACCCAAGCTACACTGTGCACATAGGGATGAAGCTTTGGCGCATCTAAGCTCTCTTCTACAGTTGGGTAAATACAAAAGTAAGTACCTCGAGGCTCTATTTGTATGTATTTGGATTATAAGTCTGTACACTTCAGAAATTCTTCCACTCCCCCCCAAAAAATTAGATAAATAAGTAGATAAATGAATATATGAAATAAAAATAGATGGATAACTGAATAGATATGAAATAAGAATAAATTAATAAATAGAATAAAATTAATGAAATGAATAGATATAGATAAAAACATTCCATTGTACTTATCTTCATTCTCAGATTCCTGAATTCTAACGGTGGTATTCTAAGGAAAAAAAAATATATATATATATATATATAAATCTTATAAATCCTTGGACGGGAAATGTGTGTGTGTGTGTGTGTATATATATATATATATATATATATATATATATATATATATATATATATATATATATATATATATATACACGTGGAGTTAAAAACGACAGCATTGTTGTAGTTGTTCAGTTTTTCTTCGTATTCTCGATTTTCCTGATAAGAGATTTTCCATTAACTGGGTGAATTGAAACTAGGTCTCTATATTCTTCCATTTGTTCTTATTTGATATATGTGTGTGTGTGTGTGTGTTTAATACCACCGTAAGACTCTTATGATAGTATTAAAAAAATCCTTATATAAATATTTCCCTTCCAAGGATTTATATAAGAGTTATAGAAGGATTTTTTTTTTACGATCGTTTAACATAGTCCAACGTCACAGGAAGACGAATCACATCAATAAAAGACGAGCCATTTCGGGACGCAAACAAAAACAACTCCGCCCAAGAACCCAAACAAGACACACGCGTCTCCAACACACAAACGTTTCTTCCGCGCCAGGCAAACGTTCCCAAAACGTTTCGCCATCGTGACCGCGGAGCACAACACCGCCCAAAAACAATTAACATGAACGCAACAAATAACAAAGTGGGGAGAGATTAAAAGCGTTGGAGCGATTTGGTCACTTTCGCGAAACAATTATGTAACATTACCACGGTCGGCGACCCAATGTAAACAGCCCAGACTAACAAAGTCACTGGACTCAGAAAGCACACACGAACACACACACACACACACACACACACACACACACACACACACACACACACACACACACACACACACACACACACACACACACACACACACACACACACACACACACACACACACACACACACACACACACGCACGCATACACACACACACACACGCACACACGCGCACGCAGACACACACACACACACACACACGCACGCAGACACACACACGCACGCACGCACGCACGCAGACACACACACACACACACACACACACGCACGCACGCACACACACACACACACACACACACACACACACACACACACACACACACACACACACACACACACACACACACACACACACACACACACACACACACACACACGCCGTATTCTTAAACACTGCGGGGCACGGAAAGATCAGAGCAATTCTCGCCCTTATGCCCAGATACCACAAGGGCATTAATTGCCTCAATTTGCATTTTTAGGTCCTGGGTTTTCGTCCAAGAATGTGCCGGATTGTCTGCTGGAGCGATGAAACGATGCACGATGTTGTTTGGTGATACGATGGGGTTATGTATGATGGTATTTGCTTGTACAGTAAAGCTATACAAGACATCATCTACTGGTACGATGGAACTGTGTACGATATTATATCCTAGTACGATGATCAATGTGCGACGTTATCTGCTGGTACGATGAAAATATGTACGATTTTATGTGCAGGTACAATGAAAAATGCACGATATTATCAACTAGTATGATGAAGCAATGTATGATATCTAGTACAATGGACCAATGCCTGATAATGTCTGCTGGTACGATGGTGCAATGTACGATATCATTTATTGGCACGATGAAATAATGTACGATACTATCTACTAGTGTGATAAGAACATTAGAATGAAGAAGACTGCAAGAGACCATAAGGCCTACACTAGGCAGTTCCATGTCCATTACCACCTGTCATCCCCATCCATAAAAATTTCCAACCATTTCACAACCGTTTCAGTGCTCACCACATGGTTACACTAAGTCTATTCCATTCGTTGACCACCCTATTAGTAAACCAATTCCTCCCTATTTCCTTCTTAACGCTGAATTTGTCCAATTTAAACCCATTACTGCGAGTCCTGTCCTGCATGATATTATCTCCTGGTACGATGGGTTGGAATAATTGAAAACCTTTCAGAATAGGATTTTGTGTGGATAGCATCGTCTAGCACAGAGGCTCTCAAACTAGGGTCCGTGAGAAAGCGCGAGGTGGTCCGGAACACAATGAAAGTCATCTTTCTTAACTGCTGAAAAATATATATATAGCCTACAATACAAATATATATATCACTGCCTCTCTATCATCATAGTGTCAATGGTATCTATACTTCGGTGTGCTAGCAGCTAGTTTGCGCATCTTAGTTATATCATAGTATATATCATAAACTGGGTAATACTGGGTATCCAGGTATGGTATTGATAACTTTTGTTTGGTTGGGGGTCCTTGGTATGGTCAAGTTTGGGAGCCTTTGGTCTAGCATAGCCCAGAACAAAACTTACATCAAAGGAGTCAAATACTACTAAGGATAAGCAGCGAGAAACTGACGCCATGCCAACACTATATGTTCTGTGCAAGAAAAAAGGCGTCCTGTATTCCTTTACTATTGTTGTTGTATTTTGTTTAATTGTTGTTAATCTTATTTCATTCTAATCCATTTCCTAGAAGAGTGTACTGCTTTTAGCCACTGGATGGGTTTTGAGAGGCGTATAAGTAAATTTTACTAAGCAACATCCCAGTGATGTAATACAAGAAATATACATAATTAAAAAGTGTTATGAGAAATAAGCATCTGGGAATGGATACAGAGAGGAGATTGTATAAAAGGGTGGT
The DNA here is from genome assembly GCF_046742065.1 of Oratosquilla oratoria. Classification (NCBI taxonomy): domain Eukaryota; kingdom Metazoa; phylum Arthropoda; class Malacostraca; order Stomatopoda; family Squillidae; genus Oratosquilla; species Oratosquilla oratoria. The sequence goes on along the minus strand of NC_134803.1, from coordinate 45,384,159 downwards.
TATACCGGCGGCATTGTATGGAGCAAATACTTGGAATTTAAGAGAGGCAGAGAAGAAAAGTTTGAATGTGTTTGAGATGAAATGTGTGAGAAGTATGGTGGGGGTTACAAGGTTGGATAGAGTGAGAAATGAGGAGGTGAAGAGGAGAGCGGGAGTGGAAAAGGAGATGGCAGATAGGGCTGATGAAAGATTATTGAGATGATTTGGACACATGGAAAGAATGAGTGATGGGATGGATGGATGGATGGAGTGAAAGGGGCGTTGAGAAAGAGGGGAATGTCTGTTGAGCAATGAAGGAAGAAGGCAGGAGATAGGGATGAGTGGAGAGTGACTGTGTATTGATGAAACTGTTATGCAAGGAAGGGAGGGACGTGGGATGGGGGTTAGGGTGTGTTTATGTGTGAATGATATTTTAACACAGTCCGAAGGGATTTCTCCCCGTCTTCTCTTCTTCTGCATGAGGGGACGGAGACGGGGGGTCGCCGACTAAATGAAGTAGTCTTACTGTGGATTTACTGTGTCTTGCTGCATTGCTCCTCACCCAGAGTAGTGGGCGAGATACAGGGATGACCCGGCATCCACGAGGAGCTAAGATGAGAGGCGGGTGGGGAAGTTGTGGAAGGATGGAAGTGGATTGGGTGGAAGTAGTTATGTGTATTTGATTTGGCTACCTCCCTTGTAAGGGGGAAAAGGGTTTTGGTATATATATATATATAGATATAGATAGACGTATGCACAAGGACTTTCAGACTCACATGAAATATGGAACTTACTAATATAGCAATATAAAGTAGTTACAAATCACTACAGGGCCAACATACAGCTGTCGAGGAGTCTACAAATAGCCCAATCCAAACAGTTCGCACTTCAGTAGCTGTTGTCCTGAAGTAACGCCCAAAGCCGCTGAGCATTTGCAGCCCGGCCAACCCCATTTCAGGCTGCCACTTCAGGACTGAATTTCAGCCTGCACATAAATCCGCCATTCATTATTTACCCCGCTCCTCCTTCTCTCTCTCTCTCTCTCTCTCTCTCTCTCTCTCTCTCTCTCTCTCTCTCTCTCTCTCTCTCTCTCTCTCTCTCTCTCTCTCTCTCTCTCCCTCTCTCTTCCCACCTCCCGTTCCCTCTCTCCCACCTTTCCCCCTGCCTCTTCCCCTTCCTCTCTATTCCCCAATTTCCCCCTCTCCTTCACTTGTCCTCCTCTTTCCTACCCCCTTCCTCCTCCCCCTCTCCCCCTCCCCCTCCCCCTCTCTCCCTCTCCCCCTCCCCCTCTCCCCCTCCCCCTCTCCCCCTCCCCCTCTCCCTCTCTGTCTCTCTTTTCTCTCTCTCTCTCTCTCATTTTCTCTCTCTCTCTCTCTCTCTCTCTCTCTCTCTCTCTCTCTCTCTCTCTCTCTCTCTCTCTCTCTCTCTCCCCCGTTTCCCTTTCCCTCTCTCCCATCTTCCCCCTACCTCTCCCACTTCTCCTCTATTTCTCTCCTTCACTCGTCCTCCTCTTTCCTACCCCTTTCCTCCTCCCCCTTCCCCCTCCTCCCCCTCTCCCCCTCTCCCCCTCCCCCTCTCCCCCTCTCCCCCGGTATCATCTCGCTATTCTCGTTATCACTCCTCCCCCCCACACTCTAAAACTGACATAACTGTCAACATTGATTTCCCCGTAATGAGCACCTTTAACATCAATTCCTTTCCCCTTCTTCATCATTTGCCACGATACTCACAAGCTTCACGATGATCACCACGCTTAATGTTGCCACAACTAAAAAGAAACCGCTTGCACCATTCACCACCACCAGTCTTCACCACTCACACTGTCATCACTATCGGAGTTATCATTATCATCACTATTATTATCACCATCATCTGAACATCGCATCTTGATTGCACACTGCTGGTATCGTTCTCATCACTGTTATCTCCCCATCGCTGTACTCGTTACTATCACCACAGTATTAACCACCACGTACACCGACCACCAAAACAAACTTCATCACAATCACCACTCCCGTCGTCACCACCACTACCACCACAACCACCACCACTACCACCACCACCACCACTACCACCACCACAACCACTACCACCACCATCACCACCACCATCACAACCATCACCACCACCACCATCACAACCACCATCACCAACACTACCACCACAACCATCAACACCACCATCACCACCACCATCACCACCACCACCACCACCACCACCATCAGCACCACCACCACCACCACCACCACCACCACGCCCCGCGAGCAAACAACCATAACTCGAGTGTAATGTGGGTCATTACTCAGCAATAGCTGCGCGCCATCTGTTCCCGGTATTGGCCTGTAGCCTACATGCCAGGTCAATTGTTTTCTTCGTTATTATCCTCGAGGTGATGGGTTGGCCTCTTTTTGGCCATTTGGCGCTTTATGCTAAGCCCAGCGCCATCGGAAGCATCTTGGGAGGATGCGGGTTAGTGGTAGTGTGTTAGTGGTAGTATATGCATGAGTGTATGTGTGTGTGTGTGCGTGTGTGTGTTTGTTTGTGTGTGTGTGTGTGTGTGTTATGTTTGTGTGTGTGTGTGTGTGTGTGTGTGTGTATGTGTGTGTGTGTGTGCGTGTGTGTGTTTGTTTGTGTGTGTGTGTTATGTTTGTGTGTGTGTGTGTGTGTGTGTGCGTGTATGTGTTGTGTTTGTGTGTGTGTGTATGTGTGTGTATGTGTGTGTATGTGTGTGTGTGTATGTGTTGTGTGTGTGTGTGAATGTATGTGTTTGTGTGTGTGTGCATGTGTTTGTGTGTGTGCATGTGTTTGTGTGTGTGGTGTGTGTGTGTGTGTGTGTGTGTGTGTGTGTGTGTGTGTGTGTGTTTGAATGTATTTACATAATTGTTTTTACCTAACTGGAGTATATAAGAAAATACCAACGTTCGTGGGGTTCTGTCTCTTATTCTCCTTGTGGGTGACTGTGTGTGTTAGTGTGTGTGTGTGTGTGTGTGTGTGTGTGTGTGTGTGTGTGTGTGTGTGTGTGTGTGTGTGTGTGTGTGTGTGTGTGTGTGTGTGTGTGTGTGTGTGTGACGAACATCATTTATTCATGAGGCGGATGGCATGGAAGGAAGAAGTAGTTCAATCTTCGTCATTGAAGTAACGAAGAATGACAGACTCTTCCCGGTATCCGATGTCCCTGGTGTCCCTTTCAGGAGACCCACGGCCTCCAGGTAACCGGCAACAGCTTCTGGAGGTGACGAAAGTCCTCAGATCTCGAAGGAACTGACGAAGAAAAGAGCAACCAGAAGAAAAAGAAGAAGAAGAAAAAGAAGAAGAGTCTTTGTAGGAACCCAGGGAGGTCTGAACGTCTTGTCAAAGGTGAAAGCAAAGGTGCAAAAGGACTTTCGGGAGATGAAAGGGAAGCTTTGTGAGACTCATTGAGGAGAGGTCTCCTTGAGAGTGAAAAAAAAAAAAAAAACTTGTCAAGTTTTCGTCGTCAATGCTGTCCTTTCGGTGCTCAGAAACAAGACGAGAGTGCAACGATGTGGGCAGAAACGAAAATGAAAGACGTATATACATATATATATATATATATATATATATATATATATATATATATATATATATATGTAAAAGGAACTTATTTTCTAAGAACATAGACTGAAACCAAGAGATGTAAATCTCAAATGCTGTCAAGACCCACTTTGAAGAGAATGAATAAACAAGCAAGGAAATGAATAGATAAACAAATAAGTAAATGAATGTATAGATAAGTACATAAATAGAAATATATATGTATATGTATATATATATTTATGTATATATATACATATATATATACACATATGTTATATATATATGTATATATATACACATATATATTACAAAGGATTACAAAGGCGGAGCATGCCGACAGGAGACCTTTTGATCCATATCTAGGTCGGATGCGAAAAAAAATGTAAATAAATAGAATACATAAATAAATGCATAGGTATAGTTAAATAATAAACAAACAGGTAAATAGTGAATAATAATAAATTGACATATAACTAATGATAAATGAAAATCTGATACACAAATGATAACAAAACAAAAACAAATAATATAAGATAAATTATAATCATTACAGCATCTTACTTAGGTATTTATCTAAATGATTCTTGAAGCTTCGAACTGAACTACATTGCACTACCTGTGCAGGAAGTTTATTCCATTCATTAACTACACGGTTGGCAAAGCTGTCTCTACCTACTTCCAAATTGAATCTATTTCCGGACAGGTTGATCAATTTCCGTCTGTTTAGCATATCTCAGACATGGAATACAGTGAAGAAGAATAGCTCGCCTCAGGCGTTGAACATGGGCCGAGGCCCTCACCTTTGCCCTTTGTACTCGGTCTTCCTGGGCACTTCAGAGTTATCGTTAGTTGATGAATTAGGATGTGGTGCATAGCATGAGAAGCACGGTCGAAACCGACCCAAATATATATTTTTTTCACTTCGAAAACTTGGAACCGGATGTAAGTCTACTTATTCCCGGGTACAGTTGGTAATGATCTGATCAGTATGTTTGGGCCCTGCCAAGCTTAGATGATACCTCATACAGTCCATTACTTCCATTACACTACAACTTCCTGTATATCCACTCAACATGTCTGGGTGGAGGTAGGGGTGGATGGGGGCTGTCTAGCCTGGGTGAGGGTAGGCGTGGGTGTGGGCTGTCTAGCCTGGGTGGCTAAAGAGTAGACACCCATAGCCCAAGGGTTCCCCCCCCCCCACCCGGGCAGCAGCCATCTCCCGGAGAAACTCCCTCAACGAAGAAGATTAAAATCCCTTGTATATATATACACATATATAAAGAAATGCATAAATAGACAAATGGATAAATAAAAAATAAAAAAAATAGATAAACCCCTTAAGAACAGGAAACTGTATATAACTCATGGGGAGACAAATAGGAGAAGTATAGTACATTTAATTTTTTTATGGTAATATTCATCTGAATAAATAAATAAGCAAATGAATAGATAAAATAAGCCAGTCGTAACTAATTTTTTTTTAAACGAAGAAATAAGAAAAGCGAGGAAAACGAAAGGAAAATTACCAAAGAATTAAAAAAAAAAGTAAACATATAAGTAAATAAAGGTGTGACCTGAGGTACGAAGAACAGGTGTGTGTGTGTGTGCGTGTATGACTCACCATGGTCTTGGATCATGTGTCGGACTCGTGATCGACAGTTATTTCCCTCCCGGAAGAGAGCTCAGAGCTCATATGACCGATCTATGGGTAATGCTGTGAACTTACACGCACACACACACACACACACAACCAGCTCCCTGCCCACGAGAGTTGGAGTAACGACTCACAGCTCAGCGCTACTGAAATTATTTCAGCCCTGGGATTCGAGCCCGGACCACCGTAGTGGCGACCAAAAACTACCAACTGAGCCATCTAGTCGCGCGTGTGTGTGCGTGTGTGTGTGTGTGTGTGTGTGTGTGTGTGTGTGTGTGTGTGTGTGTGTGTGTGTGTGTGTGTGTGTGTGTGTGTGTGTGTGTGTGTGTGTGTGTGCACGCGTGTGTGTATGAAGGGTAAGTGAGGGAGTTGAAATTCCATCAACATCATCGTTATTGGTCAGAGAGAGGAAGAAAGGAGAAGGTCGTATCGAGTCAACTGGACAAAGCCAAATGAAGTGTTCTGTTGTTGACTCGGAAGAGAATGAAATATGTAGAGGAGGGTCATTGTGAAAGAGGACAAATGGAGACAGGTCACTCCCCCCCTTCCCCCCCTTTTCCCCCCTCCCCTTCCTCCTTCGCCCCCTCTCCCACCCTGACCATGACCACGGGTCGCATCCCTGACCTAAACAGGTATACCTTCTCCCTCCTGTCAAAATAAAATATTCAGGGACTTGGGTTGTATTGAGGGTGAGAAGGACAGAACCCCACGTGTATAAGTAGAGTGACAGAGCAGATATATCAGCGAGATGAGGAATTTCATAATATGTCGGGGTATATGATTGCACAAGTTTTATTTTGTCACTACTTTATTAATCTCGGAAACACCCCTACGGACCAGAGCGACGCAATGTTCCTTTATGATGCTGAGTCAGGTCGTATATTTCAGCTCTCCTTCCACTCTGCTATCTTTAAAACGATCCTTGGCCACTCCTACGACTCAACCTCCTTATTCCATCTCAGTTTCCTCTAATTGGGGACAAGAACACCGCCACTGAGTTCCCCTGCGGAGCGAAAAGACTGGGAAGTCCCCCTTTTTTCGATTAGGTCTCCCACGAAGTGTCTAGGCAAAATCATAATATGACTCGGCTACCCCCTTATAAGGTGGATTTGGTCTTTTGTACAATTATGTAGTAAAAAACGAAAGAAGGGTAATGGACAAGAGGAGAAGGTGAGGACAGAATGTAAAGTGGGGGGGGGGGAGAAGAACAGGGTGGGTTAGTTCCCTTTCCGTGTGTACATGTACCTTCAGAAAACACGAGGACCCACGCCTAAGGTACATGAAGACCTTTAGAAATATTTCATCTTTTTTTCTATATTCATTTCTCTTATCCTTTTCATATATTTCTTATTTATTAGTATTTGGCCAGCAAGCGTATAAAGCCTGTTTTGTATCGTGTTGGTATAAGTTTCTTTATTTGTTGATGGAAACATTTTTGAAACGGTTTTGGTCGTTGCTGTGAAAGAACAGAAACGGTTACTATGACAGCCACGGCTTCTGATATCCTTATTTGTTGCATCTGGTAACTAAATATCCTTCCAACTCTCAAAGATATAAGAACATGAGAATGGAGGAGACTGCAAGAGACCATAAGGCCTACACTAGACAGTTCCATGTCCCTTACCACCTTTCAGTCCCTATCCATAAAGTTATCTAATTTTTTTTTTCTTTGACCTGTGGAGGTGGAGAGCGTTCTCTCAGATGAATAAAATCACCTGACGTCATGTAAAACAAATCCTGAAGTTGCAAAATGTAGCGAAGGTGTCTGAATCGTTCTAGAATCCATTACTGGTTTTGGGTTCTTCCACAGTGGACGGGCCTGAAGTTAACCCGAACTTAAGTAAACTGTCTTGATGCCCATTCTAACTCTATTTCTCTCCTGCTTTGAATACCACAGTTTTCAATTTTCACACGATTCGAAAGCGAGCTTCCGCCCTTTTCGTCCACCTCCTCTCAACTTCCAGTTCTCCGATCAGCAATACAAATACACTTGAAGCAATACCCGATGAATCATCTCTATGAACAATCAAACCCCCGGACACCTACACGCCTGTCTTTACATCAACATAACCGACGTTTTAAAACGGTTCCAGTACGCCCAAGAACAGGACATTCCCGTCCCACACATAGCTACCTCATGGCCGGAAACGACCGTCCCATTTGACAATGTAACGCTCCCCTTGCAATATCACACATACTGATAAACTACCCAATTTACACAACACTCCGCAGCAACAACCTACTCAGTCATCTACCCTGTCAAACAACAATGTCTCTACCCTAAATCCTGGACAGCAAAACACCAATACCTCAACTCCCCAAAATTACCTACAGAAAGCGGAACTGTTAACTAAACCATAAATACTCTCTAGTAACTAAGCCAAGGCATGAGGTATAATGTGACGTACGACAGTGGCGCGAGTTTCTGGAAGCGACAGAAACTAAATTACATTCTGGAACAACGACAACACACCCTTCTTTAGTGTTTTCGTCACTACACCGATCTCCTAATCGCTACTGAAAGGTTTTGCTATCAGGAGATATTCTTGACACAATTACGAGTGAGGATTTAGAGATCAGTGTCTATTTAAAGGGAAAAGGTGTCACAGAACATCCTAGACGCTCAATGTCAGACAGGCGAAGACGCCAAAATTTTGAATTATAGCTCTTCAAAGTTTGACCAAAAGGAGCGCTCAAAGAAAACGTATATTTGAGGCAATGGCGTCTTCGCCTGTCTTACCCTGAGGGTTCCAGGAAGGATAGTGGTGTAGTGTTTAGCGTGACCAACCAGGGTTGACGATGTTAAAGGGGGAAGTTCATTTAGATCATAAGGTGTGTATGTGTGTGTAAATATTCATGTACACTTTTTCGATCAGATGCAGAGCAATGAAGTGTACATAAATAACGTATCACGTAAAAATGAAGGAGACTCCAAGATACCATAAGGCCTACACTAGGCAGTTCCATACCCTTACCACCTGCCATTCCTATTCATAAAGTTATCTAATCTTTTCTTAAAACAACTGATAGTTTCAGCGCTCACTACATGGTTACCAAGTCTATTCCATTCGTTAATCACTACTGGTAAAGCAGTTCTTGTCTAATTCGATGAGTATGAGAACGATAGAGCACACATGAATAATTTAAACTTGTTTGTTATTGTCTGTTTGTTTATTATCATTTGATTGATTATCATTTATTATTATCTAGCTGTCAATTTATCATTATTTACTATTTACCTATTTGTTTATTATTCAACTTTACCTATTCATTTATTTGTTTATCTTATTTATTATTATTTATATTATAATTTTTATCTATTCATTCATAATATTTATTTATTTATCATTATTATAATTTTTTCGCATCCGACCTAGTTATGGACCAAAAGGTCTCCTGTCGGCATGCTCCGCCTTTGTAATCCTTTGTAAACCCCTTTTCAGAGTTACTGATAAGATAATCTTTTTGTTACGTCATCAGTCTTTGGGTTCTAGTGAGAAGCCGGGAGATTGGTTCCGACCTTCTCCCTTTTCTTTGTTTTCAGGGAATGTGGAGAGGCCATGTGAAGGGATTTTACACTTATGGTTTGGAAAGAGACAAGACATACAATAAAAGTAGGAACACTAATGGTCACAAATATTATAATTCATATATCACAAGAATAATATCAAATGTAAATGATAAGTATATATTAATGTGAATAAATGCAAAAATAGAGAAATAAATGAATAAATACATAAATATAAATTATATAGTATAACAGAATATTACATTGAAATGATAAGAATTGTAACATATAATATAGAAAATAATATAAATGTTATGATAAAGACAGTGGTGAAGTTAATGATAATAATTATAATGACAAAGGCACAGAGCATATGCTGAAAGTAACAGTATTAATGGTTACAGAAATTATGATATTGATAATATTAATGTGATAAAGACAATGCTGATGTTAATGATAATGTTTATAGTGTAGTGACAATTCCAGATTATAAAGTTAAATTAGTCAAAGAATGAAAGTTGATATAATATTTGTGTTAATTATAGTATGAAAAACGTAACATGATTAGACTTACCAAAGGCTCTGCGTCGGAGAATGTCAGAAACCAAATGTGACCCACCGACCAGTTCCGAAAAACAAAACAAAAAACAAGAAACGATTTATAACTGAAATGGAGGCGAAAATGGATGAAATCCACACGGATCAGACCTTTTTTTTTTTTTTTTTCCTGTCACTCTTGTCACGCAAAGAGCTCATTTCTGTTGATTGGAAAGTAATGGAATGACTTATCGTGGTGTAGTATCGCCAGATCCTATACTTCTTTGACTTATGGACTTCTGATGATAATTTGCCTACCCGGTTGATAATATTTGCAATTTTTGGAACCAGTAACCATCGCTTCTGTCCATGAAATGTGTACACTAATGGAAAATGTACTCTATACGGTTTGAGTACACTCATACTGTAAAAATCGTACACTAATGCACATTGCACTGTATATGTTGCTGTGGGATATATACATGAATATACATTGTGCTATGTATGATTTGAGTTCCATGTTGCTGTGAAATGTGTACATTAATGCACAATGTACTGTGTGTGGTTTGGGTGCGGTATTACTGTACAATGTGTACACTATACTGTGTATGTTGGTGTGAAATATGTATTTGAATGTACACTGTATTGTGTATG
>NC_134803.1:45361772-45364272 GCF_046742065.1 Oratosquilla oratoria | reverse complement strand
TTTTGTCTTTCCTAAGAATTGTTTGCCTCCCTATTTTGCCTATTGTGTCATTATATTTTCTATTGTCATCATATATGCATTTAATATTTATTTACTTATCATTTATTTGCATATTTCATGTTTTTATATATGCTACTTATTCATGTGTTTATTCTTATTTATTGTATTGTATTCTTTATGTTATATATTCATTTACATATTTACTTATCACAAGACAAGGATTGCGCTACTTTGCACCATTCTTGTCTTGTGATAAGACGACGCACTTGTTTAATCCACTTGTCAAAACTCCACTTATTTATTTATTAATCCATTCGTTTATTTAATTAATTCTAAACATGTATCTATTTTTGTCAAGAAATATTTTCATGGTTGGTCTAAATATCCATATTTTCCTAGGTCACTGGTTCCTTCCCTCCACCGAGAGGCCACCTCTTTTTCTATCGTCAACTCCACCTCCCCCCTCAACTCCTCACCCACCCTTCCTCCCCTCCTCCCTTCCTCCCTTCCTCCATCCCTCCCTCTCCCACTGCACCCGTCTTCACGGTCCACTGAACCCAAACTTTGGGTCCGGGGTTGCTTGAGAACCCTTTTGCAGAAGCTTCTGGAGGTCCAGCATCGAACTGGAGGCTCGCCGAAGAGTTTTCTTTGCCATTTTGAGGAACTTCTTAATTCTGAGTTGTGATCCAAAAGAGGGACTCATCACATCTACTCACGAATTTGAAATCTCTGAGTTTGTGGCGACATATCTAAAAACAGATCTCGATTTTGCGTTATTTGTTTATAGCTGTGTTCCAAACGTAGTTATGGTTTTATACGTACTTGGGGTTAACTTGTATTTGAGTGTAACTAGCGTTTCTATCCTTGAGGACACTATCGTGTCCAAAAAGTAGAGATTGTAAGAGAGAGCTTTAAGGAGGGCAGCAGTATTTATTTATTATTATTATTATTATTTTCATTTATTTATTTTTCATTTCTTATTTTTATTTATTTATTTCATCTTATTTTTATTTTTATTTTTTTTTTATCTTTTATTTTTTTTCTCTCCAGTCATGAAAGTATTATGCGTGACCCTGGTCCGTATGAACGTCACTAAGATCCGTAAAACAGTAACTACACAAACCTTATCCGGTCAAAAACCCTATACGGGGCATGTAGTACACAAAAAAGTCAAAACAATTAAATGCAACCTATAAAACTCTAATAAAAAAGAATACTTGTTGTATATATCATGATAAAGCTTATAGTCGACTAAATTTGCATGTCACGATTAAACCAAAATGGTCCCCATTTCTCTACTCGAGTATATATATATATATTTACTACAATGTACAATTAATTTATGCATTCATGTGTTTTATATACGGTAATATAAGTATTAAAGATGTACAGTATTAGCAGGATTGTTGTTTAGTTAGTCATCAATATTTAATTAATGTAAATTTAATTCAGCTATCGCATATTTCCCATGAGTGGTAGAATTGTCATTTGATTAATGTTGTTATTATTGTTATTGCTATTGTTATTATTATCATTATTGCTATTATTATTATTATTATCATTATTGCTATTATTATCATTATCATTATCTTAAAAAACTATTACATTGTATCATTGTTATTGCTGTTGTTGTTGTCGTTATTATTATTATTGTTATTGCTATTATCATCATTATCATTTCTATTGTCGCTATCATTATAATTTTTATTGTTATCATTATTATCATCATCATCATTCATTATCTTCATTATCTTCAACTTTCTCTATTTCTGTTTTTCTTCTTATTCTAAGTCTTGTTCTTTTTCTTCCTTTTCTTCCTCTTTCTCGAACGCAAGGATCCCGAGTTCGATTCTCGGGAAGCGAAAGGCTGACTACACAGATTTTACAATCACAACCGCTACAGCACCATTCACAATCACAACCATTACAACATATCTCATACATCACACGCACTTCACATCAAACAATGTTATGAAAGCAATATGAGCTCCCATAGTGGTGTACTGAGGCTGTGTCGTCGTTCAATGGATAGGCCGGTGGTCCTGCAGTAAACCTTTAAGGTTGAACCTGTTGGGGCTGAACCTACTGGCGGCTTCGGCCGAAGACAAAAATCTTATGAAGTAGATTTTTCGTATTAACACTATTAATTTCATTAATTAATTTTATTTGTTTATTTTTTTATCTTATTTATTTTATGTTTTTGTTTTGTTTTATTTATTTGAGGTTTTTTGTTTTTATATATTGTTGTTTTTCTTATCGATTTATTTGTCTTTATTTTCCTAATTCATCTATTTTATTCTATTTTATTTTTATTTTATTGTACTTAACTTTTATGTATTTTATCGTATTTTACCTTATTCTATTATATGTTTTTTTTTTCAGAGACGGTTTCAATTCCAAGATACAGAGCCGAAAAGTAAAGGGGGAGAATTTTTTTTTATCTTACGAATTCATTTGGACGAGTGACTGACTGCATATCAAAATCAATTCGGAAGAAGGG
>NC_134803.1:45341772-45356772 GCF_046742065.1 Oratosquilla oratoria | reverse complement strand
CGATTCCCCTTGGGGAAACCCTTATGTCTTGTGTAATCATCTTCACTGACTTCAAGCCGAAGGGAAACTTCGCTCATTTCCCAAAACCCAATTCCACATGGGCAGTGATGAATATATGAATGAGCATGAAAATATACTTAAATATGTACAGTATATATATATGTATATGTATATATGAATACGTGTATATATGAATATGTATATATATAGATTTATGTATATATATATATATATATACATATATATATATATATATATAACGTAGTAACCACTGTTGGAGTAGAAAAGACTGGAAACGGGGAATCTATATATTTCGATTGCAAACTGCAATCCTCTTCTACTCCAACAGTGGTTACTACGTTATTGACAAATGTGTGATTACATTTTTCACCTGTAATATACATATGTATATATATATATATATATATATAATATATACATATATATATATATATATAAGCATATACCTTACAGACTTTCAGACTAGAACTGGTGTAATATTGATGAATCTAGATCTTAGAATCTATAGGACATACAGGACGCCACACTTTTTATAAACATCACATATTAACAATAAAGATAATTTTTTTTACATTTGAACAGAACAAACTTGGAAATAAAGAATGATGATGTTCTGGCATGTGATGAAAAGGGTGTGTGAGCATTGTGTGTGTGTGTGTGTGTGTGTGTGTGTGTGTGTGTGTGTGTACACGTTGAGGAAAGTTGTGAACTAACGCATGTGGATGATTGATCACTCAATTTAGTCAGTCTTGTTTTTCGACCAACTAAAACTACATCACAAAACTAACAATGCATGTAGTCAGTGACAACTTTACAAAAAAAAAAGACAAACAAAAACAAACAAACAAATACATACCACAAATGAAACTGTCTTCCGTCGAGCAGGTGGCTTTAATGATAAATGTTTTTCTTCAAAAGTTGTAAGTTTTCAAGTGTGTTCTTCATACTGCTTGGCCTCTCATATAATATGTATTTGTTCAACTAACTTTGAACTGGAAACTTATGGAAACGAATTGCCATAAAGACTTTTCATTCTCCCACTAATATGTGTTTAGAAATGAAATTAGAATATATATATTCACACATACATAACAAACAAGGATTTTTCCCTCTTGTAATGAGGTGGCTGAGTCCAACCATACATCCTATCTACATCCCACACCCATCCCACACCCATCCCACACACATCCCACGCATATTCTACACCCATCCCACACATATTCCACACCCATCCCATGATCATCCCACACCTACGCCATAACCATCCCACACCCATCCCACACCTATTCCACATCCATCCCACATCCATCCCACACCTATTCCACATCCATCCCACATCCATCCCAAACCTATTCCACACCCATTCCACACTCATCCCACATCCATCCCATATCCATCCCATATCCATTCCATATCCATCCCACATCCATCCCACATCCACCCCCATACCCATCCCACACCCTTCCCACATCCACCCCACACCTATTCCACACTCATCCCACAACCATCCCTCACCCGTCCCACACCCATCCTGCATCCATCCCACACCCATCCTGCATCCATCCCACACCCATCCCACACCTATTCCACACCCATCCCACATCCATCCCACATCCATCCCACATCCATCCCACACCTATTCTACACCCATCCCATACCCATACCATATCCATCCCACATTCATCCCACGCCTATTCTACGCCCATCCCACATCCATCCAACATCTATTCTACACCCATCCCACATCCATCCCACATCCACCCCATATCCATCCAAAACTCACCCCACACCCATCCCACACCTATTCCACACCCATCCTACACACATCCTACATCCATCCTACACCTGTCCCACACATCCTACACACATCCACACATCCTACACCTATTCCAAACCCATCCCACATCCATCCCACACCCATTTGTCACCCATCCCAACCCATTCCACACCCATCCCACACCCACCCCAAACACATTCCACACCCATCCCAACCCATTCCACACCCATCCCAACCCATTCCACACCCATCCCAACCCATTCCACACCCATTCCACACCCATCGTCACCCATCCCACCCCAGCACCTCCTAACTAAAGGGTCTCCCCCCCACCCCATCTTCGTAAATAAGGCAATGCATTGAGACATATAAACAGACATAGATCAATGGACGAATAAGTTTAACTCACGGCAGAAAGCGCTTGGATGCAAGAGAAATTGGCACCTTTGCCCTTAGTGTTTGGACTTCCAGAACAAATAGAAGTCAAAGGGAGCTGATGTTGGGTACGGGTGGGAGTTCGTGATGTGTGGAACACGATTGAAACCAACAAGCTACAAGGCTCAGTAATAACTGAATAAATTAAAATATGGATATGAAATTAGATTAGTTTATAAGTTAATGTATGGGAAGAAGAAAAGAAATGAAAATATTAATAAATAAAAATACTGATTTGTAGATAGATATAAAATGAGATACACATGTAGATATGCTCAAACATATTGAAAGGAATACGTGTATAAATAATGGATATAGGTATAAGGATTGATGGATAAAATGGTGGATTGATGGATTCGCAGGTAATAGGTGGGGGTCATAAAAGCATGATTTTTTTTTTTTTTTCAAAATTTCTTAGATTTTTTCATGTCAATTGTTTTGGCCGCTGTGCCGTGCTGTTGTTGAAATAGAAAACAGAGAGAGGGGGAAAGAGAAGGAAGAAAAGAAAAGAGAAAAATAAAGAAAATTAGACAAAATAAAAAAGATCAATACCAATACCTCACCCCTCGGCTAGGCTAGGGTGAGGTAAAGCGTATGTACGAAAAAAAAAAAAAAAAAAAGAAAAATATATAATATATATATATATATATAACAACAACAACAATAACAACAACATCTATATATTAGTTTATTTATCTATTTAATTGTTTCTTTATTTATTTTATTTATTTATTTATTTATTTATTTATTTATTTTTTTTTTTTTTAACAGATGACTGGTGCACATCGGACAGAACGCTAAGGAGTGGTAAGTACTACGAATGCTTTTTATCATTTTATCATTTATCATTTAAGAAAAAAGTAACAAAATCATAAGACCTCACGAATTACAGTGTAGCATACAAACATATATTCAGCTTCTGTAGATAGTGAAGGATGATATACGAAGGATAATCATCGATGAAAAGAGGCACGATCATTAAGAATAAAATCGAAAAAGAAATAGGTACAAGTCTGGAGGGAAATATATAATATATATGTATATATGTGTATATATATATATATATATATATATATATATATATAATATATATATATGTATATATATATGTATGTATATATATATATATGATAACGTCCTATCGTACTCGTTGTTGTAATGTAGATCACAATATCTTACTAGAAAAAAATGTGTATATATGTATACATATATATATATATATATATATATATATATATATATATATATATATAAAACTTTAACAACCACAATACACTTTAATTCTAAGCCATCAAAGGCCGGCATGCAGAAATTGAAATGCGGTACTGCCAAGGACTCGAACCTGGCATCCTCATGACAAGTGCGACAGTGACTTACCAACTAGGCTATATACTGGGAACATATTCTCTTAATGTGTATTCAACAATCTTCCTCCTGAGCCCACAACCATACTTATATACAAGATCATCTTTATCCCAGTCAAAACGGTGATTAAACCGACTCGCGTACAGGAACCCGTGAATCGTTTACAAAACCGACCTTTTATATCAAATTGGTTGCAAGTTCAGGGGGAAGATGATTGAATTCACATTAATTATGGTCACCAACATCGTCAATAGACATCTTCCACCTGACCCCACACCGCATGACCCCCCTAGGTCACTAATTGAGTAAGAGAAGGTGTCTTCTAGTCATTCCCTGTTCCTACTTTTGTAAGAGAGTGCTATGTAAGGATAGTACCCTTCTCCCATTCTGTACCACTGAAGAGGATTGTAATTTACATTCGAAATATAGATTCGCCGTTTCCAGTTTTTTCTCCTGCTCCGACTGTGGATTTAGTTTTGATTTACAAGTGTACTACCACATTTTTCATCAGTGATATATATGTATATATATATGTATATATATATATATATATATATGTATATATATATATATATATATATATGTATTATATATATATGTATGTACACATATATGTATATATACATATATATATGTATATATATAAATATATATATATGTCTGTGTATGTATATATATATATATGTATATATATATGTATATATATATATATATATATACATATATATATATATATATATATGTATATATATATATATATATATATATATATATATATATATATATATACATATATATACAATGTCATTGGTCCTGCTGTCGCTTTCGTTTAGTTCTTTACTCTCTTGCATATTGTATTATTCGCAGTATTTCTTCTGAATGTTTACCCCCACCATAGCTTAAGCATAGAGCCTTATTTTTGAAGAGTTTTTCCACTCTGCACTTTGGCCAAGTACTCGGAGTTCCCCAAAGGAAAACGAAACAAAATAAAAATGAGTAAGAATGTGTGTGTAAATCCTGCATAGTGTTTATATTCCCGGCAGTACAATAACAACACAAAATGTGTAGGCCAGCACACTGGGCTGGGTAGTTAGGACGCCAGTTTCAGGCAGTTGTTAGGTTGTTTCAATACTGATTACTTATTGGCTCCCTTGGCCTGTGACGTCATCTGTCATCTCTTCGATCTGCTTGTCATAGCTCATGGCAAACATTAAACTCAGATAAGGAATAACTGATCTTTGAACACAAATTGTTCGTAACAAGCATGATGATATACACAATGATAGAAGCGCTAGTAAAGGACAGACAACAACAACAACAACAACAACAACAACAACAACAACAACAACAACAACAACAACAACAACAACAACAACAACAACAACAACAACAACAACAACAA
Organism: Oratosquilla oratoria; assembly: GCF_046742065.1. Taxonomy (NCBI): domain Eukaryota; kingdom Metazoa; phylum Arthropoda; class Malacostraca; order Stomatopoda; family Squillidae; genus Oratosquilla; species Oratosquilla oratoria. The sequence continues at coordinate 45,351,772 of NC_134803.1, read as the reverse complement.
CAACAACAACAACAACAACAACAACAACAACAACAACAACAACCCGTAGCACAGAATCGCTGGCTCTCACTCAGGATCGATCCCAGACCACATAGATACAGGAGGACATTTGCATAAAGAAGTTAGCAGGAGTAGTATGGCGTAGACGTATCAACGTATGCGTTCATGCTTAAACAGGCCGTTCGGGAGTGACGTAATGTTGAAGGATAACGTAAAGGGTTATGTGACGTTATTTATGAAGCATTTATAACGAAATATTTATAACGAAATTAACTTGTCACGTGTCATGTGTTATTGGGAAGGGTTGGGTCATTGGACGTGGTCTGACTGAAACACCATCAGTATGACGTCATAGGGTGTTCACTGCCCCCCCCAGACAACAACAAATGGCTTGCCAAACCACCCCAGTGCGGCCCTGTATACACTCGATTATATATTTTAACTAATATTTTTTCCTGCCATTAAATCATATTAATGACGCTCTCTACCCGTTCCCGGCCAATGTACAACTGCGCTAAAAATTCAAATATCAGTCTTTCCATTTTTATTTTATTTATTTTTTTATTTTTTCAAAGTGGAGGTTGGAAATGAGCAAAATGGTGAAATGATATTGTGGTGTCATTTACGTGACGGTATGATTATTAGGTTGGTGGTAGATTTTATATTTTTTGGTTTGATAAAAATCAGAGGATTTGATTCAGCTGAAGGTATTTCCCGTCGGAGTTAGATAGAGTTTAATGCGTTTGAAATGGAGGAGGGTTGCTTTGACTTAGCTAGACAATTTTATTCTTCCTCGATTTTATCGAGGCTGAGGGAAGATTTTGTCCAAAATGGAAGTGGTAAATCCTCATATTCTAATGAACTTTTTTTTTTTTTATCTATTTATTTATTTATTTATTTATTTATTTTTTGGTCGAAGTAACGGCGATGGTTAACGACGAGCGGACCAAATGGCAGACTTTTTTTTTTCTTTCTTTCTTTTTCGAAGTAACGGCGATGGTCAACGACGAGCGGACCAAACGGCAGACTTTTTTTTTTTTTTTTTTTATTTTTAGAAGTAAGGGCGATGGTCAACGACAAGCGGACCAAACGGCAGACATGTTTACATGATATCAAAAACAGGTCTGGGCTTGGAGTCTCGTGTTTATCACAGCTTCTCTTTCAGATTCGGCGAGAGCACGGGGGAGAGGGGGGGAGGGAGGAGGGATGGGGAGGATGAGGGGGAGTGGGGAGGGAGTGGGTGGGATTAAGCCTTTATTCCCTCCTTGCCTGAAACGTTAGATTAGAACAAAATCATCCGGAGGTCTATGACCAGATGAAATAAGTCCCGGACTGGCACGTTGCTGGTCAGTGACACAACATCCACGACACAACATCCACGTTTATAGGCTGTTTGCAAAGGAGCAATGCGTCACAGGGGAGGGGGTAGGGGTAGGGTGGGAGGAGGGAGATCACGTGGGGAGGAAAGGTTGGGATAGGAAGAGATAGGAAAGGGAGGGAGGAAGAAGGAAGAGGGGGCAGGAAGGGAGAAGGAAGACAAGGGGATGAAAGGGAAGGGAAGGGAAAAGTAGGGATGTAGTAGGAAGGAGGAAGAGGGGGACAGGAAGGGAGAAGGGAGGAAGAAAAGGGGATCAAAGGGAAGGGAAGGGAAGGGAAGAGTAGAGATGAAGTAGGGAGGAATGAAGAAAAAGGAGAAAGAAAGAAAATATGAGAAGGGAGGGGAGGGGTGGGAGACGAAGGGAGTAGAAGGATAAGAAGTACAATTGTGAGAGGAAAGAGGAAGGTGAGAGAGAAGAAGGAAGAGTGAGGTGGAGGCGAAGGGGAAAGTGGAATAGGAGAAGAGGAAGAATGAGGATGAAAAAAAGGAGGATAATGAAGGAAGAGAGCTTAGAAGAGGAATAACATAAAGCAAGAGAAGAGGAGAAGAGTTGAAGAGAGAGGAGAGGAAAAGAGAGAAAGAGACTGGGAGATAGGTGGGGAAGAGAGGATGGTTAGGTTAGAGGGAAAGGGTAGGGAGAGTAAGGGTGAGGAAATATCACGCAAAAGAGAGATGGTAGAGAGCGAAGAGAAAGAGATGAAGAGAAGAGAAGAGAGGAAGAGACCAAGTGAGGCAGACGGGGAAAGAAGAGGAGGAGGAGGAAGAGAAATGGAATAGATAGAAATAGAGAAACAGGAAGAAACGACGGAAAGAAAGTTGTGAAGAATGAGAAGAGGGAGGGAAAAAGAAAGGGGAGGACGAAACGTAGAACCAGAGAGAAGGAAAAATAAAATAAGAGTAGGAATAAGAAAGAAGAGAAGAGAAGAGTGTGAGGAAGTTTAAGCAGAGGTGAAACTTCGAAGAAGAGTTGGAGTTCGAACCGGGTGTGGAGTTGGACTGGGAGAGTCAAGGGGTTTTTGACTTGCTTTCCCACGATGGCGAACTACCATGTATCAATTTATTTGTTTATTTATTTATTTGTTTGTTTGTATATTAACTTGTTAATTTTATTTTTCGAATATATTCTTTTAGTAAATTTGATTATTATTAGTATCATTATCATAGTATCATTGCTATTACTGATATTATTATGATTGTTATTGTTATTACTATTATAATTATTATTGTTATAATTATCATTAATATTGTTATTATTATTATTATCATTATCATTATTATTATTATCATCATCATTATTATTATCATTATTATTAATTATTATTAACTGTTATTATTGTTATTATTGTTTTGATTGGCAAAACGTGCAGAGGGAGAGATGATAATGGAAGTGACGTTAATAAGAGGAAGATGGGGGAGTACTTTAGGGATTTGTTAAATATGAAGGCGGGTAGGGAGGGAAAGGTAGTTGTAGTGGGTAGCGCTAAGAAAATGACTGTGATGATTGAGAAAAATGGAGGAGAGATAAGGAAAGATGAGGTGAAGGCAGTTGTTAAGATGAGAGCAGATAAGGCACCTGGGTTGGATGGATGTCATGCAGAATGAAAAAAAAAAAAAAAAAATTACTGATGGTGGACTTGCTGTTGAGGTTATTTAATGTTTGTTTAAGAGAGAGTAGAGTGTCGAAGGACTGAAGGAGAAGTATAAGTGTAGTAGTTTCAGAGGGATTGGTTTGTTAAGTGTAGTTAATAAGGCTTACGGGAGAGTTTTGATTGACAGGAGAGGAACAGAGGAAACTGGTGAGGAACAGTGTGAGTTTAGGAGAGGTAGGAGTTGCGGGGATTAGATTTTGTTGTTAGACAGATATGTGAGAAAGCTTTAGATAAAGGGGAAGGAATGGGTGGAATGGGAGTGGAGTATGTGGGGATGGAATGGGAGTGGAGTATGTGGGGATGGAATGGGAGTGGAGTATGTGGGGATGGAATGGGAGTGGAGTATGTGGGGATGGAATGGGTGGGAGTAGATTTTGTTTTTTACTACCTCCCTTGTTAGGGGGAAAGAGCCTTTGGTATATGTATGTATTATTATTGCCATTATCATCATAATTATTATCATCAATAATATTACTATTATCATTATTGTTATTATTATCATTATAGTTATTATTATTTTCATTTTTAACATTATTCTATCATCTATTTGTTTATTTCATTATCTTTTTATCTGATTATCTATTTATCTATTGGTCTGTTTATTTTTCTTATTCTTTTTCTAACGGTAGACGATAACTTTTGTATCTGATTTCCTTGTGGACATTTTGGTATGCATTTGTTGTTGTTGTTGTAATTATTATAATTATCATTATTGTTAATGTAAATATCATTATTATTATCATTATTATTACTATTATTACTGTTGTTATCATTATGGTTATTATCATTGTTATTAATATTGTTATTTTCATCATTATTGTTATTATCAGAAACTATTCGGAGGGAGGGTCGCCGAATTTATGAAGCGGCCCTGCTGTGGATGTGCTGCGTCTTGCGTCACTGCTTCTGACCCAGGGCAGTGGACAGGATGCAGGGATGACCCGTCATCCAGGAGGTGCCAAGATAAGAGGGAGGGAGGAGGGTGGAGGGGAGTGGAATATATAGGAAATGGAATGGGTGGGAGTGGTTTCTATGCCTTTTTCTTTTTGGCTACCCCCCCGTGTAGGGGGAAAAAGCCTTTGGTATATGTATGTATGTATGTATTTGTTTTCATCTATTTTTCTATTTATTTATCTACTTATCTATTAATCGATTTATTTTTCTTATTATTTTGTTATCAGTAGACGGTACCTTTGTATGTGATGGCGTTGTGGAGATTTTGGCATGACTTTTTATTGTAACTCATTATTATCATTTGGGAGCAAGACTTCTGACTGAGAAAAGCTCAACTGGATTGGAATCCAAACTCAGAGTTCGGGGAAAAAAAAAAAAAAAAAAGATTAAAACTAAAAGACAAAAACGAACAGAAGGACCAAAATCGAAAAGCAAAAAGGACGAAGAAGAAAAGGGAAGAGAAGAAACGACCAATGAGAATTGCCGAGATAAACGATGGAGGGAGAAGATAAATGAGAACGAGAAAGGAAACTGGTCGGGTACTTCGGGACAACCCACGATGAGCTCAAGAAACGAGACACAAGAGAAACAGGAAACACAGTGAAGCAGAGAAACTAATTCGTCTGCAGTACTCAGCGCCTTCAACCTTGAGGGAAATATCGTAGCGTAGAGGTGAGGTGGTATGCGAGAGATTTAAGGCCGGTTTGTGTGTGTGTGTGTGTGCGTGTGTGTGTGAGGGTGTATATAAACGCACACGAGCACACACACACACACACACACACACACACACACACACACACACACACACACACACACACACACACACACACACACACACGTGTATATATATATATATAATATATATATATATATATATATGTATATATATGTGTATATATATATGTATATATGTGTATATATATATATATAATATACATATACATATGCATAATATACATATACATATGCATATACATACACATATACATATGCATATACATACACCAACAGGTCAGATGACAACGTAGAGGAAAGAATTAGAAATTCAGTTTGCTATGATTTCAAATGCATCAGTCAAGGCCACATCTCATCTTTTTTCACATAAATAAAACAGAAAACGGAAATTCAAGAGGAAGAGAAAAGATACTCTGTGGACAAAGGAAAAGGGAGCACAGAACCAATATATACATATGATATATATATATATATATATATATGTATATATATAATATTGAAAAAAAGTTTGACGTGGGTAGAAGCTCCAATGCCTTGAGAGTAATATATATATATATATATATATTAAAAATGAAGATTATAGGAAAGAGAAGGCAAGAAAATTAAAAAAAAATGCCATAAGATTAAGAAAAAACATGTTTGAAAGACAAGGTGAATTAAATTTGAAGAAGAATTAAGACGAAGAATTCTATTAAGACAAAAAGAGAAGAAATAGAATTATTAGAAAAAATAAATAAAATGAAGGTAAATCGGGGAGTTTACAAAAATATCAGATTAAAGAAAATATATGAAATATAAAGAGATAAAGAATAAAGAATAAGGAATGACAGGAAGACGCGGAAGATGAAAAGGAGAAAAAAATTAAGAATGGGAAAATGGAAAGAGAACAATGAATATGAAAAGAAAAAGAATAAAAAGAGTTATGAAATGTATAGGAGGAGAAAGAGCTAAAAAATGAGGATTTTTTTTTAACAAATATAAACCTAAACTGAGGTAAAGGAATGCAAAGGTATAGAAGAAAGACTACATAATAAATAACGAATAAAATAGAAAGAAAAAAGAAAGAAGGAAAGTAGAAATTAAAAGTGCAAATCTATAAAAAAAAAAAAAAATAACGTGATAATGGTGTGTGAATCAAGAAAAATTTAATTGAATATTTCATAATTATTTTTCTTTTTATATGGATATCGAGATGGCCGAGCGGGCCATGGCTCAGACATGGCAGATGGACCGTAGTTCGAAGCTCGCTAGGGGATCAACGCGTGACGGCAGTAAAGGCATGGGTGTTACATATACGAACTCTGACAGAGACCTCTGTAGCTAGCCACCTCGCAGAGTGGTAATTATTTATTTTTATTATATTTCTTATTTATTCATTTATCATTATCATTATGTTTTATCTGTTTTTATTTATTTCCTTTTTATTGAATTTATTTTTCACTTATTCATTTATCGTTATCATTGTTTTATTTATTTTATTGAATTTATTTGTTTTTATTTCTTTTCTTTTCTTTTTATTATATTCATTTTTCATTTATTCATTTATCATTATCATTATGTTTTATCTATTTATTTTATTTTATATATTTTTTATTATTATATTTTCTATTATATTTATTTTGTTTATTCATTTATCATTTTCATTGTTTTTTATCTTTATTTTATTTTACTTATTTTTATTTTTTATTAATTTCTATTATATTAATTTATTATTTATTCATTTATCATTATCATTATTTTTCATCCATTTATTTTATTTTATTTATTTATCCATTTTTGTAAATTACACTACGTTCACATCTTGCACCACAGTCTCTACGAATATCTTCACTCATAAATACTACAGTAGCTTATATCTTTTGAATAATGTAGGGAATTTATTATCTTACGTTGAATAATTACGATGGAGGTCGTAAATGACTCTTAAGTCGTAAACTTACGATGTAGAAACAAAAGCCTCTCCGACATCTGAACCTTATTGAAACAAGTGAAACATAAGTGAAACAAAAGTACTCAAATTCACTTAGCTGTAGGTTCGAATCCTGCACTCCTCCAATTCCCAGCGGTGACCGTTCCAAGCGCATAAAGCATTGGTGACGGCTTCGGCCGCAGTTGCTCAGCGTCTCCTGTCGTAGACGCCTCCTCATCTTCGTTCTAGATAAGAGCTATGTTAAAAATAGAACCAAGAGACGCGGGCATAGCATATAATGTCGAATGATAAACTATGGACAAAAATAGAAAATAGAAAATAGAAAATTGATGCACTGTGATGGAAAAATGGATGATGGATGTTAGAAAATTGGAAATTGATGAAAAAATGGATGATGAATGTATGTATACAAGGATTAAAAATTTTCGGTTGAGCAAAAATGTATTTTTGAACAGCAGCATCTTGTTCTTTGTTCTTTGTTCTTTGCTATTCATAGAACAAGTGAGGATAGAATAACCGGAATACCACAGTTCATAACAAGATCAATAACAAAAAAAATAACAATCGACTCGAGATGAATAACATATTGCTCCCGTATCCGGGAGAGAGAGACAGAGAAGTTAGAGAGAGAGAGAGAGAGAGAGAGAGAGAGGGAGAGAGAGAGAGAGAGAGAGAGAGAGAGAGAGAGAGAGAGAGAGGGAGAGAAAGAAAGAGAGAGAGCGGGTGGTGAAAAGGAGTTAGACGGAGGAGAAAGAGGAAAAACAACAGGAAGACTAAGACAGACTGATAGACTGATAAAGTCGTTAGTTCGTCCACATTTGGAATATGCTGTTTCCGTATGGTCACCGAATCTCATTAAAGACATTGACAGACTGGAAAAAGTACAACGGCGAGCCACAAAACTGATTCCAAATATCAAAAATAAATCATACGAAAATCGACTTAAGCGCATGAATCTGTTTTCCCTAAAAAAGCGTAGACTCAGAGGTGACTTGATACAAGTCTTTAAGATTTTAAAGGGAATTGACAACATCAAAAGTGACAAAATTTTCACATTGAATGAGAATCAGACAAGAAACAATGGTCTCAAACTGTCCGGAAATAGATTCAATTTGGAAGTAGGTAGAAACAACTTTGCCAACCGTGTAGTTAATGAATGGAATAAACTTCCTGCACAGGTAGTGCAATGTAGTTCAGTTCGAAGCTTTAAGAATCATCTAGATAAATACCTAAGTAAGATGCTGTAATGATTATAATTTATGTTATATTATTTGTTTTTGTTTTGTTATAATTTGTCTGTCTGATTTTCATTTATTATTAGTTATATGTCAATTTATTATCATTTACTATTTACCAGTTTGTTTGTTATTCAACTATACCTATGCATTTATTTATGTATTTTATTTGTTATTTACATTATTATAGTTTTAATTTATTATTAATATGATTTTTTTTTTTTTTTTTGCATCCGACCTAGATATGGATCAAAAGGTCTCCTGTCGGCATGCTCCGCCTTTGTAATACATATTATATATATACATATATATATATATATATATATATATATGTATATATATATAATATATATATATATATATATATATATGTGTGTGTGTGTGTGTGTGTGTGTGTGTGTGTGTGTGTGTGTGTGTGTGTGTGTGTGTGTGTGTGTGTCATTATGACAATTGGAAATAAACTCTCCTGCAGAATTCAAACCCTCGCCTGAGCAGTAAGGTCTTCATCTTATAAGTAGAGCCCGGATTTCTAGTCCTAAAAAAGTGGTCAAAATAGCGCAAAAAATATGGTCAAAATAGGACTAAAAAAAGTTGATATTGCAGGTATCATAGCAAAATAGTTTTTATTTCTAGCAAAATAGTTCTTATTTGTAGCAAAATAGCACGTAAAACTTTGCTAGTTTTGTCTAAAATTCAGCACTTTTCTTTCATGTGTAGGTAGCTATAAAAACTGAAAGTTATCATTTTAATCGGAAACCATATAGTTAAAAAACTATAGAATAGATAACAAAACAAAGTAATACTTAATAATTAAACATTGTTGCAAGAAATAATTAACATTTTATTCATATTTTCCGTTGTAAGCGACAATCTTCTATCTGAAAGAATCATTTTCATTTTTGAAAATGTCCGCTCAACTTCTACTAAAGTGACAGGAGCATACTTAAAGTATTTTTCTGATACGCACTCCATCGGATTGCTTCACTTTTGGCATTTTATAGCAGGTTCAAGCACTTGTGTAACTGGTTATGGCATGACCACAATAACAATGACTTGCACAATTCACGTGGAATGCAGATTAGGTACACACGTGACACATATTTATACATTGCTACAATGTATTATAATACATTACTATTATATGTAAACATAACCCATTTTTAATTTTTGTTGCTTATAATTTCATTAATTTGAAAAAAAAAAACACTTTTATCTTTTAATTATATTTAAAAAATTTCCTCAATTATATTTCTTACGTTTTCTTTAATAGGAAATTTAAAGAAAGTTGAAGTATGGCAAACTTAGTTATATCAATTATTTATTCAGCGTTACTTGATAATTGAATTATTATATGTTTAATGGTACAGATACGTACTACTTCTTTGTGCAGGTTCTATAGTCATTTATTGCATAATGACTACTTTTTGCCTTTGTGTCTGGTCAAAATAGCGTATATAGTAAAGTAGCATTTTTTGCAATAAATGCAAATTTTTATTTGCATTTATAGTCGTAATAGCAAAAATAGAATAAATGCTAGAAATCCGGGCTCTACTTATAAGAAACAAGCCGCTCAGGCGAGGGTTCGAATCCCAGTAGGAGAGTTTATTTTCAATATATATATATATATATATATATATAATATATATATATATATAAAAGAAAAGAAAAGGGACAGAAAGCTGGTGGTAGCACACTCCTTGAACGGTCTTTTGAAGGAACATATTGGGGATTTGTCTCCGATGTTTCCGCGCCCTGATACACGAGCCACGACTGAGATTGAGATGTTCTTGCAAAGGAGGTCGGGGGGTCTTCCAAGGAGGGGGTGAGAGAGGGGAGGGGGAAGAGAGAGAGAGAGAGAGAGAGGGAGGGATGAGGGAGGGAAGGGGAAGAGAGGAGGGGAGGGAAGGAAGGGAGAGGGGAGAGATAGGGAAGGGAGAGAGAGAGAGAGGGAGGGATGAGGGAGGGAAGGGGGAGATAGGGAAGGGGGAGGGAGGGAGAGAGAGGGAAGGAGAGAGAGAGAGGAGAGAGAGAGAGGAGAGGGAGATAGGGAATGGAGAAAGAGAAAGAGAGGGAGTGAGGGAAGGGAGGAAAGGGGGGGAAAGGGAAGAGAAGAGGGAGC
>NC_134803.1:45331772-45334272 GCF_046742065.1 Oratosquilla oratoria | reverse complement strand
ATTCTCCGACAGTGGGTTAACAAGTTTCATATCCATACATATACCAAAAGGCTTTTTCCCCTTTATAAGTGAGGTAGCCAGCAAAGTTTGCACCCACCCTTTACCCACCACATTCATTTGTTTTCCCCCCTTCTATCAGCAGAATATATGAAAAAATATATACGGATATTGATAAAAGGATTATGGAGAAATTGTATAGCGTAAAGGTTGCCTTGCCAGTGTCTGAAAGGGACAGGCCACTTGTAATTGCAAAGCAATTCATCCTGGGGGAAGAGGGAGTTTCGTCTCTTTTAGGAACACGAGAGAACAATATTGTTGTTGTTCTCACCCAACATGAAGTGAGTTATTTCAACTGCACTACCCAGGAAGGAGTTAAAGAGAAACTGGTCCTCTCTTATTGTGAATGAAATCATTCCTCCTAGGATAGGAATTATTTGTGTCATTGTTTGGCTTGAAAAAAAAAAAAAAAAAAAAAAAAAAAAATATATATATATATATATATATATATATATACATATATATGCAAAGTAGACCACTTGGAAAAAGAAACTAACGAAGCAGAGCGCTTTCGTATACCTTTGCATAAGTGAACACACGTACCCGTGTTCTTATTAGCATATATATATATATATATACATATATATATATATATATATATATATATATATAATAATAATAAAGATAAATAAATGAAATAAATAAGATAAATGAATAAAATAAATAAATAGATAAATAAACAAATAAATCAATTCATGGAGACCCTACTGGAGGGGTGGGCAACCCTCGGCACGCGTGCCAAACCAGGCACGTAATACCCAGAGCTCACCTTAAAACAAACCAATATCCAACTTCTTTTATATGTCCATTGGTAACCGAATGCTTAGCTGGGCGGCAGACTGGGCCCCTGGGAGGGAAGAGAGGAGGGCCCATATTCATATGTAGTCACATCATTTTACTCCATTTACACGCGAGAAGATTTTGTATCAAAGATTTGGCTGATTCCGGCACGCAGACTTAAAAAGGTTCCCCACCCCTGCCGTATTATGTCTCTTAAGTTAGAAAAGATTACCTGAAGAGAGCCAGAATAAAGTCTATAAGATGCGTCTTGAAGTTAAAAAAGTATCTAATTATTTTATAAGGAATTTAATCTAGGATAGTCATGGATTACGTGCTGAAGTCATGATCGACAGACATTACCCTCCCGGATGAGAACTCGGAGTCGATGTATGGCCCAACCAATGGGCAATGCTGTGTGTGTGTGTCACCATGGTCTTGGATCACGTGTTGGACACGTGATCGACAGCTATTTTCCTCCCGTAAGAGAGCTCAGAGTTCATTTATGACCGATCCATGGGTAATGATGTGACCTTACACACACACAGACAACTCCCACCCACACAGACAACTCCCACCCACGAGAGTTGGAGTAACGACTCGCAGCGCAGAGATACTGAAATTATTTCAGCTCTGGGCGGGATTCGAACCCGGACCTCCGTAGTGGCAGCCGGGAACTTACCAACCATGCTATCGAGTGTGTGTGTGTGTGTGTGTGTGTGTGTGTGTGTGTGTGTGTGTGTGTGTGTAACGTGTGACATGACTGTGATGAAGTACAAATCCCCGATAGAATGTACTTACCTCAGGGGCTCTTTATTAAATGTACTCCGCTTGTTCGATGTAACATCATGTGATGCAGTATGGCAAATGTAACCCATCTGTAATATTCTAAATGTACAAAAATGTACTCTATAGTATGTAGGACATTATCGTGTTACATTTGAAGTACATTTTTGAGAATTTTGAGTACAAGAAGACTTTTCGTTAAATAAAGAAGATAATTGTATTAAAAAAGATAATGCAAGGTATTACATATAATATGTGTACAAAAGTAATCGGACTCTGGAAAAAAAGATGTGTGAAATATTCAAATTACGTACTTATGTACAATTGCGTGCAATCTGCCGATTGTAGTATTTATAACTAAGTTAACAAAGAGTTAGGGTTAGTCTAAAATGCATATTATTTTGTAAAAGACAGAGAGTAGGAAAGAGAGAGAGAGAGAGGGAGAGGGAGAGAGGTGGATGGAAGAGAGAGAGAGAGAGAGAGAGAGAGAGAAAGAGAGAGAGAGAGGGGGAGGAGAGAGAGAGAGAGAGAGAGAGAGAGAGAGAGAGGAGAGAGAGAGAGAAAGTTAGAGAGAGAGCGAGAGAAAGAGAGAGAGCGAGAGCAAGTGAGAGAGACTGAGAGAGAGAGGGGGAAGATAGAAAGAAAAGAGAGAGTTAGAAAGCGAGTACGAGAGAGAGATAGAGAGAGAGCGAGAGAGAGTACTGTAAGGTAGTACGGATACAAAATGTACAATTTATGAACCTGGTTCATGGCCTAACCAGCGTAATATGTATGATTTGGAGCAAAGTCTAGTACGTGATATTTCATAAGGTAATTGTGCCCTAAATGTTTTCCCTCATTGCAATAGGAACAACCCGATTTTAATGCATACGAAAGGAAA
>NC_134803.1:45309272-45319272 GCF_046742065.1 Oratosquilla oratoria | reverse complement strand
TGTAAGCAAATGACCATTTAACGGCGACGCAACACTCATGGTTAAGTTCACCCAGAATATACATATACAAGACAAGTGACAACATTTCTTATGCACGCTTATTCAAAACACAGGAACTAACAAGTCATGACATTTCAATGAAAAGCAACTTCAGGCGGTCCCTTTTGTAATGTGTGCATGATCGATGATGGATCTTAAAAATGGAGGGCAGAACTTTTCCTCAACCGATAAATCATCATATCATGCAACCCTGTCGTTATTTTTTTTAAATAATTTCTTGTATGTAATTATGAAGTAGAAAATCACTATTTGTTCCCCTCTTGGAGACTGATTACCGTATCATGTACTTTGTTCTTGAAGTATTACTCAATGTAAACGATAAAGTTGCCGTAATTGCTGGGTTGTACTTTGTGTTTTTTACAAAAGGTTTCTATATTTTCTTTTAAATTATATATAAGTTCAACAACTATTGGTCAAACAAGAATTATAATGGATATTCTGGTATCACGCGCGCGCGCGTGTGTGTGTGTTTGTGCGTGTGCATGTCTGTTTATGAGTGTTTTATGTGTGTGTAATATTTTTTTGTGTTTATCTTCTATAAATTCCTCAGTCAACTTGATAACTCAAAATGTCACATATATATTATGTTAACCTTCCTCTTCATCTCGAATATAAAATATTATTTATTTTTATTTAAAGCCCACGGAAATACATGCCAACATTTCTTTTTTTTTATACAAAACGTTTTCAAACTAATTAAGAACTGAAAGATTATCGTAATATATAATTCATCGTTCTTATTTCTTTAACGTATTTCTTCTGGGATCTCTTGTAGTATGACTAATATGAGTTTTACCTTCTACGCAAGAACACCTTAATAACCTCTTCTTCATACTCACCTCTATTTCCAAGATCTCATTAATAACCTTCTCCCACAGTTACTCCATGGGTGACTGGGTAAAGGAGAAGACTGCGTGCGGCTATGTGTATTTACAACACATGCACCCATGTACCCATCAACTGATTTTCCCTTCACTCATCTCTCGGATAGCGTTAATGATTTTTGTCCGTCGTGGTCGCCCCAACCCCACCCAAGGTTCTCTGGTCTCTTTCTGTTTTATTCCATCTGTCCCTTCTCTTATATCAGCGGCCCTTTCTGCCTCCCGAGCCTTCCTAATCCCTCAGGAATCTCTGCTTCATCTAGCGTGTCCCCATCTTCTTCAATCCCCTCCACCCTCACCCCAGCATTACCAAAGGTTTTTTTTTCCTTCCTTCTCTCCCCTTCTTTCCATTTCCCCCTTTTCCACTATTTTTGTCTTCCCTGTTCCATCCATCTTCTCTATCTAGTCTCCCCCACCCTCCTACTCCTCCTCCTCCCCTTCTTCCTCCTCTTCTTCCTCTCACTTCTCCCCCAATGCCTCGTAATCGCCTCTGGGAACTCAGCCACGAAGTGAGGTCTGGGCTCAAGACTTGGCGTCCGGAATCGGTGTCTCACCTGCGGAGGATCTAGAGGATTCTCGTTCTTCGTGGACCTCGGTGAGACGCGAAGAGTCTCCTTGGTTGAAGAGTCTCTCCTTCAACGTGATAGATGTGCTCATAAAGGGGGTACGGAGCTTAGGGTAGGAGAGTGTCTGATATTCGAAGTGACGGGGGTAGAAGGGTGTCTGGTAATCGAAGTGACGGGGGTAGGAGGGTGTCTGGTATTCGAAGAGACAGGGGGTGGGGTTGGGAAGTTGGGTGATATGAAAGGACACTAAACAGAGTTCATGAGAAGGGGTGATTCATCTCAACCAACAGACTCATTAATTGTAAAATGTTTACTTTTCAGTATTTTACATCTGAGTTAATATATTTCAGAATCGGTGGCCACGTTCTGAATGACATATTCGTAAATAGAAAAAATATATGTGTCATTTTGCATATGAGACTGTTATTTTATGAACACGTTAAAAGATGTTAATATCATTGTTGTTGCCACATTCAGATGCTTTTAAAATTGTTGTTGTCAATCGTATCGTGGTCGCAAGAGTGTATTAAACTCTTTGTCGATTATGAGTCACACTTTCTTTAACCAAAAGGGTCCTACATAGATGAATAAAATCGCCTGCCGACAGTCAGAATAATAATAAAAGTATCACTTGGTGTGGAAGTGTGTGTGTGTGAGTGAGAGAAAGAGAGAGAGAGAGAGAGAGAGAGAGAGAGAGAGAGAGAGAGAGAGAGAGAGAGAAAACCTTTAGATTTAGACACTGCTGTACCGATGAAGCATTCTCCAGTAATGTTCTCTATGGAAATGATTCGCTGTTGATATCAGGCAATTCTGTTTATCTAAGTAGGAGGACGAAGGGCAGGGATGACCTAAGATAACCGGCCAAGATCCTATCTTGACGTAAGGTCACCTCACTGAAGAAAAAAAAAAGAAAAAAAGAAAAAAAAAATGTATCTATACTACAACGAATGAATCAACGATGGAGTCGAGTTCCATCAACCTCGCACACGCTTCCATAGTTCAATACAAATATCAAAGAATACTGGAGCGTCCAGTGAGACCTTGCACACATTTTACCCTTGATCTCCATCTTCTGTTCCAGGGCTGGAAAGAGTAGGAAAGTTGCAAGTTGCAAATGCTTTACCGCTGCACCCGGTCGAGCAACACTGCATTTTTTTTTTTTTTTTTTTTTTTTTTTTTTTTTTTTTTTTTTTTTATGCAGAGGTGGATACCGAAAGGTATCAAGGAAATGTGAAAAACAGATTCTCTCGGAATTTAATCAAGGAAAGTTATATTTCAACCGCGCATTGAAGTTTAACCGTAGAACAACCCACGGAGCGCCGTATCACAGCGTGGGACGGAACACCACTCGACGCAATTTGATATAATGCCGCCACGTTAGCGTGATAAAAAATGTAATTATTATATACCGTATCATACCGAAAAACGTCACAGAGCGGGACAATGTAATATTTGTAGTCTTCTCTTTTCGAAAGCTCTGAAAAAAATAATAATAGATAAACGTTACATAGAAAAAAAAAATCTGTCGAAGAGGTGCCAGAATATCAGAAAATGCTTCAGGTATCTATTTTTTTTTCTCTAGGTTCCTAATATTGACAGGAGACCTTTTGGTCCGTAACTAGGTCGGATGCGAAAAAAATATAATGATAAAAAATATATAATAATATAAATGATAATAAATAAGAAAATAAATGCATAGGTATAGTTAAATAATAAACAAACGAGTAAATAGTAAATAATGATTAATTGACAAATAAATAATAATAAATGAAAATCAAGCAAATAATAAACAAACAGACAAATAATAACAGACAAATAGATAAATACTGTCACCTTTACACTGAATGCAAATCTTTTTAAAATTGTGCACTCAACATGGCATGTGTATTGTAGCAAAGAATCGTACAACGGTAAGCTACACCACATCACAGATTTCAGTACTCTGTGTTATACCATAGGACACCAAACCTCACAACGTTATATAAGAAAATATTATTTATCACAGACAAGCAGACACGTACAGGCAGGGAGACAGACAAAAAGACAGAGATAGACGAACGGACGGACCGATAGACAGACAGGCAGATACAGACAGGGACAGACAGAAGGATGGACAGACATAGAAAGAGAGCGGCAAAAGAAAATAGGGATAGGGAGAGAGAGAGAGAGAGAGAGAGTGAGTGAGAGAAAAAGAGAAAGAGAGAGACTGGGGATATATAGATAGAGAAAAAGCGAGAGAGAGAGAGAGAGAGGAAGGAAGAGCGAGAGATAGAGAGGGAGCGAGAAATGATCATTTCATCCCAACATATACAGTTATCACCACAGAAAAACCGACAAACAGGCAAACTGACAGACAGAGAGGGAGGAAGAGAGAAAGAGAGAGAGAAGAGAGAAATAAAGAGAGATAGGGTGGGTGAAGGGAAATAGGGGTAGGGCGATGAGAGAAAGAGAGAGAGAGAGAGAGAGAGAGAGAGAGAGAGAGAGAGAGAGAGAGAGAGAGAGAGAGAGAGAGAGAGAGAGAGAGAGAGTTTTCATTCCAGCATAGGTAGAGTATAGCTCCAAAACCCAAACAAGTCAGAATCCGATACAGTCCAGTGGCTGGGGTCGGGGGCCTAGGGGGGTCGCTGTTCCGCCTCTCCCTTTTCACGCAGCATGACACCACTCAACAGTAAACCAATCCTTACCACACCAAACTGCTTTACAGGGAGCCACTATTTCAAAAGCAGACTTTGCCTCACACAATGCAACGCGCGCGCGCACGCACGCACGCACGCTTGTTAAAAAAAAAGAGAAAAATGAAAAAGAAAAATACGCTGTGTGTTCCATTTTCTTTTGCAAATCTTGTATCGCCCTATCATCCCCCCCCTCTCTCTCATATTCTGTACCTTGTTCCCTTCTCTCTCGCTCTTTCTCTCTCTCTCTCTCTCTCTCTCTCTCTCTCTCTCTCTCTCTCTCTCTCTCTCTCTCTCTCCCTCCCACTCTCTCCCTCTCTCCCTCCCACTCTCTCCCTCTCTATCTATCTATCTCCCTATTTCCTTCTCTTTGCCTCTCTCTTTCTCTCTCCATCCCTCCATCCCTCCCCCCCTCTCTCTTTTTCTCTATCTCTCTCTCTCTCTCTCTCTCTCTCTCTCTCTCTCTCTCTCTCTCTCTCTCTCTCTCTCTCTCTCTCTCTCTCTCTCCCTCCCTCCCACTCTCTCCCTCTCTATCTATCTCCCCATCTCCTTCTCTTTGTCTCTCTCTTTATTTCTCTCCCTCCCTCCCTCCCCCTTCTCTCTCTCTCTCTCTCTCTCTCTCTCTCTCTCTCTCTCTCTCTCTCTCTCTCTCTCTCTCTCTCTCTCTCTCTCTCTCTCTCTCTCTCTTTCTCTCTCTCTCTCCCCCTCTCTCTTTATCTATCTATCTCTTTCTCTCTTTCTCTCTAACTCTTTTTCTTTCTTTCTATCTCTCTCAATATATACACACATAACTCCTCTTTTGCTTGTTACCATAATCCGAGGAATTTAGTGTAACATATTTCACACCTATAAACTATAGGGAATTAGACTTTTTTCACTGAATACACTCACACATCACAGTTCCTATCACTAAAAATGATTATATTCTGTATCAACGCTCAAGAGCACATATAATTTTATTCGCTTTGCAAAATTAACAAACATTAACTTATTGAACGCTATTAACCTAATTCACAATGATACATTCATATAACATATAGACTTATTATAGTGTTTTATAACACACTGTATGTTTATCACTTTATCACCATTACCCATAACTATAATCTGTGTCATTATTATTACACTATCATCTATCAAAAAGACCACATTAAATTTACACCTCACAAATATTCATTACTTTGTAATATAGTGTTTCAAAATCCACAAGATTAATGTCGGTTATTGCGTTGATTTTTTTTTAATAATATTCACCCGCATTGTACTTTTGGTACACTATGTAAGACAATATTGCACTAAAACCATTTATCACAAGTACACGTCACCACAACACAGCATAACAAAACATATCACGCCTTACTACAGCATACCATACCTTACCATACCATACCATACCATACCATACCGCACCAAATTGTACTATGTTATACCATACTACTCCATACCATATCATATTCTACCATACTATACTATACTATACTATACCATATTGTACCATATACCATACTATGCTATACTATACTATACTATACTATACTATACTGTATCATACAGTACTATACTATAGTATACTGTACTGTACAATACTATAGCATACTGTACTATACTATACCATATTGTACAATATTATACCATATGCCATATTATACCATACTATACCATAAATGATATACTGTGCCACACCATACCACATCACACCACACCACACTGCACCACACCACACTACACCACACTTTTCACCACGTTTTACCACACCACTCTTCGAACAACACCGTACCATATCACAATTCACGCCGCACTTCACACTACACCGCTCCTATAGAGCACCTCTTCAAACTTTATCGATTTAGTCGCCGGCTATTGTTCCAACGTAATGCCAAATCACGTAAATTTGCAGCTTCATGGCTATTACCGCTAATGCTGCTTCCACAATAAAATTGATTCATCCATTTTCTATCATCAACACCGTTTTCTACCCACTATCAAAATCACAACCAAAACCAAAACCGTAGCCTCAGTCATAGCCACAACTATTACAAGTACCATTTCTACTACTGGCACCACTGCAATTACCAGTTACAACTGTCAATAATACCACTACTACAAGTATCATTACAATACCACTAGTATTGCAATTACCACAACTAATTACCATTGCGATTACTTTTACCACTACCACTACCATTATCACTATCATTACCACCATCACCATCATAACTGTTAATACTATCACTGTTTTTGGCTCTCATTTACATAATCTTTATCCATTTGAAATCTTGTGATAAAATTGGCAGGCTGTGTCTTTCGCAGTCGGATTGAAACTCACTAGGGACTATGATCATTAGTAATTCTTTATCAAATTTATTTCTTTATTTTCTTTAATTATCCTAACACAGTTTCTCGTCCATTTTGTCGTCAAATATTTTCACTCGAAGTATGTATGTACCTGACGGGCATTGGAGAGCTTATCACTGAAATAAAAAAATGAATCTATATATATATATATATATATATATATATATATATATATATATATATATATATGCAAAGTAGACCACTTGGAAAAAAGAAACTAAGGAAGCACGTTAGTTTCTTCGTTGCTTTGTTAGTTGTTGTTTTTTTTCCAAGTGGTCTAATTTGCATTAGTGAACACACGTACCCGTGTTCTTATTAGCATATATATATATACATATATATATATATATACATATATGTTAATAAGAGACACAGGTAACTTGTGTTCAATTGTGCAAGATTAACTACTGGGAAAGAGAAACTAAACAAAGCAGAACGCTTTCGTATATTACATCTTCAGTGCAAAAGTATAAGGAAAGAAATTATTACAAGAATATATATATATATATATATATATATATATATATATATATATATATATATATATGTATATATATATATATATATATATATAATATACATACATATATAATATGAATACACAGAGGAATGCGGGAAGGAAATAAGGTGAGACGCCGGTCCCACTTTGGGTTCCCCTGGAGTGACGTAGGGGACGGACTAACCATTGGGCTAGACCACATGGAGACTGGTGGGAGCATCTTCAGGTCACAAGAGGCCCCTTAAGGTTCAGGTATTACAGTCTTAACGATTTACACATTTGTTAACATATAAGATTATCCAGTTTATATAAACCATGATGTAGATTTATATTATGATCCTGGGTGGTGGGGATCAAACTACATTCTATTAAGTTTCTGACAGTGATAATATTGTGCGACTATTTGTTACAAAGTATATACAACGCATAGGTAAGCCCAAAAGATCTTCAAGTGGATGAATAGCTGGACTTAGACCCACAAAGGGCATAAAATCAATAGACGTGGAAGACTGTATAGACAAAGTCAAAAAACCCATTTTATGGTTTCGCAGAGAACATTTCCACTAGGCCGTTTGTGGCACTGTTTTCTGGAATGATTATTAAACTTCACTGGACAGCTTCCCCCAGACATCAGCTCCGTTGTCAGTATCCAGGGCAGTTTCCTGGCGAGCTACCTCAAACTTGGAATGGAATGGGTCCCATGGACATCCTCAAGACGAAGGCGCACGGCAGGATCTCCGAAGCGACCTCTTATCTTGCTCAAGAAGCTCGGCGCTGCCGAGATTGGGGTTTTGTGTTGACTTCACAAGAGTCAAAGGACCAGTCCAGCCTAATTAGTTGGGAATGTCTTGGCGAAGAGGAGGCGTTAAAGGTCGAGGGGAGAAGGTCGAGCTCGGTCTTTTGTTCTGGAAACGAAAATGAAAAAGGAAAATGTAAACTTGATTTTTTTTGTTTGACGTACATGGGAAGTGTGGTGAGTGGTTGTATAAAATGAACACATACACACGCGCAGACAAACACACACACACACGCACGCACACACACACACACACACACACACACACACACACACACACACACACACACACACACACACACACACACACACACACACACACACACACACACACACACACACACACAAACACGACTTACAGCATTACCCATAGATCGGTCATACATGAGCTCTGAGCTCTCTTCCGGGAGGGTAGTAGCTGTTGATCATGAGTCCAATACGTGAATCAAGACCATGGTGAATTACACACACACACACACACACACACACACACACACACACACACACACACACACACACACACACACACACACACACACACACACACACACACACACACACAAACACGACTCACTTGCAAATGTACCATAATTACTTTAGAACTTCTAAACACAGCGATGAATCACACATGAAAGATAAAATTGCCTTCAAGTTCTAAGAAGACTTCGGGAGGAAAACAACAACAGCGTCGAGAGCTTGTAAGGATTATAAACACAATGGAAGCTTCTCATTTAGGTTCTCTGTAAGACCATGCACCTCATCTTAAAGATAATAGGCGCAATTCATCAGAGATAAGTACTCGAAGTATGACTTTGGAGACTGAAAGAAACCGCTTCTTATCGTCCATAGGGTCTCATTCCTCAGGATAACGAGCCAACAATTCTTCGGTTTTTGGAGAGGATTTCTTGACGCCGTGCGACGTAGACCCTACAAGCTCTTTGTGTATTATGGGCTGTGCCTCACCAGCGCTTCTGCCCTGATAGATAATCTTGCCTTGGCTTTTTCGGATCACGTTGACCATTATGGGAGAGGTTAATGTGTGACAACGAGCCAACAATTCTTCGTTTTTGAAGAGGGATTTTTTTTTTTTGACATTGTGCATACACACCACAGGCTCTTTGTACTTTATGGGCCTTGTTTCGCCAGCGCTTCTGTCCTAATGGGTAATCTCGCGCCTCTCTTTGTACCATGTTGACCATTACAGAAGAGGTTAAAGTAATAGACTTAACTTGATACTTTAAAATGTTTCGGGTCGTTTAAACCTGCAAGTCTTACTTAAACTGATTTATAATCAATTGTAGAGTTCATGTTATCTATACTTGATGAAGAGAGTTATTTTTATAGATAATGTAGATGATAGCTACTATAAAGTACAAAGGAACTTTCCTTACTTAATATAAGTTTTAAAGAAAAAAAATTACAGCTAATTGAGAAAAGAATATTGAGATAAAAAGAGTGAAGGAAGAGGAGAAAAAACAGCAGAAGGGAAAGGAAATTAATTAAAGAGTAGAAAGAGAAAAAAAGAGGAATAGATGTATGAAGAAAATTATGAGAAAAACGAGAAAGAGACATTAGGTGGAAGGGAGGAAGAAGATAAAGATAGAGGAGGAAAAGAAGGTGGATGATTATAGTGTATAGCATAATAT
This sequence comes from Oratosquilla oratoria, assembly GCF_046742065.1. Classification (NCBI taxonomy): domain Eukaryota; kingdom Metazoa; phylum Arthropoda; class Malacostraca; order Stomatopoda; family Squillidae; genus Oratosquilla; species Oratosquilla oratoria. The sequence goes on along the minus strand of NC_134803.1, from coordinate 45,309,797 downwards.
ATAGTTGTTGAGTATATTAATTCACTTTTTCTATATAGCTGATGAATTACGAAACCATAACAGGCTGTTGTAGATCGCTTGTATGGAAATTGCATTTATATTTTTATATAAAAAGAATAGTTTTTTTTTTTTACTATATATCTAAGAGAAGAAGCTTTGCTTATAAATTACACATATGCTGGCCTCCTTCACAATTACCGAAATAAATAAATAAATAGGTAAATGAATTACAATAAAATGATAAATAGATAAATTAATATAAACAAATAAAATGGAAAATAGGTAGATACATTATTAAACAAATTAATTATAGAAGGAAATATAGAATGAATAATAAAAACAAAAGTAAACAAATGAACAAAAGAATAATAATAATAATAACAAAAAAATAGGTCCAAAATAGATAAAATCTAGATAACTAAAGATGGCCCGGGCAGCACCATCTGTCTGGTGGAGCCCAGAGGGTTAAGACAAAGAACGCAATGCGCATTAATGGAGTTGTACTGTGTCTAAGGGACTCCCTGG
>NC_134803.1:45299272-45304272 GCF_046742065.1 Oratosquilla oratoria | reverse complement strand
GGGGAGAGCTCCGTGCGTGTAGACCCCGTTGCTTGTTGTAGTTCGGGGTTCTCCCGAAGTAAAGAAAGGCTCTCAAAGAGAAGCTTACGAGGAATCATGTGCATGCATACACATCACATCAAGTGGATGACCAAAAAATGAACATGAAAGAAAAAAAAAAGACGAAGAGAAGTTTAAGGTGAATAGAGGAGCTGGAAGGGAATGGAAACAGGAAGTAGGCTGGAAGAGCAGGAATAGAAGAACGTGGAGAAATATGAAGGAGGTAAGAGAGGGATGGAAAACAATATAACAGGAGTGGTATACAGAAAGAATGGATGAAATAGACAGAAATGAAAAAGAAATTATAAAGAATGGGAAAGTAAACATTAGCTGGAGAAAACGGGTTGAAAGTAAAACTAAGAAGAAGAAGAAGAAAAAAGGAAGGATTTACTTGTTCTGAAAGGGAATTTAGTGGAAAAGAACATAGGTAGATTGGTTGAAAAGGTAGATACAGGTTGAAAGGTATGTTTATTGTGTGTGTGTGTGTGTGTGTGTGATTCACCTTGGTATTTGGATCACGTGATGGACTCGTGATCGACAGCTATTTCCTTCCCGAAAGAGAGCTCAGAGCTCGTATGACCGATCTATGGGTAATGCTATGACCTTACACGCACACACACACCCAACTCCCCGCCCACGAGAGTTGGAGTAACGACTCGAAGCGCAGCGATACTGAAATAATTTCAGCCCTGGGCAGGATTCGAACCAGGTACCGCCGTACTGCCATACTGACAGTCTGGGACTCTACGAACCTCACCACCGAGTCGTGTGTGTGTGTGTGTGTGTGTGTGCTTGCGTGTGTGTGTGTATGTGTGTGTGTGTGTGTGTGTGTGTGCGTGTGTGTGCGCACATTCATGATGGTCTTGGATCACATTCTGGCCTTGTGATCGACATCTATTACCCCTCCGGATGAGACTCACATACCCAACTCCTTTCTCAACAGAGCCGAGGACCATCTTGCAGTGCTGTGATACTTTTCAGGTCTGGGCTGGAACTGAACTCAATGCTTCGTTAACAGCAACCCTTGATGCGTGTGTGCGCGTATGTATGTGTGTGTTTTTTGTGTGCGTTTGTGTGTGTATGTGGTTATGTGTGTGTGTTTGTGTGTGTATATGGTTTTGTGTGTTTGCATGCGTGTGTATTTCTGTGTGTGTGTCTGTGTGCGTGTTTGTGTATGTGTGGGTATGTATGTCAGTGTGTGTGTGTGTGTGTGTGTGTGTGTGTGTGTTTGTGTATTTACATGCGTATGTATTTGTGTGCGTGTTTATATAATATATATATATATATATATATATATATATATATATATATGTATGTGTGTGTGTGTGTGTGTGTGTGTGTGTGTGTGTGTGTGTGTGTGTGTGTGCGTGTGTGAATTTACCAAACTACACTTGTAATATACGGTTGAAGCTATGTTCATCTGCCTCCGTCTCTATATCTCTCCTTAATCTCGTTTATGATATCCACCTGAATAATTTAATCTAATTTGTTCCACAAATTGACGCATGTATGTGGGAAAATGTACATCCTAACTATTTTATACTCGTGTATAATTGTATAAGGACAAGTGTAATTTTCATTATGAAGATTATATTATACACGTAAGTATAGCTTGGGAGTCAGATAGGAGAGAATTGAAACAAGATATATAAAATGAATCTACATTGTAGACTCCAGGTTAGCGAAATGAAAAATAAATATACATTTCTTTTGATTAATATGTGTGAATTCAAAGGAACATGAGTCTACTAATCAAGAGTAATTTCATATTCTTTTCCAGGTATTTTGGTGACCCGTCTCAACCTGGGGATAAGCTTCCATATGTAATATTTATCTTTCTGTATGAAAATGGCAATTGACGACAAGTCTATAAAAATAAACATCGTATGAAGACGGAAAATTTATTGGTATGACTCTTCGCTTATTACAGGTTTTTCAAATACAAAGCCGTGATACACATGACTGAGATTAAATAAGAGGGTGGGGGGGGGCAGCGGGAGGTCATTAGGGTCTAGGAATGGTTGAGAAGTAATATAAATTGTTTTGGTACAGGAAAGGAGAGGATGGATCAATTGTCTGGATGGAGAAAAGGTTAAGAAGATAGATCACTTGTCTGCGTGCAGGACATTAGTTTATTGCTGTCGAACAAAATAGGAAAAAAGGAGAAAAAGGCAATAAGATGGAAGGGTAACTGTCCACTAAAAACGAACAAAGATGATGAGGAAAAAAATGTGTAGAAGGTAATTAGGGATAACTTATTAAAATTTTGTTGGCATTTGGAATCACATGATTACTTTGCCTCCAATTGCCCCCCCCCCAAAAAAAAAAAATCCACCCAGCTATCCCTAGTTGCCCTCCAGTGGTGATACAAAAAGAGGATAAAAATTTCCCCTTTTTTTAGAGACACCCTTCCATTGTATTTACATTCTAAAGAAAGCATTGTATGAAAAACTTGAGGTAAAAAAAAAGAAAACTAAAGGTTGCTACCAAGCTCTGAAAAGTAAGCATATCTCAATTTGTGCTCAAAGGGATTATTTTGTTTATGTTTTTGTAGGAGTTGTTTAGATACATAATTCGGGATAAAACTATTACATTCTATATTAGTTGTGGGCTTATCAAATAGTAGATCATGTGAAATAGCCGAATAAAAAAATACGAGTGCCATAAGCTCTTCAAAGAGGTACCACAAATGTCTCAAAGATCTATTCAGTGCAACACTTGCAATTTTGTCTTCATTTTCCTTGAAGAGTTGCAGACTTTACATAAAATGCAAATCTGAAGGGTGGGCGCATTAAGCCACGGACGCCGTAAATCATAATCTGATGTATATTGCAACCAAAAACAAACATCTCTCAGTCCTCTTTCCTCTTTTTCAGTCAGTTTGAACTCAGTCTTAAACACCCAGATTTTAAAGCAGTAAGTTAGCTTAGCCATCCATCGTGCTCTGTGATGAGCTCCGGGTGCTTTACAACTGATTCCTGATTTCGGGGGTATTACCGATGAAAATTTGCCTTAGCTCGAGCAATTCCCTGTAGTCATCACGGGGGCTTCTGCTTATGCTAATTTTGAGTAAACTTATTAATTTCTTCTGTATCTGAGATTTTCTTTGCAATGCTAGGGTCATCTGCTGCTGTTTGGTAATTTGTCTTATCAATTTCCACCCACTTCGCTTTGAATCTCTTAAACAGTTGAATGTCAGGGCCAGAGGAGGCTGGCAAGGAGACAGAAACTGCAGCTTCTAACACTATTTCCAAAATGTGATGTCGGCAAGCTAGCCACAGCATATCTTTATCCATTCTCTGCTCTAGTAATGTACAAGCACCACTTTTATAACCTGTTTAGGAGGCAGTGGTGTTAAAACGCATGTTTTCCTTGCTCAGATATATTCCACTCCAATACTAACTGATGTACAGCATCTGCAGTGTTTTGACCTGTTCCACTGACAAGCTTGGGAATACCAAGAAGCTGATCAGCTCCTTGGCCAGAAATTAGGACTGGCAGGCGTTCAACATTTTCATGACCAGTAATATCTTCAATTAGTTTGCCATCCCAGTGTATTTGAAGAGGAGAATTTGTTTTGAAATCCTGCTTCAATTTTTCTGCCATTGCCTTGCGGTTCCTTTGTCTCGCTCTTCGTACTTATGAATAGCTAACACTATATTCTTCAGCGCTTTGCCTAAGGACACCGATTGCTGGGATCAAGGTTTCAGAAGCAGCTCTATCACTTAATCCTACAGCATCAAGTGATGCAAGCATTGAAGAATCCAAAAGTCTTATTCCCTTAGACTCTGATCTACTTTGTCTCGAAGTTGATGGCTGCTGAGGATCGGTAACAAAGTCTTCATCTGATGTTGAACTTGCTTAATTCAAACTTGGTGAACTTGAACTTGAGAGCACTGTTGCTTCAAAATTGGCTTTTTCCTTCTTTCTTTTCTTTTCAAAAGATGTTTCTTTATTTTTAGTGATATTTTTCTTTTGTGAAAGAACTTGATCCATTCCAGGGATTTTGCCTTTTTGTCCTTTTTTGTCGTTGCAGCATCAGAAACTCACGATATTTATTTATCGTTATCATGTTAAGAGCATTTGCATGTGCAATGTCAAACAGATTATCCAAGTCATTTTTCCATTCATTTTCTGAAGTAGAGCAGGTGACTGCTTCTTATTATTTCTGTTCTTTTTTTTTTTTTGTTTCTCCCACTCATTGAAAAGCTTCTTCTTTTTTTTCTCCAGATGGCATTTCAACATTGTTGGGAAGCGTGCCTTTTCCCAGACTGCCATAACAGCTCTAGCAGCAGACAAAACAACTATTTTTACCTGCTGCTTTTTGTTGATCTTGTACATACACATACCAAAGGCTTTTTCCCCCCTTAAAAGGGAGGTAGCCAAAAACCAAAGGCATAAAAACCACTCCCACCTATTCCATCCCATCACACTCCACTACCCCCCACCCTCTTACCTCCCTCTTATCTTGGCACCTCTTGGATGACGGGTCATCCCTGCATCTTGTCCGGTAAATATAACAAAAGCTCTTGAAGTTTATGAAAAAGGCCATTGTTTTGTGACACGTATGCCGCTTCATGAGTACAACAGCAACACAACACAACCACTCTCAGCGAAGACAGTGAGGGTACTAAGTGACTCAGCTAGACGCCAGCTGCAGCCACAGCGTCTGTGGAGGCAAGGTGATGAAGAGGCAGGGGTTACGGAAAGCAATTGAGAATCTGTAATAACTACTATGTGTTGCTGACTGCAAGTTTTGAACAAATCTACATTCTACCATTTGCTACAGTATAATTGCTATGCATAGAGGGAGGGCGAGATAAAAAAAATTACCTCAAACAAAATGTTCAACAGATGGTAGCAACCTCTGAAATGTCTTCACTTGTGCTGAAATCTTACACAGAAAGTTTTTATACTAAACTGAATCAAATTAGAGCGTGTCTTCAAGATTTTGAGATTTT
>NC_134803.1:45291772-45294272 GCF_046742065.1 Oratosquilla oratoria | reverse complement strand
CCATTTTTTTTTATTTGTCGTTTTTCTCTCTCTCTCTTTTTTATCTTTTTCTAATTATGCTTCCTTTTTATTTTTTCCATTTATCTTTTTATTTTCTTTTAGTTTATGCATGTTTCAAATTTTTCCTTCTATCCCTTTCTATATTGTTTTTCTTTCTTTTTCTCTTTTATAATTATGTTTCCTTTTTGTTTTTTATAGATTTATCTTTGTTTTTTTATTTTTGTTTTGTTCATCTCCATTTCCTTTTTTTTTTTTTTCTTTTTTTTTTTCGTTCACCAGATCGATAGGAGACTCGAAGGTCCTTTATACATGTTTCAATTTTTCTTTTTTTTCAATTTTTTTCTTTCCATTTTTTTTTCTCTTTTTCTTTTTAAACTATGTTTCTATTTTATTTTTATTTATATTTTTATTTTATTTTTCCACCTCCGTTCCCCCCCTTTTTTTTTTTTTTTTTTTTTTTTTTTTCGTCCACTAGTCGAATAAACGTCCCCACGCAAAAGTACTCAGGCCTTCATGCTGACTGACTGATCCTAAACCTGTCAGTCGAGATTCCTCACATGAGGTTGTTGACATTTGCCCAGAATGAGCGCTCGGGAGTGGAACACTCGAAGCTTACTGCTGTTGACTTCAAGTGGAGAGCAGGAGAGTCTCTTGATGACAGCTTAATGAAGGAGTGTAATTGGGAGTCAAATGAAAGTATTTCCTTTTGTCTAAACATCAGTTTTCTTGATAACACGTGGGCAGCGATAAAGGAGGCTACGGTGGAGGAGGTGGAGTTAGATTTGTTAGTTTTGTCTTCTGTAGGAAAAAAGTATATAGTACTGATAATATGCACATATGTTTCGACATTCTAGTGTTAGTATTTTTGATACATTTTCGGAAAAAATTGTGATAGTGAAAATGCGTTTAAGTAAATGAAAAAGATACTTTGACATGGTACGCACACACACACATAATTATGTGATCTCAGCAGACCTAGACACATATATGAATCCTCCGAAGAGACTCGGTATTTCTTTCCCTCGCATTTCCATCAATGTTGTAGTCGAACAACACTCATCCCGTTTTCTATGACTGTGAACGATTTCTTTTTTAATTGCGTTTTTTTTTTGTTTTTTTTTTGCAAGTCACATTTGCATATTAATTACCTTCTCAGGATTTAAAGAATGCCTTTGGAGTGGTTCTTGACGTGGTCTCTTCAAGAAGCTGGTGTTGATTATGATAACTGATATTCAAAAATCAGGAGTACATAATATGACCTTCACATTTCTAGAAGTGGTAATTCAATACTTCGATTATGCAACACAAAATACAGAATTCCAACGACTACATCATCCACCAACCACATAAAAACCAGATTTTTTTTTTTTTTTTTTTTTTTTTTTTTTTTTGAGGAGAGAGAATGAGCGAAATGGGATCCATACCTTTCATCAAATACTCAGAATGTGTCTGTGACTAAAGAAAAATATATAATGAAAAACAAACTAAATAGTTGAATAAGTATATACTCGAAAAAATGATAACTACTAATGTACATGCTAGAACCTTATATGCATTACACGCACATACCTGGTATCCGCACAGTCAGAACACCCCCACGCGTCAACACTCAAAGAACTTGAAGCACTGCCAACATAGAACTAGAAGAAAGTCTCTTGAGAAAGAGAAGAGGTAGAGTTAGAGGTATGGGGACGGAGTGGGGGAGGTGGGAGTGGGGAGTGGGGGGAGGTCATGTTAGGTCGATGGGGTGGGAGGGGAGGGCAAGGCTATGGGGAGAACACCACTGTGGGAAGAGTCCTTCGGGGGAGTAATCATAATACCCAAGAGAAATTAAGAGAATTGCTGACAGTAGTCTGGAGGCCATGGCGGGTGTCGCAAAGGGTTGGATCCCTGAAGACGCCCTCTTCGAGTGAAGCTTTTTGGAACAAGGGGGGAAAGAGAACGATACATTAAGGAAAAAATGAGGCTTAAGAGTATAGAGTTATGTTGATAATGGAATTGTTCTACTTATAAAAGAGGGTGAGGAGTCTACACCAGGAGACACGTAACTGCGGCCGAAGCCGTCATTTTTGCCCTATATACATGGAATCTCTGGGCAGGTAACAGTCACTGCTGGGAATCTAAGAGAAGTGCGGGATTCAAACCTACATCTACGTCATCAGCTCACTAGCGTTCTAAAAAAAAAATAAAAATAAAAAAAAAATAAATAAAGAAAGAAAAAGAGTAATTGCAATTATAATTAGTGTTGTTATGGCGCCTATAATTGTAGAAAAGAGAGTATAACGATAGTTGACAACTTGCCAGTTTGGAATATTGACTATTCTCGAGGGTGAATAGCCAAGAATCTTGTTAAGATACAGACTAACTAGAATTCCTTGCTAAATCCCAATACTCAGCTCGATTTCTAGAATTCTTTCATCGTGTTTATTATTTTTATAATATCTGTCTCTTTTCTCCTGTGTCCTTATTCTCCTCCTCCTTCTCCTCCTCCTCCATGCTC
>NC_134803.1:45279272-45286772 GCF_046742065.1 Oratosquilla oratoria | reverse complement strand
AACGTCCCCCCCCCACCTCCCCACCCGACTCTATCAACTCAATGACATCCGCGTCGGAAACTATTACCTTGATTACAACTTTTGTCAAGGAACCTTACACCAGGTACGCTGGCATTTGTGAAATCAGTTTTCCTCTAATCCTTCGTTTAATTTGTTCATTTTACGGCGGGAATGAAGAATTGTATTATGGTTTCCTTTTATCTAAATCTGCTTATGTGAAGTTCTTTTGATGCTTAGACTTTCAAGTCGTGTCCTGCATCCTGTTACGCATTCATGTCTTCTTGAATGTACTCGTACTTAATGGCTATGCACAAATGCAAACACACACACACACACACACACACACACACACACACACACACACACACACACACACACACACACACACACACACATGTGTGTGTGTGTGATGTAACAGACTAACTAGAGGCTACCCCTCACAGGATTGAAAGAAACCAGTTCCTAATATGGAAATGTAGCTTTTTGTGGTGGGATTATATCATCCTCCCCTCTCCTCCTAATTTTCTGTCTTGGTGATAATAATGCCAATTAATCTACATGCATCCGTGTTACTAACTATTGGGAGGAGATAAAAAGTGAGATGATTGTTCCTGTATATTTCGACCACTCTTCTGTGGTCCTCTTCAGCAGAATGATTAGAAAGGTATAGTACAAGAATATATACATAGTAATGAGGTACATGAAGGGGGACATGGGAAGACACAGGTGAAAATACCCTTCATGTACCCTTCATGTACCTCATTATTATGAATATATTGTTGTACTATACCTTTGTAATCATTCTGCTGAAGAGGACCACAGAGAGTGGTCGAAATATACAGGAACAATCATCTCGCTTTTTATCTTTTTTCCACCGACAGTGGGCTCTAAGTTTAAATTTTACCAATGTGTTACGACATTAGTGCAATCTAATCTATTGGGAGGGTTAATGGGGCTAATCAAAGCCCAGTATACAATACTATCTTATATTCCTTTAAATATTTCGATGGTTGCATTACATAGATAGTAGTGTCCAACACCACTGATCCTAGACACTCATTATTCCATCAACCTATACATATCAAGGACTCGGTCATGATTACCATATCAGCAGACAGGAATACCACAAATGTACACGGCAACATTGTCATCAGGTACATGTGATTATATGGGTAAATTTGGATTATGTCCTTTCAGAAAAAGGAATTAGTATTTCAGAAAGATTTATCTATTTATTCATCTGTCATCTGTTTCATGTATTTGGTTGTTTGTGTATTTATTTATCAATTCATTAACATTTGTTTATGTACTTATTCATTGATATATTTACATATTTAATCCAAATGGGGCAGTGTTACTAGTGGAGTTCTCCAGGGCTCGATTTTGGGTCCATTGTTGTTCTTTATGTATATAAACGACTTTGACAATGGGATTATTAGTGATGTTAGTAAGTTTGCGGACGACACCAAAATGGGACGCCAAATTAGGTCAGGGAAAGACTCTGGGACACTGCAGGAATATCTTAACAAATTGTTCACATGATCGGAAAAAAGGTAAATGAACTTCAGTATCTCAAAGTGCAGTGTGTTAAACGTAGGTTTACACAACACAGAAAGTAGATATAGGTTGGATAACACCCTTTAGTGAAAATAGAATGAGAGACTTGGGAGTGCTAGTGAGTCCTGACCTTAAATCCAGGAAACAGTGCATTAGCGCCAGGAATAGAGCTAACAGAGCATTAGGTTTCATTGCTAGGACGGTTACAAATAAAATTGCAGAGGTAGTTATCAAACCCTATCTGGCGTTAGTTAGACCCATCCTTGACTATGTGGTACAGTTTTGGTCTCCGTGCTATAGAATGGATAATTAATTCGCTAGGATCAGTACAGACAAGAATGTCTAAAGTGATACATAGACTCAGAAATTTATCTTATGAGGATAAGGTTAGGTACCTTAATTTACATTCTCTGGAAAGACGTAGTGCGGGAGGATTTGATAGAGGTATTCAAGTGGGTCAAAGGTTTTAACAAGGGTAATGCAGATAAGGTCATCATATTAAGACAGTAGAGCAGGACTCGCAATAATGGATTTAAATTGGACAAATTTAGATTAAAGAAGAATAATTGGCAAGCACTGGTTTACCAATAGATTAGTTAACGAATGGAATAGACTTAGTAACCATTTGGCGAGCGCGGAAACTATCGGTTGTTTTAAGAGAATGGAACTGCTTAATGTAGGCCTTATGGTCTCTTGCAGTCTCTTTTATTCTCATGTTCATATGTTCTAATGTATTTATTCACATATCAGTGGATAATTTTATTAATGTTTATGCCTGCAACTGTAAAGATAAATGGTTTTGTAATAGTGAAAAATCGTTTCAATAGGAGGTTTAGAAAATATGAAATAAAATTCAATAAAGATTTTTTTTTTAATGTACACGTTGGTCCACTTTTATGGATTGTAATCCTTTCAACTTGAAGGGGATTTTGTCAAGTGGATGTAGCGTCCACCCTCTCTCCCCCGAAGTGGAAGGGACCGAGGTTATGAAGTGGTAAAAATGGAGACCTTTTGGTCCATAATTAGGTCGGATGCGGAAAAAATCATAATAATGATAAACAAATAAAGAAAAAAATATAATGATATAAATAATAAAATAAATGCATAGGTATAGTTAAATGATAAACAACCAGGTGAATAGTAAATAATAATAAATTGACAGATAACTAATAACAAATGAAAATCAAGCAAATAATATTAAACAAATAATAACAAACAAATAAGGACGAAATATAATTGGACAAAATTCGAGTACCGCTAAGCTGCTAGATTATTTGCTAATCCTGGAGAAGCAATCATCGTTTATATCTGTGTTTTATCACCAATCTCGTTCTTTTTGTCTGTTTTTCACAATCACATATAAATCTTACAGTTATTCGTATATTATGTCTCTTTTTTTCAAAAGTCAGACTGTAGGAAGTATGTAAGGGCGCGCAGTACGTATATAACTTTATATATTTTCTTTTCAGTTAGTTTCAGAAAATAAAATACAAAACTGTTAGAAGTGTTGGTTGAGACTGTTTTAATTAGTTTAGTTGATTTAACACCCATTCAACCAGATCAGATTCTGAGTTAAGTTGATATGACATCGAGTGAAGATATTTGCATTTGACAGATCATATGAGGTAAAGAGGTTCATAAGGTCTACAACGTATTGCTTAAGTATTTATATTTTGATCTTTATCGAAAGTTAAGACATTCTTCAATCATGGTTTCTATAATTCTTCATGAAAGTTTCCCTTAATGGCATTTTCCTTTCCTTTTATATTTTTCTTAGACTACCTATCAGTTTTCGTTATGAAGAAAAAATGCACATCTTATGGAAAGTCTGAATAGAATCGCCATTATCGGCGTATGTCAATCAAATAATTCCATCAGACGACCCGGGTTTCGAACCGGGACCTTGCGTCACGCCTATTACGCAAGGCCCCGGTTCGAATCTCGGGGTGACTGTCTGAATTATTTTATTGAAAGTCGTTAGAATGCGTTATGTGTGTAAAAAAACAAAACAAAAAACAATTTAAGATATACGACAATTATTTACAAAACTGATTTTTTTTTTTTAGCACGCTCGCATGTTCAAAATTGGAATGAATCCTCATAGTATTTGGTATTTTTAAAGTTCCTTTAGATCAGAATGTTTACACGCAATGTTGCGTACTCTGATTTTTTTTAGTTTCTGTTATATTGTTCTGTTTATGAAGACATGTGAATAAATCTTTATTTTCTCATCTTATTCTTTACTCATCCTATCATTTTATTGTGAGAAAATAAAACCATATCGTATAATTAAGCATATGCATTTAATATATTCAAAAGTACATTAGTGCTAAATCCTCAGTTAACAAAAACAACGGGTAATGTACCAGTATATACTTGTATATAAATATGTATATATATATATATATATATATATATATATATATATGTATATATATATATATATATATATATATATATAATACATATTTTTATCGGAAAGCTTCATGAACGTTTCTCTTTTTGTCCCAATGCGTGTGTGTCATGTCAACAGGTCTTTTGCTCTCAAACGTCTGAACGTTTGACAAGAATCCCTCTGCTGTGGAGAGAAAGCTCATCCACTCGGATCATTCTTCAAGTGTTTGTTTGGTGCTCATGCCATCTTTTTATTTTTTTTTTTTATTTTTTATTTTTTTTTTCTTAAAGCATTTCTGATGTTGCAACTCAATATGCCTTCCCGTCAGTCGATATGCGTTGTGCTCATTGTTCTTGAACTCGAACGGGGACCCGAGTTCGATTCCAAAAGCTACGGGGAAGAAAAACACCCAACGGAGCTCCCCTTCATAATGCCCAACACTGATAAGAAATCCATCCTACAAATTCCAAAACTCAGGGTTAATCTACATACTTATGTTGTATTATACACACTAACTCAATACCCTTCCTCGGGCACTTAAAAATGGGGCTTAGCTCTCTCTCTCTCTCTCTCTCTCTCTCTCTCTCTCTCTCTCTCTCTCTCTCTCTCTCTCTCTCTCTCTCTCTCTTTCTTTCCTCGAGCACTTAAAAAGGGGTTTTAGTTCTCTCTCTCTTTTTTCTCTCTCCTCGAGCACTTAAAAAGGGGGTTTAGTTCTCTCTCTCTCTCTCTCTCTCTCTTTCTCTCTCCTCGAGCACTTAAAAAAGGGGTTTAGTTCTCTCTCCTCTAGCAATTAAAAAAAGGGGGTTTAGCTCTCTCTCTCTCTCTCTCTCTCTCTCTCTCTCTCTCTCTCTCTCTCTCTCTCTCTCTCTCCTCGAGCACTTAATAAGGGGGTTTAGTTCTCTTTCTCTCTCTCTCTATCTCTCTCTCTCTTTCTTTCATTTTCACTCTCTCTTTCTTCTTCAGCGTCTGTCCCTTTGGACATTTCGCCTTTCTTCTAATTTTCTTTTCCAATCTCTTCTCTCAACTTTCTCCCTCTTCTCCATTCTCGACTTCCAATTTCCCTTTCCAATTTCTCCTCTCAATTCTTCTTCCAACTTCCTCTTCTTTCTTTTTTCATATACCCCGACTAATTCCTGCAATACTCTCTTGTATTCTTTTCCCATCTTCGTGTATCTTCCCGTCCTCCTCCTCCTCCTCCTCCTCTTCCTCCTTCTCTTTCACCTCTTTCTTTCGTGTTCTCTTTCTTCTGTGTATCTTTTTTTTATCTTCAAATTCATACTTCTTATCCTTCCTTCTTTCTTTCTTCTTTACTTTTATCTTTTCTTCTTTCTATTGATCGTCTGATCTTATGGTAAGCATATTTTCATGTTCACTGGTGACGTCATCGGAAACAGGCTGGTCTCGCATTTGCTTAGTTGTGGGTTCGAAACCAACACTTCTCCCCAATTCCCAACAGTCACTGTTACCTGCACCAACAGCCCAAGAAACGCATAGGACATTGTTTCTCAACCCTAGGGACGCGATCCCAAGATGGGGTCGCCAAGCGTTTTTGATGGGGACGTTAAGACATCTTGTTTACTAAATTTTTAAATTCATATTGCTATAATAAAATTCAATGATGTTAATTTTGTCTTTTATAACCTTACAATAGATTAGCGAGGTCGCAGTCGTATTATAAGGATCATATTGGGGGTCTCCTGAAAAAATAGAAGGACAAAGATGACAACTTCGGGCCACAGCTACTCGGCGTCTCCCGGCGTACGCTCCTTACCTTCTTCTTCTTTAAGTTCATAAACACGATGACAATATTAATGGGTTGGAGGTACGTTTGACGGGTTGACAGGTTCCCACTGTAACTCTGATATAATCTATTGACATGAACAGCAACAATCTGTGTCATCCTGTTTCTGATATTCTTCTCCACTCACCTTCTTCATTCAACACTTCGCCTCTTTCTGTTTTCATTTCATCTCGCTGACACTACTTACGTTCAAATGAGCATCTCTATTTGTCTGAAAAAATGTAACCTCTTTCTAGCATCTCCTCCTCCTCCTCCTCTTCCTTTTCCTCCTCTTCCTTTTCCTCCTCTTCCTTTTCCTCCTCTTCCCTCTCCTTCCTCCTCTTCCTCATCCTCTTCCTTTTCCTCCTCTTCCTTCTCCTTCCTCCTCTTCCTCCTCGTCCTCCTCCTTCCCTTCTTTCTTTTTTCCTCCTCTAAATACATCTCCTCTTCCTCCTCCTCCTCCTAATATACTCTTCTTCCTCCTCCTCCTAATCCTCCTCCAAATCCTCCTCCTCCTCCTCATTCTCCATTTCTCTTTTCCTCCTCTACCTATTTCTCCTCCTCCTCCTACTCCTCCTTCCTTCTCTTTCTTTTCCTCCTCTACCTACTCCTTCTCCTCTTCCTCTTCCTCCTCCTAACCCTCCTCCTCTTCCTCCTTCTCCCTTCATTCTCTTTTCCTCCTCTACCTCCTTCTCCTATTCCCCTTCCTCCTCCTCCTCCTCCTCTTCCTCCTCCTCCTCCTCCCCTTCTCATTCTCCCTTCATTCTCTTTTCCTCCTCTACCTCCTCCTTCTCCTAATCCCCTTCCTCCTCCTCCTCTTCCTCCTCCTCCTCCCCCTTCTCATTCTCCCTTTTTTCTCTTTTCCTCCTCTGCCTACTTCTCCTCCTCCTCCTCCTCCTCCCTTCTTTCTCTTTTCCTCCTCTACCTACTCCTCCTCCTCTTCCTCCTCCTCCTTTTCCCTTCTTTCTCTTTTCCTCCACTACCTACTCCTTCTCCTCCTCCTCTTCCTCCTCCTCCTCTACCTCTTCCTTCTCCTTCTCCATCCCCTTACAGTTGTACCCACAAGCAAATAGATGAAGCAAAGGACACATAAGAGGGGAAGCCAACCCGGGAAGGGGTCTGTTAGAACAGAGAAGGATCCGTTCAGGTACTAAGCGACGAATTTCACGCTGTCTTCACACAAGAAAGGTAATTAAAGGGATGTAATCTAGAATGAGCGATGGGCAAGGCGAATCAAATGAGGTAGATAACACTCTCTCTCGAGGCCTTCTCTAACCCTTATCGCAGATATATTCATAGACTCGAAAATGTATATATATATATATATATGTATATATAATATAGTGTGTGTGTGTGTGTGTGTATGAGTGGAAGGGTGATGAGGTGAACACCAAAATCCGTTGGAACTTTATTACTGACACTACGTCCTAGAAGGACTTCTTCAGTGTGTACACAAAAAATAAAATAACAGCTTAAATACTCCCAGCTTATCCCGTTCCTCCCCGATCACCGTCGCTCCTCCCTACTTTCTCCTTTACTCCTTCTCCTCCTCCTCCTCTTCTTCTTCTTCCTCCTAATCCTTGTTCCATCTATCGGGGCCCCATCTAGGTTGGAATTAGCCCTTTCAGGTGCATAAGATTCCTTTTCATTGACCAGAATAATATATATAAAGTGTTTCAACTTGCTGATGGGGCAGTATCCTCAGACGGAACAAGCCACACCCCTTTCCTCTCCTGACCAATCACGATCGCCTCTCATTGACGCGTAC
>NC_134803.1:45266772-45271772 GCF_046742065.1 Oratosquilla oratoria | reverse complement strand
GAAACTAAGGTAGTGACTGCAGCGCTTTGTTGAATTAAAGTAACAATCTTTTAAACCGTACTTATAATAGACTTTTATTTCATTTATTTAAAGAAATAAGAAGTGATTGATAAAGAATGTAAAGAACATTTTCTATGTTTTGTTTTTTAAAAAACATATATATTGATCTAATAAGTTGAATATTAACATATGATAAAAAATTTTATTATTTTTCACAAAAAAAGTGAAACTTCTATGTTGCATTAATAAGAAGAATATAACCAAGTCAATAAAAAATGATAAAAAAAAAAATAGTTTTGTTTATTTCATAGAAATGTCTCCAGCGATTTGATAATTTAGAAATTAAGAAATAATATATATATATTATTTCTATTTCACAAGAAAAAGGCTAAACGTCTATATTGCATTGATAAGCGAAATTAAATCAAGCGATCAATAAAAACATGAAAAAATATTTCGTTTTGTTTACTTCTCAAGATCAGGGAGAAATATATGTATCTATATTGCATCGATAAGAGAAATTAAAACAGAAGTTATATGTATATGTATATATATATAATATATATTATATATTATATATATGTGTGTATATATATATATTATATATATATATTTATATATACATATATATTATATATATACATATTATATATATATATATTATATATATATATATATATTACATATGCATATATATATTATGTATATATATATATTATATATACATATATATACACACATATATATATATATATATATATATATATATATGTGTGTATATATGTTATATATATATATATATTTAATTATTTATTTCTAATCTATTTTATTTACTTTTTGTTTTTATTTATTTTATTTATCTATTCATTATCTAATTTTATTTATTATCTATCTATTAGTTTTATCTATTTATTTATCTTATTTATTTATTTATTTTTTTGTTTACTACACAAGATCAAGGCGACCCGTCTCATGCGAACCAGGGCACCAGACTTCGTGAACTCTGCTAAATCCTCGACGACGTACACGAAGTCATGATAACTCTAAAGGAGTTGTTATAGTGAGTCATTTAAGTTTGTCCTCCTCAAGACTCAACGAGTCGTAAGTCAGGAGCAGAGGCCCATTAAGTTAATTGGTTCTTTGGCGTCGAGGGCCGTTGTGCATGTCCTCCTCTTTGTCCATCTCTACCTACTCCATTCTGACTTTCTCGTTCTCCTACTCCGTGCTTCCGTCCTCCTCCTCCTTCTCCTCCTCCTCCTCCTGCTCATACTCCTCCTCCTCATACTCCTCCTCCTCCTCATACTCCTCCTCCTCATACTCCTCCTCCTCCTCATACTCCTCCTCCTCCTCATACTCCTCCTCCTCCTCCTCGTCCTCCTATTCCTCGTCCTCCTCCTCCTTCTCCTCCTCCTTCTCCTCCTCCTCCTCGTCCTCCATTTTCTACTCTTCCTCCTCCTCGTCCTCCTCGTACTCGTTCTCTTCCTCCTCCTCCTCCTCCTCCTCCTCCTCCCCCTCGTCCTCCTCCTCCCCCTCGTCCTCCTCCTCCTCCTCGTCCTCCTCCTCCTTGTCCTCCTCCTCCTCGTCCTCCTATTCCTCGTCCTCCTCCTCCTCCTCCTCCTCCTCGTCCTCCTCCTCCTCGTCCTCCTCGTACTCGTTCTCTTCCTCCTCCTCCTCCCCCTCGTCCTCCTCCTCCTCCTCGTCCTCCTCCTCGTCCTCCTCCTCCTCCTCCTCCTCCTCCTCCTCGTCCTCCTCCCCCTCGTCCTCCTCCTCCTCCTCGTCCTCCTCCTCCTCCTCCTCCTCCTCCTCGTCCTCCTCCTCCTCTTCCTCCTCCCTCTCCCCCTCCTCCTCCTTCTCCTCCTCCTCCTCCTCCTCCTCCTCCTCCTCCTACTACTACTACTACCACTACTATTACTACTACTTCTACTGCTACTACTAGTAGTAGTTTTACTACTACTACTACTTCTTCTCTTCCTATTCCCTATGTCAAACTCCTCTAACTCTGTGCTACTATGTTCCTTCTCCTCCAAATCCTCCTATGACTCCTACCACAGCCCTCCTGCTGCTCCTCCTCCTCCTCCTCTCCTCCTCTTCTCCTCTTCTTCTTCCTCCTCCTCCTCCTCTTCCTACTCCTCTTCCTCCTCTTCATACAACTACTACTCCATGATGCCAACCTCCTTCTCTTACTACACGCTGCTACTCTTCTCCACCTCCTCCTTCTCCTTCTCCTCCTCCTCCACCTCCTCCTTCTCCTCCTCCTCCACCTCCTCCTCCTCCTCCTCCTCCTCCTCCACCTCCTCCTTCTCCTCCTCCTCCACCTCCTCCTTCTCCTCCTCCTCCTCTTGCTCCTCATCTTCCTCCTCCTGCTCCATGTTGTTACCATCCTCTTTCTCCCTCACGCTGTACCTCTACACATCTTCCAGCAATCCCTGCCTTAACCCGTCCCTGATTCTCTCCTTTACGCTCGCGCACACACACACACACACACACACACACACACACACACACACACACACACACACACACACACACACACACACACACACACACACACACACACATATATATATATATATATATATATTTACACACACAAGCGCACACATATATCTTAATTTTTATATTTTCTTTATATCGTATTATTCATTTAGCTTTGGTAGTTTCAACATATGATATTTTGAACTAGGAAAACATTATACGCGTACATCAGTCCTCATCGAGCTTCTACGGAGGCCAAAGTAATAATGATAAATTATCTTTGATACTTTATGTAACTAACTGGGATAAGACGGGGAGTCAGTTACTCCCAAAGGTGCCCCGTGGGATGCTATGGTATAAAACGGAATCCTTAGTTGTGGGTCTTTCCCAGCTTGGAAGGGCCTGAAAGTCATTTGCTTAAATATTCAAGTTAGGGGAACATGGTCTCGATGTAAATTGACTCCAAGATTGGGAGACTTCTACTGTGCTATCCCAGTTTAAATATGAAATTGTGTTGTTGTTGTTCTTGTTCTTGTTGTTGTTCTTGTTGTTGTTAGTTCTTTTCTTGTCAGTGTTGTGTTGTTCGCTATTCTATAGAGGCCTTTGGGAGCTCCAGAAAGTAGATGGTAAGAAAGATGTCTTGTCATTTTTAAAGGAGTCTTGTCACAGTCCCCATAGTTGAAAGGATATTTGTAAACGGTGTAGGATGTCTGTAAAGTTTCCTTAGTCTCTGTTTTGATCTTGAGGGCAAAGTTCGAAGAGTCCTTGAAAAAACAACAACTATATATATATATATTTTTTTTTACATAGTGGAAAAGTATGCCTTATAACACATTGGAATTATCCTTCCAGAATGTTCGATTTGTGTGTGTGTGTGTGTGTGTGTGTGTGTGATTCACCATGGTCTTGGATCACGTGTTGGACTCGTGATCGACGGCTATTAGTCTCCCGGAAGAGACCTCAGAGGTCATATATGCTGTGTGTGTGTGTGTGTGTGTGTGTGTGTGTGTGTGTGTGTGTGTGTGTGTGTGTGTGTGTGTGTGTGTGTGTGTGTGTGTGTGTGTGTGTATCATCAACTAGTCAACTTGTTATTATCAATCTCATCATTTCTGAATCCATTATTGATTAGCACTTGCGTCGACCTTACATATCATTTGTATTCCATTTCTATTCCATATGATGAAAGATTCTTCAACTGTTTACTGTGTCTATATATCGTTGCGGGTATTCTCTGTAACCATAAAGGCAAGGGCCTACTAGATTTGTGAGTTTAGCGTACAACGAAGAGATTAGTTTACTTTCATTATACTGTTTGGCAAGAAGTTTTTTTTTTTTTCCTTCTTCTTTTTTAGTAGTATCAACCAATGCTTCTGTCCTTGGGAATAATATATATATATATATACAGTATATATATTTTTTAGTATCAACCAATGCTTCCGTCCTTAGGAATAATATAAACATATATATATATATATATATATATATATATATATATTTATATATATATATATATATATATATATATATTTATATATATTTTTGTATTAACCAATGTTTCTGTCTTTAGGGTTAATAATTTTTTTTTCTTTTCTTTTTTTTATCAACCAATGCTTCTGTCCTTAGGGATAATAATATAAAACCAAAAAGATGCTAACATAGAAGTGGTAGAGGAAAAATTTAGAAGTGACAGTAGCAGTGAAATGGTTTTCAGAATCGGAGGAGGAAGAAAGAGAAGATTTTGAGGTGAAGGAAGAAGAGTAGGAAGAGGAGGAGGAGGAAGGGAAAGAGAAGGAAGAGAGGTAAATGAGGAGTTAGAAGATAAAGAGAAAGAAGAGTAAGAGGTGGAGAAGGAGGACTAGAAAGAGGAGTTAGAGATACTCGTAAAGTCCGTGGAGGAGGAGGAGGAAGGGGAAGAGAAGAATGAAGAGTGGTAAAAGAGGAGTTAGAAGATAAAGAGAAAGAAGAGTAAGAGGTGGAGAAGGAGGACTAGAAAGAGGAGTTAGAGATAAAGTTGGTGGAGAAGAAGGAAGAGGAGGAGAAGAGTAAGAGGTGGTGAAGGAGGAGTAGGAAGAGGCGTAAAAGATAAAATCAGTGGAGGAGGAGGAGGAAGAGGAAGAGAAGAAGATTTAATGGTGGAGAAGGACGAGTAGGAAGAGGAGTAAGAGATGAAATCGGTGGAGGAAAAAGAAGAGGAAAAGGAGAAGGCTAAATGGTGGAGAAGGAGAGAAGGAGAAGAGAGAAGAGGAGTGAGAGTGAGAGAGAAAATCAATGGAGGAGGAGGATGAGGAAGAGAAGAAGACTAAATGGTGGAGAAGGAGGAGTAGGAAGAGGCGTAAAAGATAAAATCAGTGGAGGAGGAGGAAGAGGAAGAGAAGAAGACTAAGTAGTGGAGAAGGAGGAATAGGAAGAGGAGTAAGAGATATAATCAATGGAGGTGGAAGAGGAAGAGAAGAAGACTAAATGGTGGAGAAGGAGATAAGGAGAAGTAAGAAGAGGAGTGAGAAATAAAATCAGTGGAGGAAGAG
>NC_134803.1:45246772-45254272 GCF_046742065.1 Oratosquilla oratoria | reverse complement strand
TGTGCCTATTTCTTTTTGGTTACCCCCCCTTGTAGGGGGGAAGAAGCCTTGGTATATGTATGTATGTATAAGAGCCTGGGTCTCTTTTGTTTTCACCGAGCCCACTTTTTTCGTTTATCGTTAAACTTTTTTCAGACTTATTGAGTTAGGCTGACATAACATAACATAATATAACATAACATAACATAACCAAATTAACCAACCAAACCAACCTAACCTAACCTAACCAACCCAATCAACATATCCAACCTAGCCTAACCTAAACCTAACCAAACCTAAAGAACCTAACCAACCTAAGCTAACCTATCCATCTTAACCTAACCTAACCAACCTAACCTAACATAGCCTGACCTTACCCAACATTACCTAACCTAACCTAAACATCCTAACCTACCTAACCTAAACTTACCCAGCCTTACCTAACCTAACCAGTCTAACCTAACATAACATAACCTTAGCTAACATTAGCTAACCTAACCCAACCTAAACTAAACAACCTAACCTAAACAACCTAACCTAAACTTACCTAGCCTTACCTAACCAATCTAACCTAACATAACATAACCTTACCTAGCATTAGTTAACCTAAACTAACCTAACCTAACTTTGCTTAACCTTAGCTAACTTAACCTAACCTAACCTAACCTAACCTCGTCAACCTCTTTGTTAGAAGATAAAGGCTAAACCCCTTATCTAATAAACACCTCTCCCCATCAAACGAATAAAATCGCCTGGAGGCAGCTAGACTAAAATTTGTAATTAGACTCATTTAGATGGCCAGAAACCTAGAACAAACTTTGCTATTTGATGATCAAATTTGTTCTTACGCTTGTTAAAGCCGGTGAGGCAGTGTGACTAATTTGCGCCGCTTTAAAACAATTATTTGCTAACCTACACAGTTGTGTGTAATCAGCCAGTTTGATTTAAGATCGTTTGTATATATATGTATATATATATATATATATATATATATATGTATATATGAAGGTGGAAAAAGAAGTCACGGGTCTAGTTCCGAGTTCCTGAGTTTATTCCTGACCAGTTTCGCTCTGTGCTTCTTCTGAAGAAGCATAGAGCGAAACCGGTCAGGAATAAATTCAGGAACTCGGAACTAGACCCGTGCCTTCTTTTTCCCCCGTCATCCACTTGTCATAGTGTCCCAGCATATCTATATATATATATATATATAGATATATATATATATTTATATATACTCCCTCTCACTTTCTCTTTCTCCCTCCCTTCCTCTCTCTCTCTCTCTCTCTCTCTCTCTCTCTCTCTCTCTCTCTCTCTCTCTCTCTCTCTCTCTCTCTCTCTCTGTCTCTCTCTCTCTCCCTCTCACTTTATATTTTTCTTAACTTTTGTTAGTTTGTTGAATTATTTAAATTGTATGTTTCCCATTTTGCCTTTAGTTATTTCTGTTTAAGTTTCATACTATATCAGTCTAGTTTTGTAAACTAAACTATATTTACCTCAGTCATTCCTCTACTCTTCAGGACACTTTAGACTGACACACACTATACCAAACGTAAACATAATTACGACAAAGGTCGAGATGATGACGATTCGAATCCTGCTCGGGGCGAGTTGAACTAAGGGCATGGTGTATTGAATTCCACGATACAAAGTCCACTGTGAGGGTCACCGTGCTAGCCTCCCGATAGGGGGGAGTTTGTGACGTTAAACCAAATCACATATACGTATATTGTTTATATTGTAAATATACGTATATACGTATATATACATATACGTATATATTACACATATTGTAATAAAACTACATGTACAAATATCTTACATGCTTAATAACTATATACCAATGTAGTTCTGGTATAAAGTGGGTCAGTTTAAAGTGTCCCCAATCATTGCTGTTGACTGTATGAAGAGCAATTGTCCCTGTGGACAGGAGGCCAATCGATGGGGGACACGAATTACTTACCAATCAGGTCAACCAATCAACCATCGGGCAGTCATTATTTTGAAATCAGCTGTCAATTACCTTCCTCTTGGTGATCCGACTACGTGATCGGTTCCCATATGTTATCTGGAGGTTTGTTTGTCTATTTTCTTTATTCTATTTTCCTTTTTTTTCTTATTCGTTTATCTTTTTATTTCTATTCGTTTTTGTTCTGTTTATTTGTTGATCTATTTTATTAATTTATCTTTTTATTTTATTCTCTTTTTCGGTTTATTTGTTTATTTTATTCTTTTATCTATTTTATTCTTTTATCTTTTATTCATTTTTTTCCTGTTTATTTGTCTATATTATTCATTTATCTTTTATTCGTTTATTGAATTAATTCTATTTATTTGTTTGTTTATTTATTTATTTACTAGTTTATTAATTATTCATTTTCTTTGTTATATTTGTTTGATTACTTATTTATTTGTTTGTTGACTTGTTTTTCATTTATCTTTTTTATATATTTTATCAATTTTATTCATATTTATTTTATCACCTATATATATATTTTTAAATAAGTAATTAATTCACCTCATCATTGTTTGGTATTTATATTTTTTTTACATTATTAATTTCTATGACTTTGTTTTATTTATTTATTTATTTATCTATTCATTTAATTTCCATTCATTTTATTCAACTATTCATTCATTTCATTGATATATTTTTTCTCACTAATAATTAGTCTTGTTTATTGATTCTTGCCCACCAGTTCCCACGCATCGGCTTCGCCCAACCAATCACAACGAACTAAATCACACAATCAACCATCTACCAATCAATTCAGGCCAATCATATGACGTCATTCAAATCAGCCTAATCACATCACACCTTCCCCTACACGATCATTTGCTGTCGTGATGATTTTTTTTCATCAAATTCGTACAATGATTCAGTTCTGTTGTTGTGGGTCATCGTGGAATTAATTCCTCTATTTTTGTTTCTGTAGTCTTGTCTCGTTCTATTAAATAATATGTCATTTTTTATTATGAATCATCAGTGTATCTACTTGTTTATTCAAATGATATTTACTCGTATTGACATTTTGATTACATAAATTATGAAATATGTTTACCACGGGAAGCTGATGTACAATGACACAAGTAGGAGCCTCCTTGGCTCGAGATGGTATAGTGCAACATTACCAAGGGTTCGAATCCCGCAAGCAGAGCTGTTTCTTCAAACAGTAAACACGAGTGTATATATATTATATATATATATAATATATATATATATATATATATGTATTATAAATATATATGTTTATATATATATATGTTTATATATATACATATATACATATATATATATATATATATATATATATATATATATATATATATATATGACACACAGGGAAACCCAGTCGGAGAAAAAAAAAACTTCGAAAAAAGAAGATTCCTATATTTCGGCTATCAACTGTAGCCCTCTTCAGGAAAGAGTGTTTCTTCAGGAAAGAGGACTGTGGGTTTTCCTGTGTGTCATTTACAAATGTGCCACTACATTTCTGTTTAGAAAATGTATATATATAAATATATATATATATATATATATATATATATATATATATATGGGGTGTGCGTGTGCGTGTGTGTATGCACCTACGCATCCACACATAAATACATCTAACATTACTATTTGCATTTACGCTTTCTGTGTGTATATACAATCCTTCAGTGAATGAGTTCATAGAGCTCAAAATGGCCCATTCCTCTATTCCATTTTCACCCTTATCTTCTCCTTCCCCTTCGATTTTCTCCATTTTTATATTCATTCGCTTTTCTCTCTTCTGACATTCCATACGCTCTCCTATTCATTCTCTCCTCTTTTATATGCTCTCTCTTTTCTCCCTTCTCCTCTTTTCGAAATAATACCCCTATTCCCGTTTTCTGTTCTCTCCTCCCATTCTTCCTTTTCCATTCAGTATATCTTTCTCTGCTCAGTTACGTTTTCTTTTTCTGTTTTCTTCTCACTTGTGTTTTCTTTTTTGCCATTTTCTTCTCTCTCCCATTTTCTTTCACTCCCATCTTATTTGTAATTCCGTTTTCTTTGACTAATTTCTTCTCAGTTGTATTTTCTTTCTCATTTTCTTTCCAGTTGTATTTTTATTTTTTTATTTTTATTTTCTGTTGTTCCATTTTCTTTAACATTTTCTTTTCCATTTTCTTTTCCATTTTCTTTTCCATTTTCTTTTTGTACGTTCTCATAACACGCTCGAGAGTGGCAAACTTTTATACGTTTATTCTGTCTGCCGCTAGGCGATTTTAATCAGAAAAGTAAGAACTTGATACTGACCAGTTCAGTAAAGGATTTGTCTTATGTTTTTGTCAAGATTGCTGCCAGGCGATTTTATTCAGTCAAGGCAAACCTTCAGATAATTAAGAGAATTCTCTCTCTCTCTCTCTCTCCTTCTCTCTACCTTTCTCTCTTTATCTATTTCTCTGTGTCTTTTTCTCTTTCTCTCACTATATATATTTCTCTCTATCTCACACTCTCTCTCTCCCTATTTCTCTCTTTCACTTGGCTCCTCTCTCTCTTTCACTCTCTCTCTCTCTCTCTCTCTCTCTCTCTCTCTCTCTCTCTCTCTCTCTCTCTCTCTCTCTCTCTCTCTCTCTCTCTCTCTCTCTCTCTCTCTCTCTTCTCCTCATTACGTTTCCTCTCTTTGTCTCTTCTCATTCATTTCTCGTTGTCTGCGTGTCCTTCTTCATTAGTTCTTTCTTCTTCTGACCTCTTTTATCACGTCTTGCATTCTCCTTCTTTATCACCTCCTCCTCTTTACATCTTTCTTGCTTCTTATCTTTTTTCTTTCGATTTTTTTCTTTATTTCTTATTGTTTTCCTATTCTTTCCCTTCCCATTTCCTTCCTCTACTTCATTTTCTTTTCCTTCCTTTCTTCTTCTCTCTCTTTCCCTTCCTTTCCCTGCTCCTCTCTTCCCTTTCCTTCCTTTCCTCCCTTTCCTCCTCCCTTCCTCCTTTCCTCACATTTTCTTCCTTCCTTCTCCCTTCTCTTCCTTTCTTTCATTCGCTTTCCTTTTCTTCTTCTTATTATTTCATGTTTTTTTTTTAACTTCTCCCTCTTTTTCTCTTCTTTTAACTTTACGTCTCATCTTTGCCTGTCTCCCATTATCTCCTTTAAAAAAAAAGTTCTAATTTTTGTTTCTGTTCTTTTTTTCTTACAAAGGATTACAAAGGCGGAGCATGCCGACAGGAGACCTTTTGATCCATATCTAGGTCGGATGCGAAAAAAAAATCATATTAATAATAAAACAATAAATAAAAACTGTAATAATGTAAATAACTAATAAAATACATAGATAAATCCTCTTTTTCCCTTTATTTTCATCTTTTTTTTTATAGTCTTTAAAATAATTTTCTACCTTTCTTATTTCTGTCTGCCACGATATCTCTGTCGTTTTCTATCTGTTATTCTGCTTTCGTCTGTTTCGTCGATTTTCTTACCTCTCTGTGTGTCTGTATTTGTCTCTGTATATCTGTTTTTCTGTTTCTTTGTCTGTATATCTGTTTTTCCGTTTGTCTATCTCTCTGCAACGTTCTCTCTCTCTCTCTCTCTCTCTGCATCTCTCCTTCTCCCCCTCTCTCCCTCTCTCTCTCTCTCTCTCTCTCTCTCTCTCTCTCTCTCTCTCTCTCTCTCTCTCTCTCTCTCTCTCTCTCTCTCTCTCTCTCTCTCTCTCTCTCTCTCTCTCTCTCTCTCTCTCTCTCTCTCTCTCTCTCTCTCTCTCTCTCTCTCTCTCTCTCTCTCTCTCTCTCTCTTTCTCTAGCCATATTCAGATATCCCCTCTCCATCTACCCCCCCAGTTCTCTGATGTTTTCTCTTTATCGTGCGCGTCCTTGGCGCCCGCTGCAGGTTCTCCTCCCCATCTCTCTTCATTTTTCTTCTCTTCCTTTTACTTAAGGCCCCCTCCCCCCCTCCCCCCTTCAGGTGGAGGCCTTCGGCTCTGCGCAAACATATTACTCACTCGATCTTTCTCTTCCTCCTCCTTCTCCTCCTCTGTTTGTTTTTTTCCTTCTTCTTCTTCCTCTTCTCGTTCTTCTCGTTATTCTTCTTTCTCTGTTCCCACTTCATCCTCCTCTTCTTCTTCTTTTTCTCGTTTTTCTTTCTTTGCCTCTTCCTTTGGTTTTTCTTCTTCTTTCTCTTCCTCCTTTTCCTTCATTGTTTTTTTACTTCTTCCTCTTCTTCTTTTTCTTGTTCTTCTCGTTCTTCTTGTTCTTCTCGTTCTTCTTGTTCTCCTTTTTTCTCTGCTCCTACTTTATCCTCTTATGTTTCTTCTTCTTCTTCTTTTTCTTCTTCTTCTTCTTCGTCTTCTTCTTCTTCTTCTTCCTTGTGCTCTTCCTTTGTTTTCCTTCTTTTCCTTCTTCCTCTCCTTTCTCTTCTTCTTTCCAAACCCACACTTCCTCCCCTTATGCTTCTTTTTCCTTCTCATCCTCTTTCTCTCCCTATTCTTCCTCCTCCTCCTCCTCCTCCTCCTCCTCCTCCTCCTCCTCCTCCTCCTTTTCTTTCATTTCTTCTCTTTATCCTTCTTTCCCCTGTGAGTCTATATCTCCTCCTACTTTTCTTCCTTCCTTTTCATTTTCTCCCCTAATCTCTCCTCCTCCTCCTCCTCCTTCTCCATCTCAATTACTTTTGTCACCTTTTTCTTTCTTCTACATTATCTTCCTTTATCTCTTCTCCTTCACCTTCTCCTCCTCTTTCCTTCATTAATCCTTCAACTTTCATAGTCTCGAAAAATGTCCACACCTACAGTAAGCCCCCTTCTGTATCCCCACCCTTTCTCCCACTAAAGACAATCATCCCCTTCCTCTCTAAAAAATACTCCCCAACACCCCCTCACCCCCACCTCCAATTGCCCCCCCCCCTGCCTCCAACTCCCCCCCTCCCCCCTAACCCCCGTTCCTAATCTACCCTACGTTCCTTATCCTAATTAAACTTTCCTCCCCATCTCACCTCCATATTCTGGTCTTCTTCGGCACAGAAACGTTCTTCTCTGGGCTGACGATACTAGGCCAGGTCGAGTTCCAGCGAAATCAGGTGATCCCTGTATGGCAACACGAGACACATTTGTTTAGATGGAGCGAATAAATACAGCAAACACACGTACACACAGACACAGACACACACATGCAGACATACACACGCACACGTACACATACACACACACACACACACACACACACACACACACACACACACACACACACACACACACACACACACATATATATATATATATATATATATATATATGTGTGTGTGTGTGTGTGTGTTTATATATTTATATTTATATATATATATATGTATATATACATAGATATATATATATATATATATATATATATATATATATATATATATATACATTTATATATTCACTTTTGAATTATAATGTGTTTCCTTTATACTTTTTAACTTTTTGCTTTGTTTTTACTTTTTTGAATTATATATTTGTCAACCGGTCCCCATGGATTTCTTCTCTATGACATTGTCCTGAAGGATAGATGCGCTGGTTGTCGTCAAAGAA
>NC_134803.1:45224272-45226772 GCF_046742065.1 Oratosquilla oratoria | reverse complement strand
TTTTTACGACCAAGGTAAACACGGAAATTGTGGCAACAATGTCAAGAAGAAAGGGCAAAGATTATTTCTTCCGTGATGACGAAGAAGGCGATAACAGTAAAGTCGATGAAATACAGAAGTTACTTATTAACAGAGAAAAGATGAAAATGTCTGAGGCGACAGGAAAGAACAAAATTAAGACAAAACACAAGAAAACAACATAAAAAGAAAAAAACAAAGAAAACAATATGATAAAAACAAACCAAGGCAAAAAAAAAAGAAAGAAAAAAAAAAAAAAGACAACACAAAACAAAAGAGAACAAGAGAGAAAACGTTGATGACGTGTTAGCACTCTCGGCAGAGCTGAAGAACATGAACCTGCTTTATGGGAGACAAAGTCATAGATGAGAGATACACATTAAAACAGGAACGAACAAACGAATGAGTAGACGTTTATTCTTAACAAGTTAAGATATTTCCATGTTATGCGAATAACCCACAAAAACGTACACACCTACACACACACACACACACACACACACACACACACACACACACACACACACACACACACACACACACACACACACACACACACACACACACACACACACAGTTTCCTTGTATAATGATATTTTCTTGGCCTGCTAATTTGGCGGTCCCTAGATCGGTGTTTGTGTGTGTGTGTGTGTGTGTGTGTGTGTGTGTGTGTGTGTGTGTGTGACAAATGACTCAAAAATTATAGGGAAAGGGCAGAGAAAAAAAAAGGAAGAAAAAGGAAGCATGAATGATGAGAAGTAAAGATGTCAAAGATAGTTAAGCAAAACAGAGGAAACTTGGTTTCAATGAAATAGATAAAAAAAATCAGGAGAATGTATACAGGAAGTGATAAAATGAGAAAAATGTATGATGGATAATGAACTACGTAATTCTTGTAAACAATGTGGAGTTCAGAGGATTTAGTGAATAAGAGAATGTAAATACAAGGAGTTTCAGGAGTGATTTGTAAAAAACAAAATAAAATAACGGAGAGGTAAAGAGAATTTTTGAGAGAAAAGGAGAAACTTGACAACTGAAGCTCGAATGAGCAACAGGTTGACTCGGAAAAAGAGAAGAGAGAAAACCAAAAAGGAAGATCATTGACCACAACTAAAGAGTGTTAGTATCTAGTCAGAAACAACCAACTCTTCTATCCTTGGGGAAAGAAATATCACATCGAAGAGGTGAGGTCATTGATGTGGTGAAGATGTTTAAGATGTACACATCACGATAACCACGTGGCATGGAACTCGCGTCATGTCGCCCAAAAGGGTAGACCTGACGCTCCTTTGACAGTGCGACCCTGCTTGACCCGACCTAACCTAACCCAGTGCAATTATGTAATTACGCTCAACGGGTCAATACCTGCGCCGGTATATATATATATATATCGGATCCTGCCGCATGTAAAATCAGTTCAGCCTTACATTACAATAAAAGAGACGAACTCACAAAAACCTCTTTCTCCTCTCACAGTGGCATCGCTACACTAGTGTATATATATATATATATATATATATATATATATATATATATATATATATATATATGTATATATATATAATATATATATATATACCGGGGCGGTATATGTATAGGGTGTTCCTGAAGTATGGGCACACAGAAAACATTAACTATTACTAAATGAATGCGGTCATGTGCTATAGTTTTGTCTTTCTTCGTTCAGCAAGCTTTAACTCCATCGACGTCTCATTCTTGGGTTTGTTAAAGGAAAAGGTGTACTCATTGACAATCAGAAACACAAGACAACCAAAGGAAAAACTGTTTTCAGAAAAACAGAAGGATAGTAAACATTGCTGCGTGACTCTGGACTGTAGGGGTGTTACCGAAGTCCCTGGATTTGGCTGCATAAAACTTATACAAGTAAATCCTCATAGGGAACAGATGCTTAGATGATTAAATAGTAAGAGGATTAAATAGTACAAAGTACTATAATATAGTAAGTACAATAGTATAGTAAGCACAATAGTACTCGTACAGTAAGAGGATTAAATAGTACAAAGAGAGATGAGAAGAATACAGAAAGCCAATAGAGGAAAACATGAAAAATCTAAATAAAATAGAATAAATTAAGGAATGCAATAAAAGACAAAGAAAAAAAAACGAAAGAAAAGAAGAGAAAGGTTATGAATACGCAGAATATCAAAACAACCATGACAGTTGCGAGAGTTTAGAAACAGAATTGAAAGATTGGACAAACACGAATAATATGAATGTCTGGAAACGAAAAAAAAAAGGAGAGAGAGAAAATACAAGAAAAGTAAATATCGTTAAAGTTGGAAAAACCGACGAGAATAAGAAATGCAGAAAAAAAACATAGAAAATATGTTGCGAAGCAGAAGATTAAAGAGAGAAGAGGGAGAGAATAAGAAGAGGCAAAAAAAAAAATAGGTGATAACAAAAAGAATTAATGCAGAAAAGATACAGAAAAAAGGAGAAATCTATTTTGAAAAAGAAGGTA
>NC_134803.1:45209272-45219272 GCF_046742065.1 Oratosquilla oratoria | reverse complement strand
CTCTTTGGTATTATTTATTCGTTCATTTACCTTTTTTCCTTTGTTTTCTCTTTGGTATTATTTAGTCGTGTATTTACCTTTTTCCTTTGTTTTCTCTTTGGTATTATCTATTTGTTTATTTACATTTTTCCTTTGTTTTCTCTTTGATATTATCTATTCATTTATTTACCTTTTTTCCTTTGTTTTCTCTTTGGTATTATTTAGTCGTTTATTTACCTTTTTTCCTTTTGTTTTCTCTTTGGTATTATTTATTAGTTTATTTACCTTTTTTCCTTTGTTTTCTCTTTGGTATTATTTATTCCTTTATTTGCCTTTTTCCCTTTCTTTTCTCTTTGCTATTATCTATTCGTTTATTGACCTTTTTTCCTTTGTTTTCTCCTCGGTATTATTCATTCGTTTATTTACCTTTTTTTCCTTTTTCTCTTTGGTATTATTTATTCGTTTATTTACCTTTTTTTTTCTTTGTTTTCTCTTTGGTATTATTTATTCGTTTATTTACCTATTTTTTCTATTTATTTTTAAGTTTATTTGTATATGTTTGTTTATTGTAATGGAGTAATGCGCGGAACGGCTAAGTTAATCAAGCCAAGGAAGGAGAGAGAAAGTTGAAATTGATCAACATTATTTTTCGATTGGACATCCGTTTGCAGTCATAAAATTATGCTGCGGGGGTCTGGTCCGTAGGGGTGTACCCAGGAGGCAAGTCACTCACTTTTGCCAAATCATCGCCTTTGCCTAAAGGACTTAGAGAGCCAAATTAAGTGAGTCATTGGGAATTTTTCTGTATTCTTAAAAAAATTCTTTCCTTATATAGATCTTGTATAAATCCGTGGAAGGGAAAGATTTATATAAGGAAATATTTTTCTAAGAATACCGTCGTAAGAATCTTACGGTGGTATTCTTAAAAAAAACTGTTTTCTTATATAAATCTTTCCCTTCCAAGGATTCATGTAAGATTTATATAAGGAAAGATTTTTTTTTTTTTAAGAATACCACCGTAAGTACTGGGGACGTAGAGCTTGAAGATCAAATCAGTACAGAATTTTTTTTCAATGAAATGAAAGACAAGAATTGATAGATATTGAGTGATTTAAGAGGATTTCACTGAAAGAGAAGACTGAAATGGGAATTTTGTTTACAAAGATATTGGCAGCATTGTTGTGATTTTTTTTAAAGTGGAAAAATTATTGGTATAATTTATTTTATTTATTTGTTTATTTATTTATTAATTTATTTATTTATCTATTTACTTATTCTATTTTATTTATTTATTTATTTATATATTTATCTATTTATTTATTTATTTTTTAAGGAAGAGGAAACCTTACTGGTAGAACAGATTTTCGGAAGGGTCTTCCAAGTAAAAATGAAAAAAGAAAAATAAGAGTTTTTCCTGAAGAAAGAATAGGAAGGTAAATAATAATCATCTTAAGGGGTAATGCAGCAGCTCAGCTGGTAGAGCAGCGGACTGCTAAACACAAGAATGCGGGTTCGAGTCCCGGGTGTTGTTCACATAATGTGACTTCCTTTGTGGTTACGTGCCTGAAGTGCATTGAATTTCTTTGCTGAAGTTATTGAAATTCAATTCCATAGAGCGTTTCAAGGTAGCTTTCTGAATTAAATAAAATTCACAAAAAATTAAATAAAGAAATAAAATGGAATACAAATAAGTAAATTAATAAAATGAGTAAATGATGATATGGCTTAACGTCACAAACAACACCCTATCGGGAGGCTAGAACAATGCCCCTTTCAGAGCACTTTGTAGCGTGAGATTTAATGAACCATATCCTTGGTCCAACTTCACCGGTAGCAGGGTTCGAACCGTCATCCCCTCGACCTTCGCCGCAAGTAACTACGCCCTAACCTGCTTGGACAGGGAGCTTCCAATTCATAAGAGAAAGAGTGAGAGAGAAAGAAAGAGAGAGAGAGAGAGAGAGAGAGAGAGAGAGAGAGAGAGAGAGAGAGAGTGTGAAAGAGAGAGAGAGAGAGAGAGAGAGAGAGAGAGAGAGAGAGAGAGAGAGAGAGAGAGAGAGAGAGAGACGGATAAGTGAACGAATAAATACACAAAATAAACAAACTAGCGAAAATAGAATAAAGAGAAAAATGAAAAAGGGGAAATAGAATATAGAAATAAATAAATAAAGGAGGACTTCAGAGGGAGAGAAAACAATACTATAGAGAAAAATCCCTCGATGAAGCACAATAAGTAAAGAAAGATGAGAAAAACTACCAAATCCATAGTTATCGAAACAAGCAGAAAGTTTCCAAAGAAGACTACAAGAGTATAGAGATAATGCTAATGAAAGAAGAAGAAGAGGAAGAAGAAGAAGAAGAGGAAGAAGAAGAAGAAGAGGAGGAGGAGGAGGAGGAGGAGGAGGAGGAGGAGGAGGAGAGGCGCTGCTTGTAATACTTGGAAGAAGTAGAAGTTGAAATACCAAAGAAGAAAGGATAGAAGCTTGTAGCTTGCTTCCGTATTATATTTTTTCTTTCTTTTAAGGATGGCTTCCGCAAGCCGCAGAAGAGGAGATAAGGAACTTCCTGTTTGAGAACCAGAGGGGAAATGATGAGGCTTCCAGAGGGTCTGGAAGACCTCGAAGAACATCATTCTCTTCAGAGAATCTGGAAGACCACGAAGAACATCATTCTATTTAGAGAGTCTGGAAGACCTCGATGAACATCATTCTTTTCAGAGAGTCTGGAAGACCTCGAAGAACATCATTTTCTTCAGAGTCTGGAAGAGCTCGAAGAAGATCATTCTCTTCAGAGAGTCTGGAAGATCTCGAAGAACACCATTCTCTTCAGAGAACTTGGAAGGCCTCGAAGAACATCATTCTCCTCAGAGAGTCTGGAAGAGCTCGAAGAACATCATTCTCTTCAGAGAGTCTGGAAGAGCTCGAAGAACACCATTCTCTCCAGATAGTCTGGAAGAGCCCGAAGAACACCATTCTTTTGAGAGAGTCTGGAAGACCTCGAAGAACATCATTCTCTTCAAAGAACCTGGAAGACCTCGAAGAACATCATTCTCTTCAGAGAGTCTGGAAGACCTCGAAGAACATCATTCTCTTCAGAGAGTCTGGTAGACCTCCAAGAACATCATTCTCTTTAGAGAGTCTAGAAGAGCTCGAAGAACATCATTCTCTTCAGAGAATCTGGAAGACCTCGAAGAACATCATTCTCCTCAGAGAGTCTGGAAGACCTCGAAGAACATCATTCTCCTCAGAGAGTCTGGAAGTTCTCGAAGAACATCATTCTCTTCAGAGAGTCTAGAAGACCTCGAAGAACATCGTTCTCTTGAGAGAGTCTGGAAGAGCTCGAAGAACATCATTTTCTTCAGAGAATCTGGAAGACCTCGAAGAACACCATTCTCCTCAGAGAGTCTGGAAGACCTCGAAGAATATCATTCTCTTCAGAGAGTCTGGAAGTCCTCGAAGAACATCATTCTCTTCAGAGAGTCTAGAAGACCTCGAAGAACATCGTTCTCTTGAGAGAGTCTGGAAGAGCTCGAAGAACATCATTTTCTTCAGAGAATCTGGAAGACCTCGAAGAACACCATTCTCCTCAGAGAGTCTGGAAGACCTCGAAGAACATCATTCTCTTCAGAGAGTCTGGAAGTCCTCGAAGAACATCATTCTCTTCAGAGAGTCTAGAAGACCTTGAAGAACATCGTTCTCTTGAGAGAGTCTGGAAGAGCTCGAAGAACATAATTTTCTTCAGAGAATCTGGAAGACCACGAAGAACATCATTCTCCTCAGAGAGTCTGGAAGACCTCGAAGAACATCATTCTCTTCAGAGAGTCTGGAAGACCTCGAAGAACATCATTCTCTTCAGAGAGTCTAGAAGACCTCGAAGAACATCGTTCTCTTGAGAGAGTCTGGAAGAGCTCGAAGAACATCATTTTCTTCAGAGAATCTGGAAGACCTCTAAGAACATCATTTCCTTCAGAGAGTCTGGAAGACCTCGAAGAACACCATTCTCTTCAAGAAGTAATGAAAGTAGAAGGTCCATGAGTGGATTCGAATAGCTCTGAAAGGGGGAAGAGGGGCGTGGGGGGTAGGGGGGATAGGGGTGGGGAGGGAAGATGCCCTAGAGGAGGAAAAATGAAGAGGGTACTTACGATAAGGATCTTAACGGAAAAAGGATCAGATATAATGTTGAAAGGAAATAGTGAGGAATCCTGTTGGAGAGACACAGAGCAAGTTCCCGAAAGGGAGAGGGGTAATTAAGAGATCTGAAGAAGGTAGGAGATACGTGGGATAGTGGGATTTTATTTATTTATTTATTTATGTATTTATTATTTCTTTATTGTTATTACTATCATTATTAGTATAATAATAACAATAATAATAATAATAATAATAATAATAGTAATAATAATAATAATTATATATATATTATATATATATATATATATATATATATATATATATTATATATATATATATATATATATATATATATATATTAGAGGTTAGTGTCCAGTCATAAATTTATGCTGCAAGACTCTGGTCCGTAGGGATGTTACTGTTCGTGAACTGCTACACGTCAGGAAAGAGGAACTGTGGTTCTAGTAGTATCTAGAGAAGCGTTCCTCAACCTTTTTACCCTTGCGTAACCTTTAAAATAAATTGCATGTATCAAGGAACCCCTGCGCAAAAAAAAAAAACACATACCATATCTTTCACATTTCATTTTCATTGTAATAATAGGTTGAATAGGATGATGTCTATATTACATTATTACAATAATATGTCGTGCGTGTTTGGTTACATTACGTATATGAAATTAACAAAAATAAATCAAAAGTGCATTAGGTTATCTCACTTGTTCTCGCGGAACCTTTAGGGACCAATTGCGAAACTTTAGGGTTCGGGGAACCCAGGTTGAGGAATGCCGATCTAGATGGAAGTAATCTAGAAGAAAAAGGTAAGAAAAAATACCAAAACGGAGACACGATCAAGAGAAAAAAAACATAAGAAAAAAGAGAAATACGATAAGGATATAAAAACAAGAAAAAGGAGAAATGGAAGAGGAGAGTCGAACGAAAAAAGAAAGATAAGAGATACATTGAAAAGGAAAACATTTACGCAAATAGAAAAGGAAATGACCTCGATTGGAGATGAAAGGAAAATGACAGGTTATAAGATTTTTAATAATGGTTTAGAGGTGAATAAAGAAATGTGCGTAGATGTGCTGTTAGGGAAGATGAAAAGAGAAAGTTAAAGATGAAAAGAGGCTGAAAATAAAAGAGAAACGATGACTTTCGGAAAAGATGATTTAGATGGAAGAATAGAAAACGGGAAGAGGGTATCTTAAATAATGAAGAGGCAAAGAGGTGATAAAGATAATAGAATAAAAACAGGAGAGAGGAAGAAGAAATATTTCAGAAATGAAAAAAATATATAAACACTGAAGAAGAAGACTAAACGAAAATTACCGTGAACAAAGTTGAAGAGGTGATAAAGAAGAAGAAGTAAAAACAGGAGGGAAGAGGAGGAAGAAATGTTACAAAAAAATGAAAATGATAAAACAAACAAAAGGTAACGGAACACAAAAACTGGGAAGAAAAGTGGAAAGAAATGAAGGATAAAAATCTAAAAAAAAAAAAAACAAAAAAAAACGAAGAATGGAAGAAAAGAAACGAGAGATACAGTGAAGGGATGAGGTAAAAGAGGAAAAATATGAAGAGAAGCAGATGAATGAAAGAGAATAAAGAAAGAATAAAAGCGACGAAGGAGGGGGCAGAATTAGAGAAAGATCACAAAGGAGGAATAAAAGGGAGGGGAATATTTGATAAAGGTGAATGAAATGTGGGTAATAAAGGTGAGGAATAATAAGTATGATAATGATAATAATAATAATAATAATAATAATGATAAATATGATAACGATAATAATAGTAATAATAATAATAATAATGATAGTAGTAATAGTAATAGTAATGATAATGATAATGATAATAATAATAATAATAATAGTAATAATAATAATAGTAATAATAATAATAGTAATAATAATAATAGTAATAATAATAATAGTAATAATAGTAATAATAATAATAATAGTGATGATGATGATGATGATGATGATGGTGATGGTGATGGTGGTGGTGGTGGTGGTGGTGGTGGTGATGGACCAAAAGCGAGGAGCTGAAGACTGTAGAATTATTTCTGCTCTGCTTTATTTTACGATAGTTAATAGACAAATAAATTATAAATAATTTAATAAAAACTAGATAATGAAATAAGCAAACAAATGAATGGATAAAGACTAAATAGACAAATACATAAATGAATAAATAAATAAATTATAAATAATTGAATAACTAGGTAATGAATCAAATAAATGAACAAATAAATGCTTATATAAAGACTAAATAAACACATAAATGAATAAACGAATAAACAAATGATAAATAATTAAATAAATAACTAGATAATAAAAAAGTGAGCGAATAAATACATAGATAAATAAAAACTAAATGGATAAATACATAAATAAATAGAAAAATAAATGAATTACAGATGAATAAGTGAATAAATAGGTAGAAATAAATAGAATAAAGAGAGAGTATCCAGTAACCAAACAGGGACGGGAAGAGATAAATCAGAATTATTTATCTGTGAAAAAAAAAAAAAACGTATCAAAGTGAAAATACGAACCGTAAAGGGAACAGAAAACGGAGCAGATCAAGAAGGTCAATGTAGAAAGGTTAACTGAAGACTAAGAACGAAGGCGAGGTCGGAACGTGTGTGGGCGTTTGCCTGAACTGAACAAAGTCCTTGCCGTAGTCAGAATGTATTTATGATACAATGTCACGTTTGAATAGAATAAAAAAAGGTCCACAAAGGTTTAAAAGTCTAAGGTTACGGACTGGAGACCTTTTGGTCCATAACATCAGACATAGAAACAAAACAAAGAACCAAACGAACAAACAAACAAGTAAATCAAACAAACAAAGAAACAGATAAATAAGCTCTAGTTCTCTTCTTCTCTCTCTGCTTCTTCTCTCTCTTCTTCTTCCTCTCTCCTTCTTCTTCCTCTCTCCTCCTTCTTCTCTTCTTTTCTCTCTCCTCTTCTTCCTCTCTCCTTCTTCTTCTTCTCTCCTTCTCCTTCTCTCTCTTCTTCTCTCTCCTCTTCTCTCTCTTTTTCTTCTCTCTCTTTTTCTTCCTCTTCTCTGTCTTATCTTCCTCTCTCTTCCCTTCGCATCCTTGCCCTTCATTCCAATCAGCTGATTGGGATTGCTTGTCTGTAGCAATAATAAAATTATCAAAGTATCAAATACACACACAGAAGCTCAGTATTACCTCGAACTCAAAGAGAACTCAGAATCGAACATAAAAAAGAAGATTCATTTAAATGATAGGAAATGAGAAAAAAATATGATAACTAGAGGATTCTAAAATTCCTTTAACAATAACCAGCGCTTCTATGCTATCGCCGAGGAGATGAAATCATAGAGCTTTAAGGAGAACACTAGAGAAGCTTAGAAGAAGAAATCTAGAAACTAGAGAGAGGACTTTAGGATGAGAGAAGGGAAGGATGAGGATAAGAGTAAAGAGGAAAGAGAGCTTAAGAATAGAGAGAAGGCGAACAGCTGGATAAACAGGAAGAAGAAGAGGAAGACGAAGAAGAGAGAAGGGGTGATAGGCGAATCAATAAACGTGGGGAATGAAAGGAGATAAGCGAATAGAATTGAGAGAGCAGAAAGAGGAGTAAAGAGAGCAATTAAAAATAGAAGAGGGAGGCGACGGAAGAGAGGAGTTCGTGATGGGGGGTGGGGGGGCAAATGAAGAAGGGAAAGGGAGGGGATGGGAGAAGAGGGGGAGAATGGGGGGGAAGGGAGGTAAGGGGGGAAGGTGAAGCAGGTGAAGGGTAGGGAAAGGGATAGGCAAGTGCTCTGAAGAGGCACAGGCGTCAAGACTCGAATCCTGAAGAGTTCTCATGACACACCTGCCAAGAGAGAGTGCCGCGGTGAGAGGGGCCGGGAGGGAGAGAAGGGAGGAAGAGAGGGAGAAAGGGAGGGAGGGAGGGAGGGAAGGGAGTGAAGAGAGGGAAGGGAAGGAAGAGAGGGAAGGAAGGGAAGGAAAGGAGGAAGGGAGGGAAGGAAGAGAGGGAAGGAAAGGGAAGGGAGGGAGGGAAGGTAAAGAGGGGATGGAGCGAAGGGAGGGAGGGAGGGAAGGAAAGGAGGGAGGGAAGGGAGGAAGGAAAGGGAAAGGAGGGAGGGAAGGGGGAGAGGGAGAAGGAGATGAGGAAAGGAGGGAGAGAGAGAGAAAAGGGAGAGAGAGAGGGAAAGAAAGGAGAGAGGGAAGGAGGGAGAGAAGGGAGAGGGGAAAGGAGGGAAGGGAGAGAAGGGAGGGAAAGAGAGAGAAAAGGGAGAGAGAGAGGGGGGAGGGAATCACATTACAAAAAAGGAGAGGAAGGTGTGGAAGGGGAAGGTGGACTGGGAGAGGGAAAGGAGAGAGCATCAGTGGTGCCAGAAGGGAGGGGGGAAGGGAGAAATCACGTTACAGAGGGGAGAGGAGAGTGTGGAAGGAAGGGAGAGGATGGGGAAAAGGAGGGGAGAGGGAGGAGAGCGAGAAAGGTAAAAAGGGGAGAGGGAGAGAGAGGGAAAGGGATAAAAGGGTAATCACTCAACAAAAGGAAGAGGAAGGGAGAGAGAGAGAGAGAGAGAGAGAGAGAGAGAGAGAGAGAGAGAGAGAGAGAGAGAGAGAGAGAGAGAGAGAGAGAGAGAGATGGGTATGGGGAGGGAATCACATTATAAAGGGGAGAGAAGGGTACGGAAGGAAAAGAGGAGAGAGGGGTGAAGGAAGGAAGGAGGGAGGAAGAGGAGAGAAGGAGGTGAAGGAGGAAGAGGAGAAGGAGGAGGAAGAGGAGGAGGAAGAGGAGAAGGAGGAAGAGGAGGAGGAGAAGGAGGAAGAGGAGGAGGAGGAGGAAGAGGAGAAGGAGGAGGAAGAGGAGGAGGAGGAGGAGGAGGAGGAGGAGGTTAGCCCTTTTTCCAATCGAGAGGGTTAGACAAAGGATATAAATCAATGGACAGTGTGAAAAGGCAGCGAGAGAAAACCTACTCGGAGAAAGAAGAAGAAAACGAAAATATTATGAAACAAAAATGGCGGAGGAAGAAGAAGAGGAAGGAGACGCGAGTGAGAAGAGGAAGGGAGAGGATGGAGAAAGGGAAGAAGAGGAGGAGAGAGAAGAAGAGGAAGGGAGGGAAAGAGAAGAAAGAAAATATGAAGAGGAAGAAAGAAAGGGAAGAAGAGGAGGAGAGAGAGAAGAGCAGGAAGAGAGGGAAAGAGAAGAAAGAGAATATGAAGAGGAAGAAGGAAAGAAAGACGAGGAGGAGAGAGAGAAGAGGAGGAAGGGAGGGAGAGAGAAGAAAGAGAATATGAAGAGGAAGAAAGAAAGGGAAGAAGACGAGGGGAGAGAAAAGAGGAGGAAGGGAGGGAAAGAGAAGAAAGAAAATATGAAGAGGAAGAAAGAAAGGGAAGAAGAGGAGGAGAGAGAGAAGAGGAGGAAGGGAGGAAAGAGAATATGAAGAGGAAGAAAGAAAGGGAAGAAGAGGAGGAGAGAGAGAAGAGGAGGAAGGGAGGAAAGAGAAGAAAGAGAATATGAGAATGAAGAAAGGGAAGAAGAGGAGGAGAAAGAGAAGAGGAGGAAGGGAGGGAAAGAGAAGAAAGAGAATATGAGGAGGAAGAAGGAAAGAAAGAAGAGAAGAGAATGAATAGAAGGAAAGGAGGAAGAGGAAGAGGGAATAAAGAGAGGAAAGGGAAAGGGAGAGAAAAAGAAGAAAGAAAAGAAGAAGAGTGGAGAGAGAGGAGACGAAAGGAATGGAGAGGAAGAGAAGACAGAGGACAAAAGGAGGAAGATGGAATAAAGAGAGAGGAGAGAAAATGAAAAGAAGAGAAAGAGAAGACAGATAAAAAGTGACGTAGTAGGAGAAGACAGGAAATAGATGAGACAAAGAGACAAAGAGAAGAGTGACAAAAGAGAAGCATGCGAG
>NC_134803.1:45201772-45204272 GCF_046742065.1 Oratosquilla oratoria | reverse complement strand
ATAAAGGGGGTTGGGAGTGGGGGTGGGGATGGGGGTCCGGCCGAGTCAACTCGCATACCAACCCCAAACCTATATCATCATCTTGTAGATAAAGGGTCATCCCTGAAACCCGCCTCACTGTTCGAGTTAAGGGCAGTGCAGCAAGACACAGCTCCTCCACAACAGGGCCCGATATCCGCAGCTGGTACACACCCATCCCATCCTCATCCTCCTAAGATGGTTAGAACCATCTGGCATTCACCAAAAGAAGATGTCTGAAGTCCGAAGATGTCTGAAGTCCGTTCACTTTGTCTTCCGGGAAAGCGCAGCGACAAGGTCTTCCC
Source organism: Oratosquilla oratoria (assembly GCF_046742065.1). Lineage (NCBI taxonomy): Eukaryota > Metazoa > Arthropoda > Malacostraca > Stomatopoda > Squillidae > Oratosquilla > Oratosquilla oratoria. Next base: position 45,203,949 of record NC_134803.1, on the reverse strand, counting down.
GTTGTTGCCGAAGTTCTTCGGTTCCTGAAGTTCTTCTTCGCCTTTCGAACTTCCTCCCGGGCGAAATATTTCGTAATTATAAAAAGACCTCGATGGCTCAGTTCCCAAAGTTGTCGAAGTTCTTCGGTTCCCGAAGTTGTTCTTCCTCACCTCTCAAAGTTCCTCCCTGATGCGGAGGAAATACTTCATAATTATAAGAAGACTTCGATGGCTCAGCTCTCGAAGTTGTCGAAGTTCTTCAGTTCTCGAAGTTCTCCTTCGCCTCTTGAAGTTCCTCCCCGATGCGGGACGAAATATTTCGCAATTATAAGAAGTCTTCCATGGCTCAGCTCCCGAAGTTGTCGAAGTTCTTCGGTTCCCGAAGTTCTTCTTCTTCGCCTCTTGAAGTTCCTCCGTGATGAGGGACGAAGTACTTCTTAGTTATAAAAAGACCTCGATGGCTCAGCTCCCGAAGTTGTCGAAGTTCTTCGGTTCCCGAAGTTCTTCTTCTTCGCCTCTTGAAGTTCCTCCGTGATGAGGGACGAAGTACTTCTTAGTTATAAAAAGACCTCGATGGCTAAACTCCCGAAGTTGTTGAAGTTTTTCGGTTCCCGAAGTTCTTCTTCGCCTATTGAAGTTCCTCCCTGATACGGGACGAAATACTTCTTAATTAGAAGATCTCGATGGCTTAGCTCCCGAAGTTGTCGAAATTCTTCTGTTCTGTTCCCCGAAGTTCTTCTTCGCCTCTTAAAGTTCCTCCTGAACGACATACTTCGTAATTATAAGAACACTCGATGGCTTAGGTCCCGAAGTTGTCGGAATTCTTCTGTTTCCGAAGTTCTTCTTTGCCTTTTGAAGTTCCTCCTGAACGAAATACTTCGTAATTACAAGAAGACTCGATGGATCAGGTCCCGAAGTTCTCGACATCCTTCTGTTCCCGAAGTTCTTCTTTGCCTTTTGAAGTTCCTCTTGAACGAAATACTTCGTAATTACAAGAAGACTCGATGGATCAGGTCCCGAAGTTCTCGACATCCTTCTGTTCCCGAAGTTCTTCTTTGCCTTTTGAAGTTCCTCCTGAACGAAATACTTCGTAATTAGAAGCCGACTCGATGGCTTTCCAGGCAACCAATGAGGGACGTCTTTGGCTGAGTAATTCCTGCCATTAGCTCATGATGTCGATCAATAACCTGTCATTAGAGACTCTCAAAAGGAGGTTTGCTGAACGACCTAGACACGCTAGGTTAATTCCTAAGTGGTTGGGAGTCTAGATACAGATGTCTGTCTCTAAAGGAATCATGAACTCGAGAACATAAGAACATAAGAATGAAGGAGACTGCAAGAGACCATGAGGCCTACACTAGGGAGTCTAGATGCAGATGTCTGTCTCTATAGGAATCATGAACTCGAGAACATAAGAACATAAGAATGAAGGAGACTGCAAGAGACCATAAGGCTTACACTAGACAGCTCCGTATCCATCACCACCTGTCATCCCCATCCATAAAGTTGTCTAATCGTTTCTTAAAACAACTGATAGTTTCAGCGCTTACTACATGGTTACTAAGTTTATTCCATTCGTCGACCACCCTATTAGTAAACCAATTCTTGCCTATTTCCTTTTTAAATTGTCTTCTTACATATAATGACTTACTCACAGTGTCCTCAAAATTTGTCGTAGTGATGTGACAGTCAATGATCAAGTAAAGATATGTAGCGGCTGGTTTGTCATGCAAAGGTTATGATATTTTAAGCTTTATGACCTCTTGTAATAATGGTCAACCTTCATTACGACAATGATCGTCATATCTCGTGTTCATATTTTTCTTATCAGGACTCGATGTACGAGAAAAGAGAATATATTGTCTTTGTAATTTCCTCATAATATTCAAACTCAGTTGTATGGATTTTTTTTTATCATATAGAATGAGATTCTTTTACAATACTATGACCCATATACATTTTCACTAACGCTACATAGTTTATTTTAATCATAATCAGATTCCTAGTATCACATTTGCTTAACTTATTTATTTCAAAAACCGACAAACAAACTTATCGACTACATTTGTAGAATTCCTTGACTGCGTTGTCATGTTGAAGAGGATGTGATACATTCTGAATACAACCGAAGCTGAATGAAATCGTATGATGTTAACCAGGATTAATGAAAGAATTTTCATATTTTATCGTTTTGACCC
>NC_134803.1:45194272-45196772 GCF_046742065.1 Oratosquilla oratoria | reverse complement strand
CCGCTCAGCCAGCGAGCTTACATAAAAGAAGTCAAGAAGAATAATGGTGAGATTAAATGTGAAAGTAGCTGAGAAGACTGAGACCTAAACAAGAAGAATGTTGATCCAATGTGACAAGTATAATATGACTTTCCACACGAAATACATCATGTATCTAATGTCATACTTTACCAGGGATGCCATACGTACGATAATTATTGTACCATGTACGATTATTTAACCCCATTTACGATGTACGATAGTGCTCCTCATTATCGTACATTTTGTACGATACTTTTCTGTATTTCGTACGATTTGTACGATGTTTTTCGATGTTTATTAAATACTTGTACGATAATATTGTGTTCAGAATCTGGCAACCCTGTACTTTACCCTTGGAAAACGTCTAAGAACTTAAGTTTGTTTTAAAAATGAGAAATAGATCATGCTACGACAAGGTCAAGGGAAGAAAATAGATAATTGGATTGAAGAACACTTGGAAGCTTCTTTCATGTTACAGGACTCGAACAAGGAAAACAAACAAAGAAACCTTTCAAAGCTGCTGAAGATCCAGAAACCACATGAGAGAGAGTGAAGTCATCAGCTATTTGTGGTCCATCTTAGGACAAAAGATTACTACTGTTTTCATGAGTTGCACGACTTTGCTAGCCTTTGCCACGTCATTCTTGCAAACTTCTCTCTCTCTCTTTCACTTTTTCTCTTTCTCTCTCTCTCTCTCTCTCTCTTTTATTTTTTCTCTTTCTGTCTTTCTCTCTTTTACTTCTCTCTCTCTCTCTCTCTCTCTCTCTCTCTCTCTCTCTCTCTCTCTCTTTCTCTCTCTCTCTCTTTAATTTTTTCTCTTTCTGTCTTTCTCTCTTTCAATTTCTCTCTCTCTCTCTCTCTCTCTCTCTCTCTATCTCTATCTCTCTCCCTCTCTCTCTCTCTCTCTCTCTCTCTCTCTCTCTCTCTCTCTCTCTCTCTCTCTATCTCTCTCCCTCTCTCTTTCTTTCACTTTTTCTCTTTCTGTCTCTTTCTCTTTTTCTCTTTCTCTTTTTTCTCGTTCTGTCTTTCTCTCTCTTTTCTCTCCCTCTGTTTTTCTCTTCCTCTTTCTCTCTTTTTCTCTTTCTCTCTCTCTCTCTCTCTCTCTCTCTCTCTCTCTCTCTCTCTCTCTCTCTCTCTCTCTCTCTCCTCTATCTAGTCTTCCACCTGCCATCCAGGCATCAGCCACTCATAGTTCATTTTTGAACAAAGGCCTTCACGTACCTCTTCTTACGCATTGTCCGAGCGTGCCACGTCACTCCTGCAAACTTCTCTATCTCATTTCTCCATTTTCTTATCTCGTGGCGTTCAGTCATAAACATACTTGTTCCATTTACATTTTTACTTTCAGAATATAGCAACATCTAGTAAAAAAAAAAAAAAAGACTAAAAATACAATAGTCTTATTCCAACAACAGCACGGGTATTCTTCTTTCATCAGAGGCAAATTTATTTACATTTTCAGTGACCGAAGAACCCAGAAGGAAAAGATTGAAAAAATCTTCCTCAACCCTTGATTGGGGGGTGGCGCACTTTACAAATTTTATTCTGGCTAAAACCATGCAGTTTCACTCTGTTAATGAAAAAGAATAAGTAGATAGATATATAGATAAGTACAAATATAGATAAACAAATGAACAAAAACCAAGTCAATATAAAACAGATAAATAAATGAATAAATAAATAAACGATAAACGTCTGTGGAGACTGGATTCAGGAACTAACGAAACGTTTAAGCGTAATTAGTATAATTTCAATGCCTGTCACTCTTAGTTTCCAAATGTTTCGGTCAGAGTTTATGTATATACTTAGTTTAATTACTGTGCATGAAGCTGCCAAAGCAGGCGGAATTTTTTAAGATGAAGTACAGACAATATATACATAAATATACACACACACACACGTACACGCACGCACACACACACACACACACACACACACACACACACACACACACACACACACACACACACACACACACACACACACACACACACACACACACGCCCGCACACATACGTACACACACATGCACATACACATGCACATACACATGCACATGCACATACACACTGATATTTGTTATATGTAAGGTTATAGTATTACATGTAGATTTGATTATATTAGACAAGGAATTGTATTACTCGTATCTGTCGATCAGAAAACAATTACATAGACTGTTATCATGGTGAATCATACACACACACACACACACACACACACACACACACACACACACACACACACACACACACACACACACACACACACACACAACACACGCGTGGCGCAGTTGGTAGAGTTCTCGTTTGCCATTACGGCGGTCCGGGTTCGTATCCCGCCCTGGCTGAAATTATTTCAGTATTGCTGCGCTGCGGGTTGTTACTCCAACTTTCGTGGGCAAGGAGTTGGGTGTGTGTGTGTGCCTGTAAGGTCACAATATTACCCATAGATCGGTCATAGGAGCTCCGAGGTCTCATCC
>NC_134803.1:45179272-45184272 GCF_046742065.1 Oratosquilla oratoria | reverse complement strand
ATGGAATGGGTGGGAGTGGTTTCTATGCCTTTTTCTTTTTGGCTACCCCCCGTGTAAGGGGGAGAAAGCCTTTGGTATATATATGTATGTATGTATGTATATATGTATGTATGTATGTTGGTTTGCCTCCCCGCCTGGGGTTCCGGGAATCGAACTAATGACTACCAGCTCATAAGTTCGACACGGTAACCACTGGGTTAAACTTAGGTAGCTGTCTTAAAACAATATTTCTTTTTCTTTTTCAAATGCGATTAGAGATTTATAGGATATTTTTTTATATTCCAATTAACTTACTGGACGAGTGGCTTTGGGCACAAGCGTCTGAAGGTGAGGACCCAGAGGAGGTTCGAATCCAGTAATCCGCGTTTGACTGTAGTAAGTGCGTACTCTCTTAAGTCCCCTCAAAAGACGAAAAAGGAATTCATGCTTAGCTACTTCGCGGTGCGGGTAATGTGAGATTAGACTGAAGGTAGATAAATAGATAATATATAAATGGGTAAATAAACATAAATGAATAAGTAGATATATGATCTATCAACCTCTGATAAACATCAAAAACTTTTTTATTAATAGTATTTGGGTAATTATGAACTAGATTTATCTTATCTTTGGGTCCATTAGCCCTTTGTCCAAATTTCTTCCCAAAGATAAGGTAAATTCAATTCATAATTACCCGAACGTTGTTAATAAAAAAGTTCTTAATGCTCATCAGAGGTTGATAGAAGATCATATCCCGGGGATTTACTCCCTTCCGTGTAAAGATTGTAACCTAGCATACGTCGGTCAGACGGGGAGAGACCTAAGGACAAGATTGAATGAGCCTAAAAGGTAAATAAAGTATGGTCAAGAGAGTTCAGCCGTTTTCCAACACGTGAATAAATTAAATCATCGGATGGACTGGGACAAATCTGAACTCGTTAACAAATCTGTTCGTGGGTTCAGGAAGAAAATGGTAGAATCCGCTTTAATAGACTATCTACCCACTATGAATATTTCTAAGGGCAAATGGACCCCAGACATAATCTCAGGGTTATTCATTAATAAACAAATTGTTAACAGGTAACCTCCCCCCTCTCCATGACCCGACCTCATGTCATTCTCAGGTCACTAGAGAGTGAATGTAGCGATATTTACTCCTTCCCTAGTTTCTTTTCCTTTGTTAGCGGTTGCTATTTAAGATAGCATCCTCCTCCCACTTTGTACTACTGAAGAGGATTACAGCTGGCAACGGAAATATATAGATGTGTTTATTCAACTCTCCTTCTTTCTTCCGACTGTGGTGTCATTTCTGTTTTACAAATGTGTTACTACATTTTCACCAGTGATATGTATATATACATATTTATAATGTATACACACACACACACACACACACACACACACACACACACACACACACACACACACACACATACACACACACATATACACACACACATATATATATATACATATATATATATACAAATATATGCATATGCATATATATAAACATATGTATATAAATATATATAAACATATACATATATATATATATATATATATATATATATATATATATATATATATATATATATATATATATATATATATTGTGATAGTGTAATGGGTAATGGGTAATTGTTGAATAAATTATTTGCCTGGAAGGTGCTCAAGAACAGGATTCCAGGATTTCGACTAGAGCATGTTATTCAAAAATTGAGATTCATTATATGATAAGTAGATCGAAACGTTTAATTATAATAAGGGAATGTACTGTAACGATCCAATAATGGTATATTGATTTTATTGTTAAGCCCCAATATATCACAGTTATCCTAATATAAAACGGCTGAAAGGATTTTTCTACGAAAAGGCTAAGACCTCCTAAGGGAAGCGAAGGGTGATTATCGTTCGAACAGTTTCAGGAGTTATGTTAGATTTTCTTCTCTGAAACGGAAATATTTGAGTTAACCCATTCAACTCATGTCAGCCGCTTGTGGTGTAGATACGAAAAACCGGATATGGTAGACCTCGCGCCGGCCCGTACATTCGAATATCATCTGATGCGGCTTGACCGCGCGAGGACTGACGTCATATTTTTCTGGTGTTTGATCAAACATTTTGGTGTTTTATGATTTTTTGTTTTATTTGACCAAATGACAAGACATTTTGTCATCAGAGTTTAAAGGGTTAATGGTATAGTAATGCCGACAGATATCTCCTGTCAGTTGCAGTAAGCCACTGGGTTTTGTAGGCCGACGTTGGGTCGTCTCCCCGCCTAGCCAGGGCTGTCGGGAACCAACGCAACATAGCCCGCACCGGGTTCCGGGGGTCGAACTCACGACTACCTGGTTATGAGTTAGACACGGTATCCACTGCGAGGCCCATCCTCAGTGAGTCTTTGCCTTAATACACCTTCAGCGACTCTTCTTCACTTTCAGTTTCATATATTTTTCAGATAATAGCAAAACTGGGCGCGTTCCTCGGTGCGTTCCTGGATGCGTTCCTCGATGTCCTGAGCAAAGTCATGACGGTCAGGACACCGAGGAGGGCACCGAGGAACGCTCCTAGCTCTGGAAAACAGGTGATGGAATCTTATTATTATAATTGTTGTCATTACTATCATTACTAGTTTGTTTATTTATTTAACTGTTTGTTTACTTGTTTGCTTATTTATTTCTTTATTCAATTACGCGATTCCAGTCGACTCCAGACTCGCCTAAGATGAGGAAGACGTCATATCGATCACGGACATCGCGAGGTGTTCAGAACCTCGCAGAAGTTGACTCAGGTAAACAAAAGATCGACTGAGTTGAAGGTGGTGGTTGTGGGTTGTGGTTGGTTGGTTGTTAGTGGTGGTGGTTGTAGTTGGTTGGTGTTTGTTGTTGTTGTTTTGTTGTTATTGTCATTGTTACTAGAAATGTTAATGCAAGGTGTCCATCCTATGGTGTAGAAATAACACAACACAAGTTTCACTACACTGGGTTACACTAATCACTAATCACTCACTAATTACAATTTCTTGAATCAGACATGGCGAGATGTTTGACAAGAATTAGGGACTTTTGGTTAATAGATTTCAACTTGTTTTCTAAGATCTGGATCTAGATTCAGTCTAGATACAGAAATAAAAAAATCTAGTTACTTCAGGTGTAGTCAGTACCAGTTGTTGCAATGGTGGCGTAATCGGTAACGTGCTGGTCTCACATTTGCTTAATTGTGGGTTCAAATCCTCTCCTGTTCCCAAGATGGATTTTTACCTGCTTCAACAATCGAAGAGCATAGGACCAATCAACCTCAGTGTAGTGTAATGCCATTTAAAAAAAAAAACTGAAAATATTTATATCTACAGGCCAGAATTAGTAGATGGTATTAGAGCTAACATTAAACTTACTTGAAGATGAGACAGGACAATCTAAGCGTAAAGAATGTCTATTAAAAACTAGTAAATAACAATAAAAACAAAGAAAGTAGAGTTTATAATATAAGATTGGTCTGCGAATCTACATCATATCAAATAGGACATTACAAGAAAAATACCCATTACAAACAAGTACACGACACTTAATCAACAGAAGAAAGAGATATGATTAGTCAACGTTATAGTGACATTAAGTAGAGCATTGCAAAGGAGAAGGAGCATGCTGACAGGAGACCCTTTGGTCCATAACTAGTATAGACAAAACATTTACGAAATGTTTACAAGGAAGTATAGGATATAGAAGGTGGAGAGACCTCGCCCTGAGTCTCTGCATAGTAACATCCTAAATTGTCATCTTTTCCCTATTATGCGCTTGAAGGACTGCTTGGGCAGGTAACAATCACTGCTGAGATTTGGAGGAGATTACGGGATTCGAACCCGCACCAACGGACGTATGGGATGTAACTGTTTCATAAAAACAGTATTAAGACGAAATGAATAAATATTATTTACACATGTAAGTGATAAAGAGACATTCCATACTGTGGAACATGATGATATGGTTTAACGTCACAAAGTCACCCCTATCGGAAGGCTAGGACGGTGCCCCTCACAGAGGAATTTGTAGCTTGGAATTTAATGAACCATACCCTTGGTTCAACTTCGCCTGTGGCAGGATTCGAACCACCATCCCCTCGACATTCGCCGCAAGTAACGACGCCCTAACCCGCTCAGAAAGATTAGGTAAAATATTTTTGTCATGTGGGCTTAGAAGCTAGAGATTCTTCTTTATCAAAGTCACGTGATTTAGGCAACGTAGGAAGGTTGGTACATTGATACTTGATTGATACATATTGCATACTACACAACATGCAATACAAACTATGCAATATGCAATAGATACCATACAACAAAAGCGCGTGATGTCTTTATTGCACAGCGAAAATTTGGACATTATTGTATATGGAGAGTTTGCTTTAACTAGATTTTACTTATCGAGACTGATGAAAATCCTGTTGTCCATTCTGAGGCGGACACCCCCGAGTACAGAGGTGGTCTTTTGATACATTGCCTATGTAGGGATCGATAAAAAAAAAAGAAAAAAAAAAAAAATTGTACAACGACGAAACTCAGCTGACAGAGACAATTTCTGTCCCCGTTTAACGTCATTAATCCTCTATTAAGTCATTAGACTTTCGCAAACAATCCAAAACCGGGTGACAACGGCCACTATCAGAGCATGAACGCCATGGAAGAGAGAGAGAGAAAAAAAAAAGAGAACGAAAATAGAGGTTGAAATAACGTTTGAAAAAAAAAAAAATCCGATAAGAGACGGCGAAGGAGGCAGGTCGCTCTCAGAAAGCGTCAGAACACAATAGAAGGTTTTACTAGACCGGCAAGACCCCTTCTCAGGCCTCAGCTAATCTCATAGGTCCTCTTCGTAGCAAAGGTTGAAAGCTTGCATCATTGATCGGTACAGAAAGCGTGAGGGCGGGGGGGTGGGGAGGGGCGGGTAAGGAGAGCTAGGAACTCGTGCACTACGAGTCATATCCTTTGTCGTTAATGGCTTCCAGCGCCTCCATGACTTTCCAGAACA
>NC_134803.1:45156772-45164272 GCF_046742065.1 Oratosquilla oratoria | reverse complement strand
CACCTCCTCCACCTCCTCCACCACCTCCTCCTACTCCACCTCCTCCTCCTTCTCCTCCTTCTACTCTTCCCTTTTCCATTTCCACCTCCACCTCCTCATCCTTCTCCTTCTCCACCACAACCTCCTCCTCCACCACAATCTTCTCCTCCACCACCACTTCCTCCTTCTATTCTTCCCTTTTCCGCTCCCTCCTCCTCTTCATCCTCCTCCTCCTCCTTCTACTCCTCCATTTTCCACTCCCCCTCCTTCTCCTCCCCCTCCTCCTCCTTTTCCTCCTACTCCTCCACCTCCTCCTCCTTTTCCCTTTTTCCACTCCCTTCTCCTCCTCTTCCTCTTCCCCTTTTCCCCTTTTCCACTCCTCCTCCTCCTCTTCCCTTTTTCCACTCCCTCCTCCTCTTCCCCTTTTCCACTCCCTCCTCCTTCTCCTCCTCTTCCCACACTATCTCTTTTTCCTTTCTCATAACCTTTGTAACATCTGTGTCCTAACGGAGTCCTCTCCCACTCCTCCTCCAACTCCTCCTCTTCCCTGTCTACGCACTACTCTTTCTCCTCCTCCTCCTCCTCCTTTTCCTTATCTTTCTCTCAGGCTCGTCGGCCTCCACCTCTTTCTCCTCCTCCTACTCCTCCTCCTCCTTTTACAACTTCTCCTCCTCCTCCTTCTCCTCCTCTTCCTCCTTCTCCTCCTCTTCCTTTTCCTTGTCCTTCTCTCCCACTCGTTGGCCTCCACATCTTCTTCGCCCTTTCCACGCTTTCATCCTCCTCCTCCTCCTCCGCCTCAGCCTCCTCCTCCATCTCCTCTTTCCTCTGTCCACGCCCTCCTATTTCACCTCCTCCTCCTTCTCTTCCTCCTCTTCTTTCTTTTCCTTATCATCTTCTCCCCCTTTTCCATACCCTCCTTCTCCTCCTCCTCTTCTTCCTCCTCCTCCTTTTCCTCCTCCTTTTCCTTATCCTCTTTACTCCTTACTTTCTCCTTTTTTTAAATCTCCCGTTCTTACTCAACAGGCATTCCTCTCTTTCCCAATGTCCCTTGTACCCCAGCCATCCTCATCTTCTTTTTCTTCTTTTTTTAAATCTTCCTCCTTTTCCTCTTCTTTCTTCTCTTGCTTTTCCTTTCTCACCTCCTCCTCTTCCTCCTCCTCCTCCTCCTCCTCTTACTCCTCTTCCTCCTCCTCCTCTTTCTCCTCTTCCTCCTCCTCCTCTTCTTTCTTCTCTTGCTTTTCCTTTCTCACCTCCTCCTCTTCCTCCTCCTCCTCCTCCTCCTCTTACTCCTCTTCCTCCTCCTCCTCTTTCTCCTCTTCCTCCTCCTCCTCCTCCTCCTCCTGTCTTTAGCACTAAAAGCTGAAGAAGGGAAACTTTGGAAAGTAGAATAGAGTAGATGACGGTAAATGCGGTTTGTAGACTCAGCACAGGATATTCAAAGTAAGAAGCGTTTTAGTGGCTAAAGTGAGGATTAGGGCAGAAAATTCTACACGAATATGACAAAAATACATACATACATATACCAAAGGCTTTTTCCCCCTTACAAGGGAGGTAGCCAAAAACTATCAGGAATATTATCATTATTGTTTAATTTAATTTAATTTTTTCTTAATTAAGTAATTAATTTATTTGTCTATTTATTTATTTATTTATCTATTTATTTATCTATTTATTTGTTTATTCATTTATTGACTTGAGAGTAGTTTTCAGTCATATAAGTATGTTGCGTGACTCTGGTCAGTAGGGGTATTGATAAAGATTCATAGAAGTTAACTTTTTAAAGTTGACGCAGTCATTACTACATATGGGGTTATCTACGAGAAGAAAGCTGCAGCGCTATGTACAAAGAAAAAAACCGTAGCTTTACCTACAAAAAAAAAAAAAAATAAGCGTTATCTACGAAGTAACGTCATCGTTGCATTACCTACAAAAAAGGATCAGTCTTACCTATGGAAAATATAGCGTTACCTACGGAATAAAAGAGGCAGAGTTACCTACGGAACACGTCATCGTAACATTATCTACAAAAAAAGGATCAGTCTTACCTATGGAAAAATATAGCGTTACCTACGAAATAAAAGAGGCAGAGTTACCTACGAAAAACGTCATCGTAGCATTACCTACAAAAAAAGGACCAGTCTTACCTATGGGAAAAAGAAATATAGCGTTACCTACGAAATAAATGTGGCAGAGTTACCTACGAAAAACAATCGGGCTTATGAAGAACTCTTCCGCCTGTCCACGTTGGCAGACCACGAGAGATGAAGGAAGGCGACGATCAAGGGCGACCGAACCAGCCGAGAAACAATGGTCGGCGCAAAAAGTCTCGTTCCAAACATCAACAAGATGTCAGCATATGAATATTATGATAAATAGACAAATAAATAAATAATCAAAAATTAGTAAGTAATAATCAGTACTACATTGGAAAAATAAAAGTTTATATACACACATAAGAAAATAGAATAGAATTATGAAATACAGCAGGAATGAAAACTGATATGAAGTGAATGGAAATAGGATAGAGGAATATATATATATATATATATATATATATATATATATATATATTATATATCAACATGTAGCACATCATCGCTGCAAAGTAGTAAAGAAACAAACCTAATCAAGCCTAAGAATTCCCGAGTCATGTCGTTCGAGTTTTTAAAACGTAAATAAATAATGGAAACTTCTCACACTTGATCATGTCAAAAACATAAAAAAAACAGAAAGAAAAGAGAAAATAAAAAAGGAACAGAAAAGAGAGAGAAAGAGAGAGAGAGAGAGAGAGAGAGAAAGCTTTAGTAGGAAAAAAATGCCTTAGGGAAAGAACATAATGAAAACTTTTTTTTTTTTTTTTTTTGAAAGACGAAAATAAAGCCAAAATTCATTTGTCTTAGCGGAAGAAGAGAGGCCATGTTTGAAAAAAAAATCAAATTAAAAGCGAACTAATTAGAATAAAGGAAATGAAGATGACACCCTTAAAAGAGATGCAAAAATAAAATAAATAAATGAATGAATGAATGAATGAATTAATTAATAATTAAATATATAAACTAATGAATAATTAGATATGTACAGTATATAAGAGAGATGGAACAATAGGAATAAAAAGACAGAAATATAAAATGAAATAGATTTAGCGAAAATAAGAGGAATATTTAGGAGAGTAAGATTGAATAAACGATAACGAAAAGCGAGAGAGAGAGAGAGAGAGAGAAAGAGAGAGAGAGAAGAAGAGATGAGGTGACAGGAATAACGAGAGGGAAGTAGGAAATGCATTGAAAATGGAAAATGAAGAAGAAGAGGAGGAGGAGGAGAGAAAGAGAAGATGATAAAAGGGGGGAAGACAAAGAACAATTTCGACAACAATTGCCTTTGCAAAGTCGCCTGATTTACGCGATACATTTAAAACCATTTCCTCACTCACTCAATCACGCCCTCACTCACCCTCACTCACTCACTCATCTACTCACACGCCCACTCATCTACTCACGCTCACCCACTCATCTACCCACTCATCTACTCACACACTCACTCATCTACTCGCACGCTCGCTCACTCACCCACTTATCTACTCTAACGCCCACTCATTTACTCACTCATCTACTCACGTTCACCCACTCATCTACCCACTCATCTACTCACACACTCATATACTTACTCATCTACTTACAAGCTCACTCACCCACCCACTCATATACTCACATGCTCACACACATTGATCTACTCACACACTCTCTTATATACTCATCTACTCACACGCTCACTCACTCACCCATTCATCTACTCACTCATCTACTCACAGATCACTCACTCATTTACTCACACACTCACTCATCTACTCAAACTCTCACCCATTCATCTACTCACACGCTTTCCCACTCATCTATTCATTCATCTACTCAAACGCTCACCCACTCATCTACTCACACGCTCACCTCCCCATCTACTCACACATTCACTCATCTACTCAAACTCTCACGCACTCATCTACTCACATGCTCATCCACTCATCTACTCAAACGCTCACCCAATCATCTACTCACACACTCACTCATCTACTCACCCATCTACTCAAAATCTCACTCATCTACAACTCACACGCACTGAAGAGATGGAGTCATGGGCCCTGTTCACACTAGCGGTTTCAACCGCGGCGGTTGGGTTACGGTGTAGGTCAGTGGAGGTGTGTTCACACACATCCGTGCAGTTTTTCTTCGACTATGCGGTACCACCGCGGTTTCCGCAGGATTCAAACCGCCAGTGTGAACAGGCGGTAAAGGAGATACATAAGGATGGATAGTAGAAAGAAGGAATAGTTGAAATTACACAATTACTATTCTCCTTCTTTGAGTTAAGATTAGTCACCAGCTATATTAGAGGCAACTAGAATACATATTCTTTACTAGGAAAAGAAATTAATGAACACACATTTGGTTTTTACTTATAATACTAAATTATGAATTCTAGGTTACGATGTGTTTTTATAATTCCTAGAATATATAAAGAAAAATTCCCGGACGGTATAGTGGGATGTCAATGTATAGATCATATGTTCTAATTATTTCCTCATTAAGTGGACGCCATTGTAGTTTTAAGAATCTAGATCATTAAGAACAGGATGAGATTATTTTTTTCTTACAGCGTTGTGTGAAGTACCCACTTAAAATTCTTTTATTTCCTTTTCCCAGAAAAGCAAAAAAAAAAAAAAAAAAAAAAAAAAAAAAAAAAAAAAAAAAAAAAAAAAAAAAAAAATAAAAAAAAAAAAAAAAAAAAAAAAAAAAAAATAAAAAAAAGAAAAAAAAAAAAAAAAAAAAAAAAAAAAAAAAAAAAAAAAAAAATAAATAAATCAATAAATCAATAAAAAATAGAAAAATAAAGATAATTAAACTGAGGAATCAATTGACAATCTCTCCTTTCACGACCGAGCTATACTACTTTTTAGACCATCTCGACAGCCATCCAAGGACACAGGATCTCACATATTGGTCTAGGTTCTAGAAAGACGTTAATTAAACTTAGAAATCAATCAACAAACTCCTATTTCAACAACAGACCATGTGACCCTTTCTAGACCATCCCGTAAGCCCTTGAAGGTCTGGTATCCTCACCTGGGTCTAAATACAGAGTTCTAGACCCCATGGTCTAGTTAGGCCAGGCTATTTCTTGATATGTTTCTAAATGGTTTAGATACTGAGGATTTACCTACTGGGTGGAGCATAAGTTAATGAATTTTTGAATCCTTAACACATATTATTCTGTTTTATTTTTTATCATCATTTTTTTTTCTAAGCCAACTAATATATTTTTATATTCCATTATTGCTTTTAATTTCTGGAAAATATTTCCTTATAGATTATTATTACTTCTCTAGATTGTGGATTTTTTTTATTGACTTATTCCACACCCTGTAGCTCACGTAGCTGTGAAGAACAGACGATTCAGTTCGCCTGAACGGTAAGCACAGAAACGAACGATCATCCACTCAAACGAAGAAATGTTGAGGCCTAAGCTAACTGAATAGAATTGTCTGTTGTTTATCACATAAACCACACAAAGCGACAAAATACGGAACAAACCAACTCCCGTCCTCCCTTCCTCATCTGAATGGAATTACTTGGCGACAATCAGAAGGAAACAGTTTATCAATAAGGTATCTCTTACGTCATCATTCTCCCTCTCTCGCTCTCTTTCTCTTTCTCCCTCCGAATCTGTCTCTGTCTCTCTGTTTCTCTCTCTCTCTCTCTCTCTCTCTCTCTCCCTCCCTCTGTGTGTCTCTCTCCCTCCCTCTGTCTCTCTCTCTCTCTCCTCTCCCTCCCCCCCTCTCTCTGTCTCTCTGTCTCTCTATCTCTATGTCTCTCAGTATTAATAAAAGAGTTTATTGACAAATGTAATAACGTGCCAGGAAAGTTGATGGACCGGCGCTATACATATATATATGTATATATATATATATATATATATATATATATATATACATATATATATATATGTGTGTGTGTGTGTGTGTGTGTGTGTGTGTGTGTGTGTGTGTGTGTGTGTGTGTGTGTGTGTGTGTAATAATAAAATAAAAAAGTAGGAAGGAAATGGAAATTTTAATCAGTACACTAGTACGGGATTATACCTATTAATGTCAAAAGCAATGAAAATAACATTGCATAACCCTAGTATATCATTTGTCCAGGGTTTACCGTCCGCGAAAATGCACTGTTAGTAGCGTTATGATTATTTTTATTCCTAATTAAAAGTAAAACCAATACTAAATACAGAAAGTGGGAAAACAATGGATTAGGGGAGAATACAATGAGCAGAAACGTGATGAGAAGGTTTTGAGAAATTGGAGAATAAGAGGCTGATAAAGAAAAAAGTAAATGAAACAAGGATAGAGGTAAGGAGAAAGCAAAGATCCCACCCACAAAAGAGAGAGAGAGAAAGAGAGGGAGAGAGAGAGAGAGAGAGAGAGAGAGAGAGAGAGGGAGAGAGAGAGAGGGAGGGAGAGAGAGAGACAGAGAGAGAGAGAGGGAGGGAGAAAGAGAAAAAGAGAAAGCTCGCCCCCCCCAAAAAAAGGGAGAGATAGAGATAGATAGAGCGAAAGAGAGGGAGAAAGAGAAAGAGAGAAAGAAAAAGAGAGAGAAAGAAAGCTCCCTCTCCACCCCCCAAAAAAGAGAGATAGAGAGAGAGAAGGAGCGAGTTCCATCGCTTGGAGGAACGTGTAGTTGCTGGTGCATGGTGGCCGGGAGTGGAGAGAGAGGATCCGCGTCACGGAGGGACGGGACGGGACGGGAAGCAACGAGCCGGAAAAAAAAAAAGTATAATTGGGACATAGAGAACACCGTGAGGGGGGGGGAATGAAACTGTGTTCTCTTTAATTACTTTAGGTTGCTGTCAAGAAGAAATTAATTTTCTACCTTTGTCTTCCTCGGTGGCGGGGCGAGTGCCGGAAGACAAGAAAACATTGTACATATGTTTATGTAAATTATATACATATAGCGTACTAAATAGGGGGAGTTCTGGGGTATGAAGAAAGGTCACGTGTTTGTGCGTTTCTGTGAATGTACATGTGTGTATGAGTGTATGTGCATACACTGTACAAGTAAGGGTATATGTATGTATGCATGTACTATGTATCTATGTAGTCACATGTTTGTTTGCATGAAAGTTTGAAGGTATATAGCCTATAAACACACACACACACACACACACACACACACACACACACACACACACACACACACACACACACACACACACACACATATATATATATATATATATATATTATATATATATATATATGTATATATATGCAAATATATATATATGTATATATATATAAAGTGAAAGTAGACTGGAAGTGAGTATTAAGGGAGAGCAACTGGAGGAAGTGGATCGTTTTAGATACGTGGGTGCAAATGTGGCAGGAAAAGGTGGAGTGAAGGTGGAGGTAGAATGTAGATTGAGAGAGGCAAGTAAATGCCTTGGTGGATTAAAAAGTGTAATGAGAAATAGACATTTGGG
>NC_134803.1:45139272-45149272 GCF_046742065.1 Oratosquilla oratoria | reverse complement strand
ATTAATTTCTTTATCATTTTATATAATTATTTTTATTCTATATTGTTTATTTATTTACCTGAATAGTATCTATTTATCTATTTATTCGTTTATTAACTTATGTTTTATCTATTCATCTTTATATATATTTATTAGTTTATTTTTCTTTTTTATATATTATTTTCATTTTATATAATTGCTTATCTATTTATCAAAATAGTATCTATTTATGTATTCATTCGTTTATTTACTTATATATTTATATATATATATATATATATATATATATATTTATTCATTAACTTATCTATACACTTATTCGTTTATATAATTTTCTTTATGAAAGTAAGTGTAGATGCAAATTTCGCTTACGTCAGCTTGGGTTGGACATTGAAATAATAAATCAACTGGAAACGACTAAGAAGGACAGTTCTTCAGCTCCATGCACTTGTCTCCTTTATTTTATCTATTTATTTTATTTACTCAGTTGTGGCAACACGCCACTACTGTAGTGTCCCCTTAACGCATATAGCATCTTTATAAGATAAAATTAATAATCGTGGTCAATCTATTATATGTGTCCGTGATAATCAAATTATATGTTGTAAATAATGTTGCCGCATAAAGGATAGCCCTTATAAAGTTAAAAATTATCGTGTGACATCATTGTATAAATTGTACAAATTGGTAAAATATTGATTGTATGTAGTTTATGTGATGGCGGACGAAAAAGTCAATAATAAGTCCAGAAGATATATGAAGTTTCATTTAATGTTTCTCTTAACGACGATACCCGTTTACTAATATGTAGTAACTAACCACATCCCAGTATAATTTTAATATGGCGTGTCCTGTCAGTATTCGTTTTGTGGTTGAAATTGATGGTTGGGTTTGATGACGTTGGGATTATTGTCGTTAGGAGCTGTAACAAAGAGGAGAATGGTCAAAATGATGCATGGGCTCAGAAATTTACCTTACGAAGAGAAGCTTAGGCACCTTAACTTACACTCTCTGGAAAGACGCAGAGTGCGGGGTGATCTAATAGAGGTGTTTAAGTGGATAAATTGCTTTAACAAGGGTAACGCAAACAAGGTCATCATATTAAGAAAACAAAGCAGGAATCGCAGTAATATATTTATGCTGGAGAACTTTAGATTTAAGAAGGAAATAGGTAAGAATTAGAGGGTGGGCAACGAAAGGAATAGACTTAGTAACTATCTGCTGAGCGCTGAAAATATCAGTTGCTTTAAGAAGCGGTTAGACGACTTTATGGATGGGGTGACAGGTGGTAATGGACATGGAACTGCCTAGTGTAGGCCTCATGGGCTCTTGCAGTCTCTTTCATTCTTATGTTCTTATGCTCTAACAGTGACCTTAGGGGGTCATGGTGGAACGATTTTGGTAAGAAGTGCAGGTCAATGGTTATGAAATTTATTGATGTTGATTTTCTTTTGTACCATAATGTCCTTACCTTTCACATATTCCTTGTTGGCATTTGGTGTCACAGTTTTGCCTCCATGCTCCACTTCTTCCTCAAAAAAAAAAAAAAAAAAAAAAAAAAAAAAAAAAAATATATATGTATATATATATATATATATATATATACATATATATATATATATATATATATACACACGAAACATATATAAATATATATATATAATAATAATAGCAATGATAATAATAATAATAATATTAATAATTATAATAATAAATAGCAAATGAATAATAATAATAGTAACAAATAAAGAAATAACACTAAAAGAAATACATGGATAAATAGATAAAAAAAAAAAATTGTAAATAAAGGTCTCTCCCCAATGAGTGACTCTGGTCCATAGAGGTGACACTAAGTTTCCGTCTCCAGGTATGATGATATCAGTATTGATGTCCATGCACAAGAAGCAAAGGTCGCGGCTTTGGTTGAAGCTAGACGTTTCTGTGGTTACCAGAGAGTAATTTCGGTAACCAAATAATTACTCTGAATTACTTTGACTTTAGGATGTTCGCTGGCTGAACAGGTTAGGACGTCGTTATTCGCGACGGAGGTCGAGATGATGTCGATTCGAATCCTGCTCGGGGGGAGTTGAACTAAGGGCATGGTTCATTGGATTTCACGCTACAAAGTCCTCTGTGAGGGGGACCGTCCTAGCCTCCCGATAGGGGGGAGTTTGTGACGTAAAAAAAAAAAAAAGTATAAATAAATAAATAAAAATAAATAAAATAAATGAATAAATAAATAAATAAATAAATAAATCACTTTGACAACGAATCGGAAATATTTGCGATAAGGGAAAGGGTTCCTCGGTGTCTCTTGATAACCGAAGTTGGGCTCATTTTGCTCCGCCAAGAAATGTAGTTCTGTAATATGAGACGAGTAAGGGCCAAATTTGCGGCCTAATCTCCTTTCCATTAGATTTTATGGTACAAGTTGATGAATCTCGTGTTGCAAGGCATGATGCACAAATGAGAGATGCTTGGGTGTTGTTGTTATTAGCTTCCTTCGGGACTGGAGAGACCTAAGAGACGAATGGAATCGTATGAGTGTAGACTGTGAGAAAGTTCTTTGAGTGATGGACTAAAGTTGACCATAATGCAGTTGAAGTCTCAAAGGAGTAGAGGTCATTTTAAGTAAAAGTAAATCAATTGATTAATCAATCAATTAGTTAATTTATACAGATGTATTTATTGGTTAATCAATTAGTTAATTTATACAGATGTATTTATTGGTTAATCAATTAGTTAATCAACACGAATAGATAAGTAAATGACTGAATGAAATGAAAAATCTATACGCAAAATTAATCAGACGAATACATAGATAAGTGAGTTAAATGTTCTGATACGTTGGTATGATGAACTGCAGATCTCACTGTCTGTGATCCTCTTCAGCGTGAAGAGGATCACATACAGTGAACGTAATATACGTATCTTCGAACAACTTTCTTTTCTCCGACAGTGGGATCTATAGGCTGAGGCAAAAATTGCCATATATAGGAAAAAACATTATTTTTCAATTTTACTATTCTAACCTATTTTTTATTTTCAGACACTATTCAAAATAATGGTAACCATATAGAGCCTGTTAAGTAAATGCAGTTCTTGAAAGTTGTTTCTTATCAAAAACAATAAATTTTTCCTATGTATGCCGACTTTTACCTCACCCTATACAGTCCATAGATAGATAAGTAAATGGATGAATGAATGAATGTTACAACAATGAAACAAATAAGAATAAATCAAAGATAAAACAAGTAAATTAATTAATTGATTAATAAGTAATTAGTCTACCTTCAGCCAGAATAAAGCCAATAAGGTGAATTTTGGTTTTAATTTCAAATAGACATTAACCCTTACGGAGTTGTTATTTAGTGTGTGTGTCACCTAACTTAATAAAATCACCCGACGGCAACCAGAATAAAGTATTTAACGACAGTCGCCACTACCAACGGGTTAATGAGTTAATTAAATCTCGTTCCTTGTTAAGTTAATTGGTTAACTGGAGACGCTGGAGTGAGTCTCTTCTGTCGACTAATTTGTGCGGAATAGGGACCGGTTGTTTGAGGCCATTTACCCTCTCCCTTTCTTACTAACCAGCGTTTCTATCCACGGAGACCAAACCACCCTAGAAGGAGAGTTAAAGGGACAGAAATAAAGTTAAAGGGACTGTGGAGGGACAGTAGAAGACGAAGGGGATCAGTAGTCTTGGTCTCCGGTTAGAGGAGTGCTGTGTGGTTCTGGTCCGTAGGGGTATTATCAAAGTCTGTAGGATGTTGACTGTAATCTTGATATAGTCAATAACAACGCCCCCCCTCTACACACATACACAAATACTGGAAACTGGACGTTTAAAGCGGCCCATACATGATCAATTATATTGCGCAATTTCATTGTCAATACTCTGAATTGACAATTAAATTGCACAATATAATTGATCGTATATGGGCCACTTTAGTGTGTATGTAGATCAGCGTTTCTCAACCAGGGTTCCCTGGAACCCTAAGGTTCCGCAAAAGGTCCCTAAGGGTTCCGCGAGAATAAGTGAGATAAGCTAATGCACTTTTGATTGTTTATTTAATTTCATATACGTAATGTAATTAAACACGCATGACATATTCTTGGTTATTGCAACAATGTAATATAGACATCATCCTATCTAACCTATTATTACGATGAAAATAAAATGAGAAAGATATGGTGTATATATGTTTTTTTTTTTTTTTTTTTTTGCGCAGGGGTTCCTTGAGACATGCAATTTATCTTAAAGGTTCCGCAAGGGTAAAAAGGTTGAGAAACGCTGGTGTAGTGGGTGAGTGCTTTGACTCAGCAGCCTCTAATAAAGACGGAAAAAAGGTTTTTGGTATGTATATACAACGTGCCGTTCGTATAATTTCCTTTGCCATATACATCAAATGTCGTCGTTTTTAACCAGAGCTGGAAGGACATCTCATTTAGAAAGGGATTAACTGAGATTAACTTAACAATTTTTCAGAATTCCTTGAATATTCTTTCATTCTCAATGAGACGAATAAGGTAGCATCAAAGGCAAGGAAGGGGAGGGAAGATAGAAATTTTATTTACGATTTCTTGAAAGTGTATTTTGAGAAGAGTAAAGGTGGCAGAAAGGATAAAGAGATTGAGAGAGAATATATGGTTATTTGTTGTTATTTAATTTGTTTGTTTGTTTATCTATTTTGTTGGTTTTGTATGTTTCGATTATTGTATCTATTATATTTATTCCATTTATCTTATTCATTTTATCTTATTTAATTCCATTTATTTTGGCTTATTTCAGTTATTTCATTTATTAATTTCATCTTATTTTTTTCTTTTAATTATCTTCCCTTACTTTTTTTTTTTTTTTTTTTTTTTTTGAGGGAAAGGAGCTAAGAAGAAAATATCAAAGTATAAAAAGAATGTGAAAAGAAATGCAAATCTTGTTCATGAAGTCATTTGTCAAATCCCACGTAATCTGCTTGTCTCACAGATTGACACCACTACCTTCTTCCAGTGATTCTCTTGATGTATTCCATGCAACACATCACGTGACCTTCTCCATGAGTTTCATGACTCGTATGCTAATCGTATCTGTCGCCAGGAGGGCTGTGGAGTCGGAACACAAAACCTCCGACTCCGACTCCGACTCCTCTATTTTTGGCACCACCGACCCCGACTCCGACTCCGACTCCAACTCGTCCTCATGTAATTAACTGATTATGGCCTACATATTTTATAAAGCCTATACAACACACATACGCTCCAATCTTGAGTAGACTTATATCATTATAACTGGTTTATATCAAAGAATGAATATATATTATAGTGTGGCTTTCCTATGTTTGACCTCTTCATTAATACTTTATAACTGAAGTAGAGACAAACATTTTGAAAGGATATTGAAGAAAATTCAGTAAAAAAAAGATTCTATGATGTAAGACATTTGCCATAATATATATCTTTGCAAATAAGTGATAAGTACATTTCAAAAACAAAAATACTGTTCTTTATAACAAAAGTTGAAATATAACCTTTGTAAAGGATATACAAACCTAATGATAAAAGAATATAATGTAAGATTTTTCTACATATATAGTTTTGCAAAAAAAAAAAAATAATTTATACAAAAAGTTCAGGCAAATTTCTTGAAAGGAAGCAGTAAATATAGAGAAAATAAACCTCATTGATACGAGTACGGTACAAGGTCGAGTGTTACAGCTGAACATGTATGACACTGAAAGGTATATGTATCATACATACTTTTTGGGTATCATTATACTTCATATGTTTTCATACCTTCTTTTTTTTAATGTACTGAAATTACTGACACAAGTACTTCTTGGTTTAATACATACTGGTACTGCTATGCGATTATTGCGATGGACATTACTCTGATTCTAGAACCGATCTTATCGATACGAGTACAATACAAGATACAGCTGAACATGTTTGAAACGTGAAACTTCTTTTTCAACTTTAAGTATCCTTATTTCAATAATTCAATGTTGAAAAGTATAGAGGGGAAAAAGAAGGGGAAAGGAGAGAAGAGATAGTATTATTGCGGTAGTCTACAGTTGAAATTATAATTATCCTACTGTTTGGCAACACAGCAGTGGGAGAAACCACCAAACTGATGGAGTGATGGAAACGATGCATATGGAACTTGACAGGAATATTACAGCTCCCGTGACTGTGTGTCAACAGAAGGTGTAAAATGGAGGTGTTTAATTTATTCAAGTAATTCTTTGGATGTTTATCGATCTATTTATAAATTTAAAAGCCAACGTTGCTCAAGGACGTTTTGAGGGTTTAGTGGAATGACCACAAAGATAAGACGATGAGATTTATTACATTTTCTAAAAAAAATTTTTTTTATATATAATCTACTTATAAGGAGTGTGCACTGCATAACTCTACTGATTAAACGAAAGCCTTATGAAATGTAAATTTAACTGGAGTCGGAGTCGGTATATTTTTACCGACTCCGACTAAAGTGACACCGTAATTGCTTCCGACTCCGACTCCATGACTCCGACTCGACAGCCCTGGTCGCCAGGTGATTTTATTCATCTCATGATTGTTGACACCGTAGCCAAAGTGTCAGGAAGAGGTAGCTCTCTAACCAACTTGAGAACGAATCAATATATATATATATATATTTTTTTACTATTTTCATTTCCATGCAACACATCACGTGATCTTTTCTATGAGTTTCGTGACTCGTATACTAATCATATCTGTCGTCAGGTGATTTTATTCGTCTCAGGATTGTTGACATCGTAGCCAAAGTGTCAGGAAGAGAGAGCTTTCTTAGCAACTTGAGAACGAACTAATAAACAGATTTTTTTTTGTGTGACTATTTTCATTTTATAAAGGCAGCCATGTATGTCTATGTATGTTTTTGTCTATCTATCTAGATATTCATCTAGCTATCTAATTATCTATCTTAGTTCCTTTGCTACAGTGACTGTTTTTAATTAAGTTCTGGCTAATATCTGACGATTTTATTCAGCCTAGGGACGTGGACACACACACACACACACACACACACACACACACACACACACACACACACACACACACACACACACACACACACACACACACACACACACACACACACACCTAGCTTGAAATTCATGTGTGTGTGTGTGCGTGTGTGTGTGTGTGTGTGTGTGTGTGTGTGTGTGTGTGTGTATGTTTACCTAGTTGTATTATACGGGAAGGGGAGTTATGCTCGTAGTGACCCGTCACTGTATCTCTCAGCACCTAGTTTATTCTTAAATTCTTGTATGGTATTTGCACAAACTATCGTTCCGTCCAATTTGTGTGTGTGTGTGTGTGTGTGTGTGTGTGTGTGTGTGTGTGTGTGTATTCACCTCGGATCTGCTGCAGCCTCTTTTCGAGACAGCCAGACACCACCCTACGGCAGTGAGCTCAGAGCTCATTATTAGCAGATCTCTGGGTAGGTCTGAGACCACTCACACTCCACACACCGGGAATGCAAGGTCACAACTCCTTGACTAACGTCCCGTACCTACTCGCTGCTAGGTGAACAGGGGCTACACGTGAAAGGAGACAAACCCAACTTGTCTCCGCCCGGCCGGGGAATCGAACCCCGGTTCTCCGGCTTGTGAGGCCAATGCCTTACCAATCCGCCACCGGGCCGTGTGTGTGTGTGTGTGTGTGTGTGTGTGTGTGTGTGTGTGTGCGCGTGCGTGCGCGCATTGGCCTAATTGTAATATATAGAATAATGATTGTGCTCGCAGGCTCCCGTTTTTATGAATATGTAGTTTAGATACACACACTCGCAAATAATTATTATAATCAACCACACGTGTTCTTCAACAAGCAAAGGACGGAATGCAAATAAATAATGAATAAGAGAAAATACATTACCTTGCAAGAGGGCTCTCAGCTGCTGCACAAATGGACTCTGTTTCTGAAGACTAAAAATCTAATGAAGATTCCAAACCGGACTGATGACTGACATCACGGAAACTAAAAAAAAAAAAAAAAAGAAAGAAAAAAAAAACAGGAGACATGATTGTTATGAAATAGAAAATAATATTAAGTTCTACTAATGTGTGACTTTAGAAGTGTAGGTTTTTGTTTATTTGCTTATTTATTTTTTTTATTTTCATTGAGGTAGAAAAATGTTGGAGAGGGGATTTTTGACAAAGGTAAATTTATTGACATGATCTAAAATAAAGAAGACATGATACAATAATAAAGAGACGAGTGAATGAAAACCAAAATGAGAGAAAGACTAAAACATAACTATGATGATTCAGTTTATATCTAGATTTCTTCCCCGGAGCGCCATAATGTAAACAGAGTGTGAAATACACACAGTGCCGGAAGCCTATGTTTCCTTCAACCCTTCCGTGTAACCATGGAGAACAGAGAAACTAATTGGCACCTAAGGAAAAGCCAATACATAACAATGGCGACGAGGATCAAAGTGTTTTTTCTGGTGGTTTAGGCCAGAAACAGTGATAAACAGTCTATATGCATGAAAACATTCTTCAGCTACGCGCGTCGTAACGCGGGGGTAAGCTATGCTAGAGGCGACCACACAGAGTGTAGGTGCCTTTGCTTATATTGCTTCCTCTTACACAGCACCGGACATCACTTGTTTTCTCCTACATGAGAGGAGAAAGGGTTACAATTTCCTAGTGCCTAGTGTCTGATAGTTTTCTAGCCACGAAGCTAGACCAGGGTGAAAGATGGCATCTTCAAACAAGATTGGGCCGTTTAACCCTGAAGAACTCCCTTGCTGTGGATATACTATGCCTTGCTACATTGCTTCTGACCCAAGGCAGTGGGCGGGAAACAGGGATGACCCATCGTCCACGAGAGGCTAAGATGAGAGTGGGGAAAAGAGTGGAGTGGAAGGCATGGGAGTAGGTACGTACTTTTGATTTGGCTATTTCTCTTATAAGGAGGAAAAAGTTCATGGCGTGTATATATATATATATATATATATATATATATATATATATATATATAAATATATATATATTATATATATATATATATATGTATGTATATATATAAATTGTGTGTGTGTGTGTGTGTGTGTGTGTGTGTGTGTGTGTGTGTGTGTGTGCGTAAGTGTGCGTGTGCATGAGTGTGTGTGCGAGTGTATGTGTTTACTTAATTATATTATATAGGGAAGTGTTGTAGTCAACATTTAAGGTTACAACATATATGCTTTAGTCGTAAATAATACTCGTGTAGTGTGTGTGTGGGTGCGTGTGTGTGTGTATGCGTGTGCATGTGTGTGCATGTATGTGTGTGTACATGTGTGTCTTTATTTACCTAATTGTAGTATACAGGAAAGGGACAACACTCGTGGGGTCCTGTCTCTTGCTCTCAAATTATCACATCTAGCTTGAAAATCATGTACGTTTGTTTGTGTGTGTGTGCGTGTGTGTGTGTGTGTGTGTGTGTGTGTGTGTTTCACCATGGGTCTTGGATCACGTGTTGGACTAGTGATCGACAGCCGTTTCCCTACCGGAAGAGAGTTCAGAACTCATATATGACCGATCTATGGGTAATGTTGTGACCTTGCACACACACAACTCCCCGCCCACTAGAGTTGGAGTAACGACTCGCAGCGCAGTGATACTGAAATTATTTCAGCCCTGGTCGGAATTCAAACCCGGACCGCTATGGTCCTGGATCACGTGTTGGACTGACCGATTTATGGGTAATACTGTGACCTTACATACACACAGCCCCAACTCCCCGACCACGAGAGTTGGAGTAACACCACGCAGGATGTATGTGTGTGTGTGTGTGTATTCACCTTGGTCTTTGGATCACGTGTTGGACTCGTGATCGACAGCTATTTCCCTCCGGAAGAGAGCTCAGAGCTCGTATGACCGATCTTTGGGTAATGCTATGACCTTACATACACACACACACACACACAACTCCCCGCCCACGAGAGTCGGAGTAACGACCCGAAGCGCAGTGATGCCGAAATCATTTCGGCCCTGGGCAGGATTCGAACCAG
>NC_134803.1:45129272-45134272 GCF_046742065.1 Oratosquilla oratoria | reverse complement strand
CCAGTCGGGACAGATTCGTCTTTACGCCCAGTGGCGGCTACTACAGGGACATACAAGAACGTGCATGAAGAGTCCGAGTCTAATTTACTGGAGGGACGGAGAAGGAAGGAAGAAAAGGGGGACGGGGGTCGGGTTGCATCTTCATAGAGTCTGCCGGGGTTTCTGCTTGAAGAACATCACCTGGACAGCATGTAGTAATGTATATTATTTGCGAAGCATCTCCGGCTCCTCCCTCCTTCCCACTCCCCACCAAGGCAACGTGTATAGCAATGCATATTGCAAGGGAATAATGCAGATGTTGCTCTCTGTGTATTCAGAAGATAATTATGCCCTGCGGTGTTCACTGCGAGAGGCAGAAGGTAGCAGTCAGATGGTGGAGAAAGGTGAACACCAGGTGGACTCGTGTGGTGTGGAGGTGGTTATGTAGCTGGTACAGCGATGGGGTTTGGAGTTCTTGTCAGATGGTGGGTCAATGTAGCATGAAAGGGAATGCAGCGGATGGGATGATGATGGTAGATTGTCCGGAAACCAGCTGCCGAGTTATTGTGGATGTGGAAAACAGAGAAGCAGCTGGTAGAGTGGTAGACGTAGATAGTTGAAGAAAGTTATGGATTCCTGTGCTTTGCAGCAGATGGAACGAGTTAGAATTAGGTTACTGTGTTTGAAAATGTCTTTTGAAAACATAAAAGGAGATTTTGTGTAATAATATACAATTAAACATAAGTTTCATGAGAAGCATCTTCAAGAAATGACTGTTACGGTAAACATGCTATATCTTAACATAGATCATGTTGACATACTAGGTATTTTAACTTTATAGAAGAGTTGTTATATTAGATATGCATAGTAAATATTCTTAGAGAAAGATTACAACCTGACTGACACTTTAAACTTCTCACAACATGAATTGAGTTATTCAGAATAGAATTTACATATACTAGATTTCTATTAATTGCTTTGCTAAGATATATAAAGTATCACAGTCTTAAGTATGTACATATGCACATACTTGCACACACACAAATACACAAACACACACACACACACACACACACACACACACACACACACACACACACACACACACACACACACACACACACACACACACACACACACACACACACACACACACACACACACACACACACACACACACACACACACACACACACACACACACACACACACACACACACACACACACACACACACACACACACACACAAGTGTTATGTGTTGTTATTCCAATAAATTTCAATGTGGATTCTTTTGCTAAAGCTGTGTTACATATTCCATCTTAAAAAAAAAATCAGAGGACTGAAAACTGGTTTGCTGATCAGCTGAAATCCAAACAACATTTAAATATTTGAATATTTGAAACCGTTGAACGTCCCAATGGACGAAAGGACCAATAGTAAACAATGGTACAAACCACTTTCAATTCGGTAACGTAAAAAAAAAGAAAAAAAAAGAAAAAAAAAGAAAAATTTGTTTTTAATGAGATAAATGAGGTGCGGGTGGGGGGGGGGGACCAGAGAGTAATTTGGCTCCCCATTAATGAGTACCTCCTATTTTGTTCCCTGAATGGGACAGTTTGTTATAAAACCAAAAAGCGAACAGGTATAGGACGTCACCGTGTTGAAAGAGCTCAGTGTTTCTGTCTATGTGGTCATGGAATTCGAAATATTGGTGATTTCCTCCTGCCGGGTCCTCTTCTTCTTCGTCTTATTCTTCACGAAATTTCTTCTTTTCACTTCTATGTTCTTGTTTTTCAGACTATCGCTTACCCCATTTTTGTCAACTTTTATTTCATTGTATTTAATTCCATTCTTATTTTCTATTTCCTATTGTGGATCTATAACATATCTAGATCTTCCTGCAAGTATATAAACGATTTGTTCTCCATTTTCTTCCTCTAGTGTTAGATATTGACTGCATAAGTTTTACGGAAATTTAGAAACACCTTTACGGACCAGAGGCACGTATCATTCTTTTATCCCTAAACACTCATCTCCATTAGCCTCTACTTCACCTGCGTGACACTAACAGTTATATTAATAATGATAACAATTATAATTATAATGTTTATAACAGTAATGATAATAATTACAGTAACAATAATATTAATAATGATAATGATAATGTTTATAACAATAATGGTAATAATAATTATAATAACAATAATATTAATAATGATCATAATAATGATGATAATGATATCAGAAATATTAACAATATTAATTATGATGATAATAGCAATAATAAAAAATAATAATAATGATAATGAAAATAATAGTAATAATAATAATAATAATAATAATAATAATAATAATAATAATAATAATAATAATAATAATAATAATAATAATAATAATAATATTAATAATAATACTACTAATAATAATGATAATAATAATAATGATAATGATAATAATAATAATAACAATGATATTAATGATAATAATAATAATACATACATATACCAAGGGCTTTTTCCCCCTTACACGGGGGGTAGCCAATAGTAATAATAAATAATAATAATAATAATAATAAGAAGAAGAAGAATGGCAGCAATAATAATAAGATAGAGAGGCAGCGAGAGAAATGAAATGGTCTATAGTGAATAAGAATTCGGATAGGAACTGGTGACACACATATACAGTACGTACACACACGCACACACACACACACACACACACACACACACACACACACACACACACACACACACACACACACACACACACTCTCACACACACACACACTCTCTCACACACACACACACACACACACACACACACACACACACACACACACACACACATAGCGAGAAACAGTGAGAGAGAGAGGTAGAGAGAGAGTAGAGAGTAGAGAGAGAGAAGAGAGAGGGAGAGAATGGAAGGATCGAAAATAGCTCATCCTGAGCCAGTGACTCACCAATCTGTCACCCTTAGCGGCCATAACAGCTTTTAAATCACATTCTGAAAGGTTCGAGTACCAGACAGTGATGGCGTGCAAAGTTAGCGTGGAGAGTCCTGTCACAGTGTCAGGTTTAAAAAAAAAAAAAAAAAAAAAATGGTGCCGGTTTTACAAAGAACTTTGATGGTTTTATGTCACGAACTCCTCCCTATCGGAAGGCTAGAACGGTGCCCCTCACAGAAGGGTTTGTGGCGTGGAATTGAATGAACCATGCCCTTTGGTTCAACTTCGCCGGTGGCAGGATTCGAACCGCCATCCCCTCGACCTTCGCCGCAATGATCGAGACCCTTCAGTGAGATTAAGGTGTACCTGTGTGTGTGTGTGTGTGTTTGCGTGCGTGCGCACACGTGCGTGTGTGTATATGCGTGATTCACCATGGTCTTGGATCACGTGTTTGGACTAGTGATCGACAGCTATTCCCCTCCCGGAAGAGAGCTCAGAGCTCGTATATGACCGATCTATGGGTAATGCTGTGACCTTACACGCACATACACCCCCAGCTCCCCGCCCACGAGAGTTGAAGTAACGACTCGCAGCGCAGTGATACTGAACTTATTTCAGTCCTGGGCAGGATTCGAACTCGGACCGCCGTAGTCACAGCCGGGAGCTTTACCAACGGCGCCACGAGTGTGTGTGTGTGTGTGTGTGTGTGTGTGTGTGTGTGTGTGTGTGTGTGTGTGTGTGTGTGTGTGTGTGTGTGTATGTGTGTGCGTGAATATTTCCTTTTATAATCATACTCTATTCCATCGATTTATGAACATTGTATTGATATTAAAAAATTGATACAATATTTTCATAAACTCTTCCCCCAATGTGAATATATTTCTTTACACATACTCCTGTTTTCGTGTAAAGAATTTTAAACGCTAAACTGGGGTTGAAAACATATTTATTTTCCAGATCAAAAAAAGATATATGGGGGAAATGAATTTATATAATTCTGTTTATCAAGATAGGATGACTGCAATGCCACGGATAATTTATGAGCACCAAACGTTGAGTGATATAATTAGACACCGTAAACATATCAACTCTTTGTCAAAAAAAAAAAAAAAAAAAAAAAAAAACAGAGAAATGCCAAACTCATCACAATATTCCCGAAGTGAATATCATAATTCACTTGGATTTATGTCTGTGATTCCTCGACGTTAATGTCCGGTGACCCCCGGCGCGATATTTATGGTCCGGGGGCCTTCTATGGACGACCGGACACCCCTAACCCCCCCGCCTCTATTCCCGCTTACCGGACGGACGGTCAGTCACGATGTAAAACTGCACGTGTCAAATGTCATATGTTCCTGATAGCTTTACGTGTCTGTGTGTCTGTGTCCATGTGTGTGTGTGTGTGTGTGTGTGTCTGTCTCCATGTGTGTGTGTGTCTGTGTCCATGTGTGTGTGTGTATGTATATATCTCGGTGTGTGTGTGAGTATGTGTGTATGTGTATACAGTATACCTCGGTCTGTGTGTGAATGTGTGTATGTCTCGGTGTGTGTGGTAGGGGTGAGGGTGTAAGTGTGTGCGCGCGTTGCATTTTCACATAAATGAGATCACATAACAGGATAAGTATATGTGTGTGTGTGCGTGTGCTTGTACATATGTAGGCAACGCTGTAAACCATAGCAAATGAATATACATATACATACATACATATATACATATATATACATATATATACATACATATATATATATATACATATATATACATATATATATATATATATACATATACATATATATATATATACATACATATATATATACATATATATATATATATATATATACATGTATGAAAAATAATTTTTGGAAAACGTTCTCTTGTTTGAGCGTCGAGAGTTGATGAAATGAAATGAAAACAAAATATTTTTACAATCTACATGGCAGCAAGGGAATTAAATAATCATTTTATGTTCTTCGTAAGAAACTAAAAACGTGGTAGAATGTGAAAGTCATCAACCCAATGCATTTTGATTAAATTCAGACCTCGCGAAAATAAGGTCGCGAAATTTAAACGC
>NC_134803.1:45116772-45119272 GCF_046742065.1 Oratosquilla oratoria | reverse complement strand
GTGTGCGTGTGTGTGTGTGTGTGTGTGTGTGTGTGTGTGTGTGTGTGTGTGTATGTGTGCGTGTGTGTGTGTATGTCTGTGTTAAAAGAGTAGAGAAAATAATTCAAATGTAGCCAAGTTGGTACGAGACAGGTTTAGTAATTCAACAGGCCAGTGATCGATTCTGGGTCGTAGCAGCTGGTAGAGCTGATGAAAGAATACTGGGAGAGTTTTGGCGCACGCAAAGAATAAAAGAAGAAAGACTGGCAAAAAGAGGCTAGGTGGACAGATTGAAGTTGAGGGGAAGGTAAGATCGGAAAAAAAAAAGATGGATGAATGAGGTAAAGGGAGCCTTGCGTAAAAGGGGAATGTCTGTTGAGAAGGGAAGAGAGAAGGCAAGAGGTGGCGTGTGGGTGTAGGATGTTTGTGAATGGACGGTGAACTGATGCAGCCCGAAGGGATTTCTCCTCGTCTTCTCTATTTATGCGTGGGAGGACGAGGAGGGAGGGTCGCCATGTAGATGAATCGGTGGGAGTAAACCATCTTCAGCTCTCAAGTTCTGTTGTGGATGTGATGTGTTGTGCTGAGTTGCTTGTGATCCGGGTAGTGGGCGGGAGACAGGGATTGCCCTTCATCCACAAATAGCTAAGCTAAAAGGAAAACAAATGTGGAGTGTGAGTATATCTCTTAGCTGGCTACTCCTCTTATAAAGTAAGGTGTATGAAGCCGTTTGATATATATATATATATATATATATATATATATATATATATATATATATACATGTATATATATATGTGTGTGTGTGTACCACGTTTCAATTTCTGCATGTATGCCTCCTCGAGTTTCTCGATGTTGATGGCTTAGAATTAAATGTAAATATGTTCACTGGGACCCATTCAGTGTTGTACATATATATGTACACGTACAACACTGTTGTGTGTGTGTATGTGTATGTTCCCGTGCGTAGATACATATACACAGATATTTCAAGCAGTTTTCAAGCATGAACTGACTCAGAATTTTAACGTCGCTTGCAGGAAACGTGACAGCTCGTTCGACGGACGAGGAGCGCCGGCGAGGAAATTCGTGTTGCTTGCATGACCCTATCAGAGAGCCTTTCACACTCCGTTCAATGTTCAAACATTTATGGATTGTGGGATGCTGGCAGCAAGGATGCTGTGTTCATTTGAACATTTATTTGATGTTTCTGTCCTGCCGCTAGATGGAAATGTTTCCCGTCACCCGTATGTTTTTGTCGATGATTTACGAGTATTTTTGAGTATTTATGAATATGGTTTATGGGTATTTTGATTTTTAACGGAGTTTTATGTGTTCTTTATGTGTTTATTGTGTGCTTCGGAGTACGCATTTTTTTTATCCAATTGACAAGAAAATCAGATAAACACAAACACACACACACACACACACACACACACACACACACACACACACACACACACACACACACACACACACACACACACACACACACACACACACACGCACACACACATACACACACACACACACACACACACACACATACACACACACACACACACACACACACACACACACACACACACACACACACACACACACACACACACACACACACACACACACACACATGCAAGGTTTTCTTTGTCATATTCATCTTCATTTCTACAGATTAAGTGGAGTATGGTGGGGATTGTTTTTATATATATTTCCAGATGGATGTTTTATTCAACTAAGGGAAAATTCTTCAACATGCAATGTAGCCTAACCTAACCTAACATAACCAATCCTATTGAAATCTTATTTAAATTCGCCTAAACAGAGCGTAACCTAACCTAACCTAACCTAACCCAACCAATCCTATTGAAACCTTATTTTAATTCACCTAAACGTAGCCTAACCTAACCTAACCTAACCCAACCCAACCAATCCTATTGAAAACCTAATCTAACCTAACCTAAGTTAACCTAACATGTCCAAACTTAGTCTAGTCTAACCTAACTAGATCTAACCTAACGTAACCTATCTCGATTAATATCCTTTACCAACTGGGGTTATTAATAGATATATTTTCCTTTTTTAAGTTTATTTTTTATTTATTCATATATTGATTTATTTATCTATTTATTCATTTATTTATTTATTGTAATTCCTAATAATTAATTCCTAAACCTCCATTCCGGTTAAATATTTCAGCAGAAATGAATGAATAAGCTGGTAAGGGAATACGTAGATAGATGAATTAAATGATCGATCAATAGATACATAGACAAATAAATAAATAGATAAATAAATAAAATGATAAATAGATAAATAAATAAATAAGTAGATAATGAAAAAATAAAATCATGATTTACACTCCTTATTACAAACTATCATTCAGTTGAAAAAGAAGTAAATAGAATAGTATTCTCTATGACAAAAGTTTGAACAAAACTGCTAATTTTCCCGTAAGTTTCCAAATAGCTATTGAACAGCGGTAGGCTTACTTTGGTCTTTGAATCACGTGCTGGACTCG
>NC_134803.1:45094272-45106772 GCF_046742065.1 Oratosquilla oratoria | reverse complement strand
CAGACAGAAAGAGGCATACAGACAAACCCTGCATAAAAATGACTTAATGATAAACAGACAGACAGACAGAGAGACAAACAGATAGACAGATAGACAGACAGACATATAGACATACATACAGACAGACAGGTATACAGGCAGACAGACAGACAGACAGGTAGAGAGGAAGACATACAACCAGACCCTGCATGAGAATGACAGACAGACAGACAGACAGACAGACAGACAGAAAGACAGAGACTTATAGGGAGAGACAGACACAGACAGCTTGGAGAGGCAAAGGCGAGCGCTGATTCATGTCGGCTTGTCTACCTCCGAAGTCAGCTCCCAACTACTCACGGAAATTAAACGCGGAAGATGGAGGGAGAGGAGGAGGAGGAGGGAGGAGGGAAAAGGGAGGAGGGGGAGAGGGGGGAGGAGGGGGAGAGGGAGGAGGAGGGGGAGAGGGGTACAGGAAGAGGAAGACAAATAGGTGAAGATGAGGGTGGTGGAATAATGTAAGAAATGGGGGGAGGTGGAGGGAGAGGAGGAGGGAGAGAGGAGGAGGAGGGGGAGAGGGGGAAAGGAAGAGGAAGACAAGTAGGTGAAGATGAAGGTGATGAAATAATGTGAGTAAAGAATGGAGAAGGTGGAGGGAGAGGAGGAGGAGGGGGAGGAGGGAAAAGAGGGGAGAGAGGGAGAGAGGGAGAAGTGGAAAGGAAGAGGAAGACAAGTAGGTGAAGACGAGGGTGATGGAATATTGTCAGTAAAGAATGGAGAAGGTGGAGGGAGAGGAGGTGGAGGTGGCTACGGGGGAGGAGGAAGGGGAGGGGGGAGATGAGAGAGAAGGAGAGGGGGAAAAGAGGAGGAGGAGGAGGAAGAGGGGGTAAAAGAAAAGGAAGAGAACGTATGTTGGGTGAAAATATGAGTAAGAGATTAATATAACTCAGAAATGGAGAAGGTTGAGGTAGAAGGTGGCATTAGGTGGAGGAGGGAGGAAGAGGGAGGTGGAGGGAGAAGGTGGCAATAGGTGGAGGAGGGAGGAAGAGAGAGGAGATGGTAGGGAGGAAGGAAGAGGACAGTAATGAAATCATGTTACTGTGAAAAACACGAGAAAAATAAAATGAACAATGGTTAGATTAAAAAAGACGATATCAACAATGAACATATTAAAAAAGAATATGAACAATTTGTAGACTGAAAAACAGAAGAAAGAATAGAGAGGCAGGAGCTTGTATTGGGGGAGGAGGAGGAAGAGGAAGAAGAGGAGGAGGAGGAGAAGCAGGAGGAGGAGGGGAAGGGACAGAAAGAGGAGAGGAGAGGAAGAAGACGAAGGTGTAGTGAAGACAAGAATAATGAAATGTCACTTTAAGACACCTCGCACACCTATGCAACCAGTTGCATGAAACCGACGCAACCAGTTGCATGAAACTGATGCAACCAGTTGCATGAAACCGACGCAACCAGTTGTATGAAAACCGACGCAACCAGTTGTATGAAAACCGACGAAACCAGTTGTATGAAAACCGACGAAACCAGTTGTATGAAACCGACGAAACCAGTTGCATGAAACCGACGCAACCAGTTGCATGAAACCGGTCGCAAAGGATACCTACATTCTGTGAAAATAGTATTCCTTGTATGTTTACCCACTAGCAATGAAGTACATGCATTTCTAAAATAAGACGTAAAAGAAAATTACATGCAGTCCAGGGAGTACTTTTTTCATAAAGTGTAGTCACCCGTTGCGATCGGTTTCATGCAACTGATTGCGTAAGTGTGCTAACTGCCTAAGAAACTGAGAAAGAATATGAACAATTCGTCGATAGAAATACATACATAAAAGAAGAAAGTCAGAGGTGGTTGGAAGTGTTGATAAGGAGGAAGTAACGAAAATAACAGATAGGAAGAAGGAAGGGAAGAAGGAAGAGAAAAGGAAGAAGACGAAAACCTGGTGAATACGAAAGTAGTTGATTAGTTTGACAAAGAAGCAATTCGTAGAGAGAAAAACAAAGAAAGAGTAGAGAAGTTGAATGACGGTAATGGAGAGGAAGGGAGTGAGGAGGTGAGAGAGAGAGAGGGGGAAAGAAAAAAGAGAGAGAGAGAGAAAGAGAGAGAGAATAAATAGACTGATGAAAACTATACTGTTATATGACTACTCGTATAAGAAACAGGAAGAAGAAAAACAGAAAACAGTTTCATGTCTGTTACCTCCTTACATCCATAAAATTATCTCATCTTCTCAAAAAACAACCAATTATTTCACCACTACCTACATGGTTAGTATTCCATTCGTCAACCACTCTATTGGTAAACCAGCCCTTGCCTAATTAGTCTTCTAATCATAAAGAATGTTACGTGCCTCTGGTCCGTAGAGGTGTTGTTAAAGTCCTTAGAATTTTGACTACATGAAACTCAAAAAGTCAATATCCAAAGGCGAGGAGAAGAAGAAAGGAACAGGTGGAGAAAAGTCAAACATGGAAACGACAAAGAAGAAAGGAGAGGAGAGGAAAGAGAGAAGAGAGGGAGAATAGAGAGAGAGAGAGAGAGAGAGAGAGAGAGAGAGAGAGAGAGAGAGAGAGAGAGAGAGAGAGAGAGAGAGAGAATAGAGAGAGAGAGAGAGAGCTGTGAAAGGGGGTGAGGGGGAATGAGAGAGGCGAGTAGAATACGATGATAAGGAAAAGAGAAAAAGAGATGAGGAAAGTAGATAAGAGAGAGGAAGAAAGAGGTGAGAATGGAATAAGAAGAACAAGTAGAAGAGGAATGATGTTGAGGATGTGGAAAGAGGATGGGAGGCCAGAAAAGAGGAGAGAGAGAGAAAGAGAAATAGAGAGAGAGAGAGAGGGGGGGATAAAGGGAAAGGAAAAAAATATGAACTTAAATAAATAAAAAAGAGAATTTCCAAAGGAGTGTAAAGAGAAGAAAACGTAAATGAGACAAAATGAAAAGAAAAAAGACAAATAAGAAAACGAAAATAAAAGAAAAAAGAAAATGAATAAAGAAAACGGAGAAAGGGAAAGACAGTTTCTATAGCAAAGAAATTTTGAGAAAGACAAAAATTAAAGAAAAATGTACTAACAAGACTTGAGATTTTACGAATGAAAGAAAAATAAAAGAAACGGAGAATGGAGAATTGGTAAAAGAGACAATAAAAAAAAAAAATGAATAGTAAAGAAACAAAGATTTGTAAAGAGAGAGTGAAAGATAGAGAGGGGAGAAAGAGAGAAAGCCGAAAGGAAGAATGT
Source organism: Oratosquilla oratoria (assembly GCF_046742065.1). Classification (NCBI taxonomy): domain Eukaryota; kingdom Metazoa; phylum Arthropoda; class Malacostraca; order Stomatopoda; family Squillidae; genus Oratosquilla; species Oratosquilla oratoria. The sequence goes on along the minus strand of NC_134803.1, from coordinate 45,103,548 downwards.
GTGTTTGAGAGGAAAGTGTTAGACAAAAAAGAATAAAAGGAAATACATAGAGAAAGAGAAGAAGAAAAGAGAAGACGATAACAAAAAAACGAGAAGAGAGAAATAAGAGTAAAGAGAGAAGGGAAAGAGAGAAACAGTAGAGTGGAAAGGAAAAAAGAGAGAATGAAAGAGAGAGAATGGGAGAGAAGTTAAGGAAAGAGAGAGAAGAGAGAGAAATAAGAAAAGAAGGGGGAAGAGAGGAGAGGGTGGAGAGGAAAGGAGATTATATTTTAGCAATAACCAGCGATTCTATCTTTTGGGGACCATCTCGCGCTAAAGAGGTGGCTCGTAGAGATGGTAAACAAAGATTCTAGGAATATAGTAAGATCCTAGAAGTCATTTTTATTTATCTACAGTATCTTAATTTATTTTAGTTGATCTATTTCTATTTTATCTATTTGCATATATATTTATTCATTTATTTATTTATATTGATCTATTTACTTATCTATTTATTTATTCATTTATTCATTTATTTATTTATTTATTTTATTTATTTTCTGAGGTGGGTAAATTTTTCGTCTCCGGTCATAAAAACTATCAAAAGTAATTCTTATCTATTTATCTTATTTTATCTATTTTTTCCATTTATATATTTCTATTTTTTTTTTTTTTTTTTTGCTGGATGCATAAAGATTTCGTCTCCAGTCACAGAAGGACGCCTCGTGCCTCTGGTCCATAGGGGTGTCACTAAATTTCGTAAAATGTTAATTACATAGAAATTACACAGTCAGTACCCCCCATATGGGGAGAGGAAGGGGAAGGTGGTAGTGATGATGATGATAATGATGATAATGATGAAAGTGGTAAGGATGATAGTGATGATGGCAATAATGATGATGATGATAATGGTGATGCCGATGATAATGATGATAATGATGATGATAGTGATGATATGATGAAAGTGATGATAATGATGATAGTGATGATGGTGATAATAATAATAATTATGATGATGACAATAGTGATAATAATGATGAGGAAGATGATGATGGCGATGATGATGATGATAGTGATAATGATGATGATGAAGATGATGATGGCGATGATGATGATAATGATAATGATGAAAGTGATGATAATGATGATGATGATGATAGTGATAATAATGATGATGAAGATGATGATGGCGATGATGATGATAATGATAATGATAATGATAATGATGAAAGTGATGATAATGATGATGATGATGATGATGATGATGATGATGATAATGATAAAAAGATATACCAGAAAAATAAGAAACGGAGTGAAAGGAAGACGAAAAACGAATTAAAAGAAGAAACAGCTGGAAGAGGCAACGGAGGGCGGAGCGAACAAAATCCAAAATAATCATTTTGAGTCGAAAAAAATGACATGACCATATTTTAACATTACCCGTTTTCTTTTCCGTCGACTTACAAATTGGGCCAAATTAATTAGTGTATTCATTAATAATCCCAATCACGGGGAACAATTTGAAGAAAGGAGGGAGGGAGGGACACAAAAAAGCAAATAAGGAAAAATAAAGGAAAAAAAAAAACGAAAATCTCATCAACAAACGAAGAAGGAGAGGCAATTAGGATGAAAGAACAAAAAACGTAAGTATTGGAAAAATGCGAATTATGACATTTCGAAACATAGAACAACACAGGCAAGGGCCTTCTCGGTAACTAAGAAGACAAGATGGTGTCTTGAATTAGTTTAACCAGAGGTTCTATCCTTGTGGTAGGTGCGAGTGTCTAGGTCAGAAGATACATGCAGAGACACACGCCAACACACATACACATAGAGCGCTGAACTGGGAAGTAGAAGTGCTCCCAGTACCCAGTTCGAATCCTGCCCAGGGCCGAAATTATTTCGGTATTGCTGTGCCTCGGGTCGTTACTCTGACTCTCGTGGGCGGGGAGTTGGGTGTGTGTGTGTGTGAAAGGTCATAGCATTACCCATAGATCGGTCATACGAGCTCTGAGCTCTCTTCCGGGAGGGAAATAGCTGTTGATCACGAGTCCAACACGTGATCCAAAGACCAAGGTGAATACACACACACACACACACACACACACACACACACACACACACACACACACACACACACACACACACACACACAGACACACACATAGACACAGACACACATGATGTAAGAGTCAGACATGGAGAGAGATGGAGACAAATATACAGACATACAGACCTAGAAGCAGAGGATAGACAGACAGGTCTACAGACACAACTGTGTAGGTAAGCAGTGAGACAGACATGCATGTGGAGAACAGATAGACAGACATACAGACAGACCTAAAAACAGGCAAAGATAGACGAGCAGACAGGACCTCAAATAAAGAGAAAAATTTAGGTAAACAAACAGACAGACAGACAGACAGATAGATAGACAGACAGACAGACAGACAGACAGAAAGGCAGACAAACAGATTGACGGACAGTGAGACAGGCATACGGACAGAATAACAGACAGGTGGTCGGACAGTGAGACAGGCAGTTAGACAGACAAACAGACAAACAGACGGGCATTGAAACAGATGAATATACGGAAAGATATTGAGACGGTCAATGAAACAGACGGAAAGATAGACAGATAGTGAGACTGTCAGTGTAACAAACGAGACAGAGGACCAGATTGACTTATGAGAAAACTGACGGACGCTCATATACAGACAGACAGACAGACAGACAGACAGACAGACAGACGCACATAGACAGACAGATAGACAGACAGACAGACAGACAGACAGACAGTCCTGTAGTACAGTCGGCATAAATGAAAAGTAGATATAAAGAACCACCAAAGAAGAGAAATGCCAAAGTGATTAATGTGATGAGAGAACACGTGACCTAATAAGGTTCGGAAATGATCTCGTGAAGGGTGTCCTGGTGGTCGGGGTGGATCGGGTCCTTCTGGGTAAAGCTCTGGGTTGCATTTGTGGGTGACAAGTGTATCAGGAAAACGAGGATTTAATTCTTTATTTGTTGTTATTTGTTGTTGTTGTTATTATCATTATCATTAAAGCATGGGAGATTGGGCGCGATTTGTACCAAATAAAAATCACATGTTAGAATGAGGGTGATCTTCGAAATAATTATTTATTTGTTTATCTATTTATTTATTTATTTATTTATTCCTTTATTTATTTATTTGTTAATTTATCCATTTATGCAGCTATCTATTTACTGTATTTACTTATTTGCTTATTTAATTGATTTATCTATTTATTCATTTATTTAACTTTTTATTCATTTACTTGAATATTCATTTGTTAATTTATCTATTCATTTATCTATTTATTCATTTATTCATTTCTTTATTTGTTTATCTATCTATACAAGGAAATAATAGCAGTAACATCAAATTCCATATAAGAGAATTAAAAGAAGAAAAAATGTAGATGCCTTTTTATATGAAAAAATCCAAACATATAGCTACCCACATACAGAACATAACATTACTTTTTACCATAGATATATAGAATATAGAGGCTTACCGTACCCTCTTGACTCCCTAACGATCCACAATATTGTATAGAAAAAATATAGATATACTCGTATATAAGAAATATTTTCAGAAAATTACTTTGACTTAAGTTTTCTTCCATTGAATGCGTTGGTAAGACTCGGGTCGTTTATGAGTCTCGAGTTCGAATATTCTGATAAATTTTGTGCTAAAGACGAGAGTCTTCGAGACCAAACGAAGTAGAAGAGTCTTGTTGGTTGTAATGATGACCCAAATTGGCCCCATTACCCGGCAGAACCTCCGTTGTAGTGTCTATTCAGAGGAGTAATTGAGGAAGATTATCGATATGCTAAGACATGTGAGGTTTTTATAGTCTTTCGAGTTTAATTGAGGATTCTGTGTAAATGAAGAGAGATTCTTTGGGGTTTAATAGGTCAAGGTAACCCTGTCAGAACGAGGTTAAGCCTCTTGATCGTGTGGGAAACTTTACAGATGGTATTCTGAGTAACTTGGTCATCTTGGCCGAGCGGTGCCGTGTCGAACTCATGAGCAGGTAGTCGTGAGTTCGATTCCCGGGACTCGTTGCGTGCTTCTTGCGTTGGTTCACGACACCCCTGGTCAGGCGGGGAGGTGACCCGAAAAACGGTCTAAAAAAAAAAAAAAAAAAAACAGCGGCTTGCTGGAACTGACAGGACTTGTCTTATCAGGGGTTTCTCACTTCCTACTTACAGGAGTATTTTTCATTATTATTATTTGTTTTATTTTATTTTATTTCATTTTATTTTATTTTGATTTATTTTATTTTATTATATTTTTGATGAATGGTAAGGTGCGCCCATACAAGACCTTCTGGTCCAAAATGAGGTCGAATTAAAAAGAAAAAAAAAAGGATGATAACCCATGTTGAACTCCAACAGCTCCCGATGATTTCTACTTGTCCTAGATGCCATAGCATACAGGGCCTAGATGACGATTCTCGGCTATCTCCTCAGGGAAAATACGGCTCTTTCTACCTCACTACATTGGCTAAATTCGGTTTCCTAAGCTTCTTTCTTCGATTATAAGAACATTTGTAGTTTCAGATGTCTTGTAGTGGATTGTGAATAAAATCTGTAATGTAATGTAAGCAGCTCGACCATGATAACTTGCTACTTGGACTGAAACATGACACTAGTCTGTTCTCCCCTGAAGATCGCTATTGAAGAGAGGGGCTGGAAAACGGCTGGAACTGAGACAACGTACTGGAAAGGTGTACAAGATGACGAAGTAGAGAATTTTCAAGTGAATAGGGAATGGACGAAAAGAGACTTAGGTTGGATGAAAGGAGGAGAGGGAGGTGGAGGAAGAGAAAAAGGAGGAGGAGAAGGAAGAAAAGGAGAAGAAAGAGAAGAAGGAGAAGGGGGAGGAGGAGGAGGAAGAAAAGGTGAAGGAGGAGAAAGAGAAGGAGGAGGAAGAGAGAAGGAGGAGGAGAAGGAAGAGGAGGAGGGGGAGGAGGAGGAAGAAAAGGAGAAGAAAGAGAAGGAGGAGGAAGAAAAGGTGAAGGAGGAGAAAGAGAAGGACAAGGATAAGAGAAGGAGGAGGAGGAGGAGGAGGAGAAGGAAAAGAAAGAGAAGGAGGAGGAGGAGGAGGGAGGAGAAGAAGAAGAAAGACAAGGATGGGAAGGAGGAAGAGGTGGAGGAAGAGGGGGAGGAAGGGGAGGAGGAGGAAAGGAGGAAGAGAAGAGGGAGAAGAAAGAGAAGGAAGAGAAGGAGGCGGATGAAGAGAAGGAGAAGGAGGAGGAGGAAGAGGTGGAGGCAGGGGAGGAGGAGGAGGAGGAGTGGGAAGAAGAGGAGGAGAAATGTTTCGGCAAAGCGTTTGTAGAAGGTCGTGGAATGTCATCAGGATTGATTCCTCTGGAAGCAGAAGGGAAGGATTTCCTTTCGATCTGGTGATGGTAGGTTTCTCCTCTCCTTCCTCCTCCTCCTCCTCCTCCTCTTCCTCCTCCTCCTCTTCCTCCTCCTCCTCCTCTTGCTCCTCTTCCTCCTCCTCCTCCTCCTCTTCCTTTTCCTCCTCCTCCTCCTCTTCCTCCTCCTTCTCCTCCTCTTCCTTTTCCTCCTCCTCCTCCTCCTCCTCCTCCTCCTCCTCCTCTTCTTCCTCCTCCTCCTCCTCCTCCTCTTCCTCTTCTTTGTCCTCCTCTCCTTCCTCCTCGTTTTCCTCCTCCCCTTTGTTCTCTCCTTCCTCCTTTTTTCTCCTTCTCTTCCTCCACATCCTCCTCCTCCTCCTCTTCCTCTTCTTTGTCCTCCTCTCCTTCCTCCTCGTTTCCTTCCTCCCCTGGTTCTCTTCTTTCCTTCCTCTTTCTTTTCCTCTTCCTCTTCCTCCAATTATACTTCTTCCTCCTTTTTCTCCTCCTCCTCCTTGTCCCTTCCCTCTTTCTCCCTCTCCTCCTCTTCCTCCTTGTCCTCTTCTTCCTCCCTCTCTCCCTAATTCTCCCTCCTCTTTCTCCTCGTCCTCATCGTCATCCTCGCCTTCTTCCCTCGTCCTCCTCCTCATCTTCCTCCTCCTCCTCCTCTTCCTCCCCCTCCTCCTCCTCATCCTCCTCCTCCTCCTCCTCCTCCTCCTCCTCCTCTTCCTCCTCTGGGGTTTCCCTTGCCGCTTACCACTCGCTTTGCTTCTTCCTTCCGAGGCCCTTTGGTTCCTTTCACAACAGAATTCAAGAAATTTCTTCATTTCATTGTATGTCTATTATTATTATTATTATTATTATTATTATTATTATTGTTATTATTATTATTATTATTATTATTATTATTATTATTATTATTATTATTATTATTATTATTATTATTATTATTATTATTATTGTTATTATTATTATTATTATTATTATTATTATTATTATTATTATTATTATTATTATTATTATTATTATTATTATTATTATTATTATTATTGTTATTATTATTATTATTACCTCGTGTTCTTTGTTATGTTTATTTTATTTTATCTATTTTATTTACATTATTTATTTTATTCATTTTATATATTTTATTTATTTTATATATCTTGTTTATTTCATTTTATTTTTATTATCTATTTTATTTATTTATTTATTTATTTATTTTTATTTTATCTATTTTATTATTTTATTTAATTTATATATTTGTTTATTTATTTTCGCTGACTCCATCCTAGTCTTTAGAGTTACATCATGGTTCATTATATATCTACTTTTTTATACATATATATATATATATTTTTTTTACAAATTTCATTATTCTTTATCTTCATTCTCCCGACAACATTTTATGTTATTCCTCAGCCCTCTACTTACAAGTTCTTTGTTTTTATTTATTTTTTCTTCTTTCTCTTTCCCTTTTGACTTCTGTTTAATCCACGCTTCTTTTCCCTTCTTCTTCCCCCTCCACGCTCTCTGAAGATATATTTGTTTTCAAAACAAATCATACATTATTTCAGTTTTTGCTCTTTTAGCTTTACACGATTACGATTTTTTTACTTTCGTTTTCCTTTCTTTTTTTATTCATCTCGAAATGTTTTATGTTACTTTCTCTTGTCTTTTTATCTCGTTCTTTCTTAAAATCATACTGTTCGTTCTTATTGTTTTCCTTTTCCAAAATATTAGTATACATACATGCATGCATACACAGTGAATAAATAAATATATATATATATATATAATGCACACACATACACACACACACACACACACACACACACACACACACAAATACATATATATATATATATATATATATTTATATGTATATATATACACGACGTAACAGGTCTAACCAGAGGCTGACCTTCAAGGGCAGGAAGGAGACCTTTTTCAAGGTCAACTCGCAGCAACCAATCGTATTCGTTCTCTTTTTCATAAAACCTAGGCGATGTCACTTGTCATGTAGTTAAACTTTTTTCAAATTAGAATAGTTGGCTATCCTTGTAGTCCTTCTGACCACAGAATATATGTAAAATCTTGCACATATTGAAAACATTTCTGTTTAATATGGCTTTGATTACGTATGTTGATATTCAGTGGCGTTTAAAAAGATAGTGATTATGAATTGTATGAATTGTCATGGATGCTGCTATGCCGCATCTTTTGCATAGATAACGTCGTCCAGCCGCCGCAACACTTCATATTTGTTATCTTCGTTTTTCTCCTAAACTCCGTGGGTGAAGCTCCAAAGGACTAAGTTTCCTTATCTTTAAGACTTCTTTTTTTATGTTTGCATGGTTGTGTTACTATTCATAGACAGAAAACAAATTCTTCTTGTTTTCCGTAGCCCACTTTCAGCCTTTGAAATACCTCATCTTCAGACAACTTGACCACCGTAGTTGTATTCTTGAATCCGGAAAACCGGACACAAGACCTCTTAGAAGCTAATGGCTCACTTCCGGAACAAAGTAGTGGGAGGATGTGAGGAGGGGTCACTAGGTACCCTACACAGGCCTAAGCTCCATCTCATCACGTCCCCAGAGTTCTCAGACTCTCCAGAATCTCAGTATAGTACCCCTGAAGACTCTGTCTTCCCGAAGACTTCTACCTGTGAAGAGTCTTTGTCTTCTAGAAGTCTTCCACCTATAAATATTCTTTACCTTCCAGAAGTCTTCCACCTGTGAAGAGTCTTTGCCTTCTAGAAGTCTTCCACCTATAAATAATCTTTACCTTCCAGAAGTCTTCCACCTGTGAAGAGTCTTTGCCTTCTAGAAGTCTTCCACCTATAAATAATCTTTACCTTCCAGAAGTCTTCCACCTGTGAAGAGTCTTTGTCTTCTAAAAGTCTTCCACCTATAAATATTCTTTACCTTCCAGAAGTGTTCCACCTGTGAAGAATCTTTGTCTTTCAGAAGTCTTTCATCTGAAAAGAGTCTTTGTATTTTAGGATTCTTCCACCTATGAATAGTCTTTGCTTTCCAAAATCCTCCTCCTGTGAAAAGCCTTTACCTTCCAGAAGTCTTTCACCTCTGAAGAGTCTTTGCCTTCCAGAAGTCATCCATTTGAGCAGAGCCTTTGCCTTCCAGAAGTCTTTTACCTAAAAGGTCTTTGCCTTCTTGAAGTCTCCCACCTGTGAAGAATCTTTGCTTTCCAGAAGTCTTCCACCTGTAAAGAGTATTTGTCTTCCAGAAGTCTTCCATCTGTGAATAGTCTTTGTCTTCCAGAAATCTTTCGCCAGTGAAGAGTTTTTACCTTTCCAGAAGTCTTCCACCTGTGAAGAGTCTTTGTCTTCCAGAAATCTTTCGCCATTGAAGAGTCTTTACTTTCCAGCGGAAGTCTTCCACCTGTGAAAAGTCTTTGCCTTCCAGGAGTCTTTCACCAGTGAAGAGTTTTTACCTTTCCAGAAGTCTTCCACATTTGAAGAGTCTTTGTCTTCCGGAAATCTTTCACCAGTGAAGATTTTTTACCTTTCCAAAAGTCTTCCAACTGTGAAGAGTCTTTGTCTTCCAGAAATCTTTCACCAGTGAAGAGCCTTTACCTTTCCAGAAGTCTTCCTCCTGTGAAGAGTCTTTGTCTTCCAAAAATCTTTTACTAGTGAAGACTCTTTACCCTTCCAGCGAAAGTCTTCCATCTGTGAGGAGTCTTTGCCTTCCAGGAGTCTTTTACCAGTGAAGATTTTTTACCTTTCCAGAAGTCTTCCACCTGTGAAGCATCTTTGTCTTCCAGAAATCTTTTACCAGTGAAGAGTCTTTGTCTTCCAGGAGTCTTTCACCAGTGAAGAGCTTTTACCTTTTCAGAAGTCTTCCTCCTGTGAAGAGTCTTTGTCTTCCAAAAATCTTTTACCAGTGAA
>NC_134803.1:45076772-45089272 GCF_046742065.1 Oratosquilla oratoria | reverse complement strand
TCCCCCTCCTCCCTCTCCTCTTCCTCCTCCCTTTCCTCCTTCTCCCTCTCCTTCCCGTCCCTCCCCCTTTCACCCCTCCTCCTCCCCTTTCTCAGTTTCCCCTCATTCCTCCCCTTCCCCACTCACCTCCCGTCCTTTCCCCCTCAGCCTTCCCCCGTCCCCCTCCCCCCGAAAGACCGTCCATAGACCCTTATTGAAGAACCCCCCCCCTGCACCATAAGAAGAAGCTCTATCCCTCCACACCCCCTCCCTCCCCCTCCTCCTCCTCCTCCTCCTCCTCCTCCTCCTCCTCCCCCCTCCCCAGTTATTGTCTAAAAACCTCTTATCAGAATAAACTAAATCTGTCAAAATATTGAAGGAACTTATTTGTAAAAAAAAACAAAAAAAAAAAAAAAAAATCCATCATCACGCGGCGAAGTAAAAACAAATTAATTTAAAGGAACTCGACTTTCGTATAATTACAATGAAATTATCTTGGAAACATAAATAACGACAACCCCCCTTTTGTATCTTGTTATTCAGAAAATAATTAATTCCCACGTTTATGATGTGGTAGTCTTTTACATCGCGGGTGGTGGAAAAGCTTTCTTCAGGTGAATAAAATCACCTGACGGCAGCATCTAGCGGATGGAGACCAGTGTTGCCACTGTGTATGCCGTTCCCACAAATTGTTTTATATTGTTTATTTATTTTTGTTTCGTTTTGTTATCATTTGTCTGTTTGTTATTATTTGCTTGATTCACATTTATTATTAGTTATATGTCAATTCATTATTATTTACTATTTACCTGTTTGTTTATTATTTAGCTGTACCTATGCATTTATTAAATTTTTATATATTATTATTTATGTTGTATCTTTATTGATTTATTTATCTATTTATTTATTCATTTATTTTTTTTTCGCATCCGACCTAGTTATGGACCAAAAGTTCTCCTGTCGGCATGCTCCGCCTTTGTGATCCTTTGTAATGAGTGAGATTTTTTCCACAAAATTCCCACAAGGAAATCTTGATTTCCACATCTTTTTCCCCTCAAAAAAGGAATTATTATATACACAAATAAGTTCATTGCAACTTATAATTTGCTCACAAAACACCCCACGTGATCAAATTTCTCTGACACAAATTTGTGGAAAATTCCCACAAAATGTCATCGGTGGTCGAGACTGGCGACCCTAATCAGATAGAGCAGACCACATGAATGACGTCATGAGTCTGATGCTATAAGCAGAGTGAAATGATGTTGATTTTATTTATTTATTTTTATTATTTTTCTTTTTAGGCAGGGTGAAATGCATTATTATTATTATTATTACTATTGTTATTATTATTATTACTATTATTACTATTATTATTATTATTGATATTATCATTATTATTACTATTATTATCATCATCATCATCATCATCATCATCATCATCATCATCATCATCATCATCATCATCATCATCATCATCATCATCATCATCATCATCATCATCATCATCATCATCATCATCATCATCATCATCATCATTATTATTATTATCATCATTTCTTTTATGCCTGCAAATCTCATATATGACATAAGTATGAGACAAAAAGACAAAAAAAAGCGATATAGAAAATAATTCTATATTATTGTCTTTGGGAATATTTGATGGATTTATTTCAGGTACAGAAAGAGAGAGAGAAAGAGGGGGAGAGCGAGGGAGAGGGGAATAGAGAGGAGGGAAGAGGAAAGTAGAGGGAGGCAGAGAAAGAGCAAGTGAGGGAAAGGGAGAGAGGGAGAGGAAGATAGAGGGGGAGAAGGAACATGGAGAAAATTAAGGGAGAGAAAGTGAGAGATTGAAAGAAAGAAAGAGAAGAGATTAGAAGAAAGGAGGGAGAGATAGAGAGACGGAATGGGAGAGGGAGGGAGCGAAAGTGAGATAGTGAGAGGGAGGGTGAAAGAGAGAGAGAGAGAAAGAGAGAGAGAAAGAGAGAGAGCCCTCGTCTTCCTGTTCGATCAGACCCAACTCTGAAGAATTTAATTCCCAAACGGGAGGGGGGTGGAGGGGGAGAGGAGGAAGGGAGGAGGACGAATAAACGAGGACTTAATTCTCCATCTTGGCCTTCAAGTGTCACCTGATCGACTTGGTTCCAGTCCAACTTGGGTCCAACTTTCTCACGATCCCGGACTGGAAGCTCCAGCTCCTGTTTGTCTTCAGTCACGATCTCAACTCCGTTCCAGTATTATCTCCGAATTCTTCTTTCGGTATCCCGGAAGGAGTCTCCGGGGAGTCCCCCTTCTCCTCCGGAAGGAGTTTCCGGAGAGTCTCCTGCTCCTCCGGAAGGAGTCTCCGAAGAGTCTCCTGCTCCTCCGAAAGGAGTCTCCGAAGAGTCTCCTGCTCCTCCGGAAGGAGTCTCCGAAGAGTCTCCTGCTCCTCCGGAAGGAGTCTCCGAAGAGTCTCCTGCTCCTCCGGAAGGAGTCTCCGGAGAGTCTCCTGCTCCTCCGGAAGGAGTCTTCGGAAAGTCTCCTGCTCCTCCGGAAGGAGTCTCCGAAGAGTCTCCTGCTCCTCCGAAAGGAGTCTCCGAAGAGTCTCCTGCTCCTCCGGAAGGAGTCTCGGAAGAGTCTCCTGCTCCTCCGGAAGGACTCTCGGAAGAGTCTCCTGCTCCTCCGGAAGGAGTCTCCGGAGAGTCTCCTGCTCCTCCGGAAGGAGTCTCCGAAGAGTCTCCTGCTCCTCCGGAAGGAGTCTCCGAAGAGTCTCCTGCTCCTCCGGAAGGAGTCTCCGAAGAGTCTCCTGCTCCTCCGGAAGGAGTCTCCGAAGAGTCTCCTGCTCCTCCGGAAGGAGTCTCCGAAGAGTCTCCTGCTCCTTCTAGGGCCGTGAGGGCTTCCGGAAGTGACCTTTTGGTTCATAGGAAAGCCGCCGAGGGAAAGGAATGTTAAAAAAATCAGTTTGGTGATATTTCCTGTTGATTTATGTTTACATTGTTGATGGCCGATAGGAGGTCTATCAGTTCCTAACAATGTCGACCACAGTAATGATAATACTATAATGATAATAATAACAATGTTAATGATAACAATAATGACAATAGTAATAATAACAATAATAATAATAATAATGATAACAATAATAATAATAATAATGATAATTAATAATAATAATAATAATAATAATAATAATAATAATAATAATAATAATAATAATAATAATAATAATAATAATAATAATAATAATGTGTATACATTCTGACGAATGTGGATAGGAGGTAAAGGGAACACGGGCTGAGGGAAATACTTTTATTCCTGACTAGTTTCGCCTGAGTGGCTTCTTCAGAGGAACAGGCGAAAGTAGTCCGGAATAAAAATATTTCCCTCAGCCCGTGTTCCCTTTACCTCCTATCCACAATAATGATGATAATAATAATAATGATAATAATAATAATAATAATAATAATAATAATAATAATAATAATATTAATAATAATAATAATAATAATAATAGTAACAATAATAGAAATAATAATAATTAATGATAATAATAATAATAATAATAATAATTATAATAATAATAATGATAATAGTAATAATAATAATGATAATAATAATGATAATAATAATTATAATAATAATAATAATAATAATGATAATGATAATAATAATAATAAAGATAAAAATAATATTAATAACAAAACAACAATAATAGAATTATAACGACGATAAATGCGTGAATCAGCAAATGAATAAATAAGCAAATAAAACAAGAAAGTAAAAAAAAAAAAAAAAATCTGGCAACCCAATTCGACAAGAATTACTGCTGATTACCCCACCTGGATGCTTCGACACAATTGGCTCCATTAGGAACCAGAAACAGAAATCTAGACATCTAAGTTTATTTTCTTTTCTCTTTATTCTTACTTAGTCCGTGTCTGTGTGCGTGTGCGTATGTGTACGTGAGTTTGTGTGTACGTATGTGTGTATGTGTGTGTATTCACCTCGGATCTGCTGCAGTCTCTGTCGAGACAGCCAGACACCACCCTACGGCAGTGAGCTCAGAGTTCATTATTTGCCGATCTCAGGGTAGGTCTGAGACCACTCACACACCACGGGTGTGTGTGTGTGTGTGTGTGTGTGTGTGTGTGTGTGTGTGTGTGTGTGTGTGTGTGTGTGTGTGTGTGTGATTCACCATGGTCTTGGATCACGTGTTAGACTCGTGATCGACAGCTATTTCCCTCCCTGGGCGGGATTCGAACCCGGACCGCCGTAGTGGCGGCCGCGAACGCTACCACTGCGCCATCGAGTCGTGTATATATGTGTGTGTGTACCTGCCTTTAGCTGAATAAAATCTTCTGGCGTCAACTAGCATAAAATGTCTAAGCAATGTGCCCTCATGAGTATCAATCAGTCATTGAATGTCATCTATTTGCATTTATTTGTTTATTCATTTCTTCATTTATGTATTTATTATTGTCATTATCATTACTGTTATTACTATTGTTAATATTGTTATTATCATTATCATTATTTTCATCATTGTTATTATTATTATCATTGTTATTATCATTATTATTATTATTATTATTATTATTATTATTATTATTATTATTATTATTATTATTATTATTATTATTATTATTATTGTTATCATTATCATTATAATAATTTTGGTAGTATTATTAGTAATATCTCATTACATATTTCTATTACCACTTAGTTATTTCTTCATTTATTTCTTCATTTAAGGAAAGACCCAAGAAAGCTCATTAGGGTAATTCTAAGAGACAGGAACAAATGGTTTAATATGAAAATAACAAATCAATGAATAAATAAGCGAATGAATGAATAAATAGAAAAATAAATAGATAAATAGATAAATAAATTATTCTATCATTGTTACACTGGTGAGGTTTAGAGACAGAATTTTGACTTATGACCCTTACAGAACCAGAGACAAAAAAAAAAAAAAAAAAAAAAAAAAAAAAAAAAAAAAAAAAAAAAAAAAAAACACGACTAAGCAATAAAGACGCAAGTGATGACTTATGATTCTTAGAGAACCAGAGGTTCTTCCAAGACAAAAAAAAAAAAAAAAAAAAAAACTCCTCTGCAATAAAGATGTAAGCATGTGGTGACAAGGACGTGCTGGTTAGGGAGACAGGTGGGGGGGGAGGGGGCTGGCTAAGTGGAGGTGGGGGGATTGTGGTCGTTTTGATAGAGGTGATTGGGGGAATAATACATAATTGCACCAATTACGGTTTTGATCGATTCGAAGCTTCTTAAGACGGAGGGCAAGAACACGAAAAGAATGACGTCAGCCTAAGTGGAGGGGCTTTGGAGTTTGTGGAGTGCATACAGTGGAGTTTAAGTCGGTGGCTGAGGGTGGAGGGAGGATGAGGGCATGTAGGTTCTTGGCTTGGCTTCTGTGTGTGTATGTATTCATATATATATATATATATATATATATATATATATATATATATGTATATATATATACATGTATATATATATATATATATATATATATATATATATATATATATATATACATTTCTTGATGGCGCAACCGGTTAAGTCACTATCACTTGTCACGTGCTAGCACAGGTTCGAGTACTTGACTGTACCACATTTCAATTTCTGCATGTATGCCTCCTCGAGTCTCTCGATGTTAATGACTTAGAATTAAAGTGAATTGTGGTTGATAAATGTGTATATATATATATATATATATATATATATATATATATGTATACATATATGTATATATATTTATATATATATATATATATACACGTATGCATATACACTTCACACACTTATGGAATGGCTCTCCCTTGTAGAACTCAAATGAAATTAAGAATACAACCCAATGCCGTACGAGTTGACGTCGGGGAAGGTTTAGTACAAGTTCCAGAACATTTCTTTTGGGCGTCCAGCATAATACAATGGTAACATCATTGCTTTGTGGTAACCAGTCGTAGAGCCAATGATTCGACAAATTCCAATGTCCGAGCTATTTAACACACACACACACACACACACACGCACACACACACACACACACACACACACACACACACACACACACACACACACACACACACACACACACATATATATATATATATATATATATATGTGTGTGTGTGTGTGTGTGTGTGTGTGTGTGTGTGTGTGTGTGTGTGTGTGTGTGTGTGTAGCTATATATCTATATATCCACCTATGTATATATATGCTGTATATATATGCGGAATTCAAACCCAACCTCTAAGAGAGCTTTAGAAATACACAACGTGGTCTAGATACATAAACAAATTATTAATTATACTTTGTTTATTTATATAATTTTCTTGTCTCCAAAAGGTCTTCAGTCGGTATCCTTTTCCATGAGAACCAACTGTATCATTAAGCTTTTTGGACCCACTGCAGGATCACCGGACTCTCCCCTGGAGAACGATGCAGCCTTTGTAACACACCACGGTTGTTTAACCAGGCTTGGTAAGGTTGTCCGTATCGTGAGAAGCTCATTTGTTGGCAAAGGAGTCCAAAACCAATGCTCCATCAACCCTAAATGCACCTAAATGCAGTACTGGTATACCGCACCTCTAATGTCCGCCGTTGCAAAGAGGGGTTGGAAAGCCATGTAATTACGACATGAACAATTGCCTCCCATTTCCCGGGGATCGAACCCGGGCTTCCAGCATTGGAGGCAGTAACGCTAACCACTACTACGCAGTTGAATAAACAAAAAAAATCTGTTGCATTGGTTCTCTTCTGCATAAAACCAACTTCATAGTCACACAATTGGCCCATAAATCTTATTGCTGTCAGAGCGAGACAGTGTAATAGTAGGTGGTCTATGTGTCATCGACAGATGTTGTCTCTCACTGGTTCGATTATGTGTTGATACTATTTCGATTCTGGGTGGCAACCTGATCGGAGAGGGTCTAATGTGGCTCTCGCGTGCTCCACTCTCTCTCTCTCTCTCTCTCTCTCTCTCTCTCTCTCTCTCTCTCTCTCTCTCTCTCTCTCTCTAGAACTTATGTGTAATGGTGTTTGCCCAAAGAAGAGGTGCCTGTTTTTTTTTTTTTTTTTTTTTTTTTTTTTTTTTTTTTTTTTGTCATAGGAGACTCGAACGTATAGATTCATAATTTCCTGGAATCTCGTCTCAATTTTTTTTTCTGGAATAGGAATCATGGAATCATATAGAATCATCTAGGATCATATAGAACTAATAGGATTTACGGGATCGGTGTCTATAGGATGGGATGAACGTTTTATGAGGAATTGGAAAGGCAGTTATGTATAAAAACAGCCATTTCCAATAAACGTTGTTTAGATTTGTGTGAAAGCCAAGTATTTGTCGCTGCTCAGGAGGCAACTAATCAGAAGAATGAAAACAGAAGAGTGACATGAAGAATCGTTACTCCAGACTTCGACAAGTTGACAATACTTCTTGTGTGCTATCCTAGTGTGACAATTCTTTATGTGTGCTATCCTAGTGTGACAATTCTTCAAGTGTGCTATCCTAGTGTGACAATTCTTTATGTGTGCTATCCTAGTGTAACAATTCTTCATTTGGGACATCCTGGGTTTACTATTCTTTGGTAGTATAATTTGATGACAATAAGCATAATCCTCATTCAACCTAATCTAACCTAACCTAACCTAATCTTCAATCCACTGTTGATATTCGGCGTACTGGGGTGACATTTCTTCAGGTGGAATCTCATGGGGTGACGATTCTTCATGTGGGCGTTCTGGGGTGACAATTCTTCATGTGACTCCACAGTTTCATGTTCTACATGGAAAAAAAATCGGAGACTTCACCCTACTGGAATGGAGTTAAAGCTCTTTACATGGGCTTAAAACTATACGTGAAAAGAAGTCTTAAAGTTGTCTGCACTGATTTCTTTGTAAATGCTTATGACGCGGAAGGTTTTGCTTGTCAAATGTGGTGATTGATTTGATAGCTGATGTAACAGCAAGCACCTTTGTTGTGACCTATCCGAGTGACCCACACAAGGTGTGTGTTAAATTACGCAGAGTGCGGGGTGATCTAATAAAGGTGTTTAAGTAGATCAAAGGCTTTAACAAGGGTGACGCAGACAAGGTCATCATATTAAGACAACAGGGCAGGACTCGCAGTAATAGATTTAAACTGGACAAATTTAGATTTAAGAAGGAAATAGGCAAGAATTGGTTTACTAATAGGGTGGTCAACGAATGGAACAGAGTTAGTAACCATGTAGTGAGCGCTGAAACTATCAGTTGTTTTAAGAAACGGTTCGACAACTTTATGGATGGGGATGACAGGTGGTAATGGACATGGAAGTGCCTAGTGTAGGTCTCATGGTCTCTTGCAGTCTCCTTCATTCTTATGTTCTTATGTTTTTATGTACGCTCATACGCTTTGTAGCTAGCTTGTTGAAGATGACCGCTTGTGTCGAAACATTAAAGCAATAAAGAGTTGCCTATTTTCGAACATTCTTGTGATTTTGGTAATGATCATAAAAATAGTGATCATTATCATGATAATGAGAATAATGATAATAAGAAAGATCACAACACTGTATTGATAATGTCGATGACGATCTTATTCTTCTGCTTGGTGCAAAGTATTTTTTTGTACTTATTTATATTTTTTTCTAAGCATATTCTTAGGGTAGAGAGGGGTTTAGGAAAAGGAACTACTGAAAGAAACTACTGAAAGAAAAGAAACTACTGAAAGGAACTACTGAGAGAAACGACGGGGAAGATATCTTCAGTTTAATCTCATAAAAAAAAGACTTTCAACACTTTTATTCAATCTGAATATTTTTATTGAAGCTGTGAATATGTCATTAAGAGATCAGTTACAGAAAGGAGAAGCAAGTTTCTAGTATCGCCATAATGTTGAGAAATACCTTTTTCTAGACAAAAAGAGTCCATTATTATAGTGTTACATTATTTCCATGAAAGAAACATCAGACATAACAAAAGAAAATTAGTACAGTATATCCCTACACTGAAGTGAAATAAATCTTTAATTATTTGAATAGTGTAAAGGATGTGACAAGTTTAAGATAACTAGATTTGTTCTCTCTGGAGAATGTTAAATTTGTTCGTGTAATTTAAATCTCTTTTTCAGAAAAAAAAAAAATCGACATGGATACTTTTTCTATAAACTTTACTCTTTTTATATATTATTTTTTCTATCATTTTATTTTACTTTATTTTGTATATTTTTCATGTTAGTGACGAACCACCGGCTGTGCCAGTCCCCGCTACGCAGGGGTTCTGCCTTCGGCGTCTTGCTCTCGACCTTTCTTCAATTTCAACAAAATGAGGAACAAACAAAAGTTATCTCTCCTCTTTTCATCTTCTCGTCGCTAGAAAGACTAAATATAACCAATGAGTAGGAGGAATAACTTTTACTGCTTTATTTACAAAATATCAAAGGATTACAAAGGCGGAGCATGCCGACAGGAGACCTTTTGCGAAAAAAAATCATAATAGTAATAAGATAATAAATAAAAACTATAATAATGTAAATAACAAATAAAATACATAAATAAATGCATAGGTATAGTTAAATGATAAACAAACAGGTAAATAGTAAATAATAATAAATTGACATATAACTAATAATAAATGAAAATCAAACAGGCAAATGATAACAAAACAAAAACAAATAATATAAAATAGATTATCTCTATTTGCCTATTTTAGAAAACGAGAGCTTTTTTAAATGTTACTTTTTCTATACCAAGAAATAAGAATATAGATATGGTTTAGGCTATGTTACACACCTACACCCACACATACGCACGCACACACACGCACACACACACACACACACACACACACACACACACACACACACACACACACACACACACACACACACACACACACACACACACACACACACACACACACACACACACACACACACACACACACACACACACACACACACACACACACATTCCTAATGCCATATGATAGACTCCTATATTGTAGACAAAGATCCGTTGATCATTCTATCCGTAATTATTTCTGTAATGATTGAAAGTGTCAAAGAACAAATATTCATAAATACTGAATTATTTTGCAACCGATATAATCGTCAAATTTATATTTCATCAACATAGGTAAGTTTTTCAAATGAATTGATAAACATGTTTTTGTTTGCATTTTGAGACCGCGGTTGTTTTAATTAATCGTAGTTTAAACACTACCACTTGTTAAACATGTCGACGAAAAAGAAAACGGGAAGAGAAGAAAAAGAAAACGGGGATGAGAAGGCGAGAAGGGAAAGAAATGGAAGCCATGGGAGGAATAAATAAAGGAAGAGAAAGATAGACGAAAGTGTGAAGGAAAATGGATGAGAAGAGGCGATGGAGCCAAATAGACGAGAAGCCGATAAACATGGGAGGAGATAGATGAGTTTAATGGTTGTGTTTGTCTGGATGGGAGACGGCGAAGAAGGAGAGGGGAGAATGGCAAAAACGGGAGAGGAAGAGGAATAGGGAGGGGAGGATAGTAAAAACGGGAGAGGAAGAGGAATAGGGAAGGGAGGAGGAAGGAGAGGGGAGAATGGCAAAAACGGGAGAGGAAGAGGAATAGGGAGGGGAGGATAATAAAAACGGGAGAGGAAGAGGAATAGGGAAGGGAGGAGGAAGGAGAGGGGAGAATGGCAAAAACGGGAGAGGAAGAGGAATAGGGAAGGGAGGAGGAAGGAAAGGGGGGAATGGCGAAAACAGAAGAGAGGGAGGAAGGGAGAGGGGAGTATAGTAAAAACGGGAGAGGAAGAGGAATAGGGAAGGGAGGAGGAAGGAGAGGGAAGAATGGCAAAAACGGGAGAGGAAGAGGAATAGGGAGGGGAGGAGGAACGAGAGGGGAGAATGGCGAAAACAGAAGAGGAGGAGGAAGGGAGAGGGGAGAATTGCAAAAACGGGAGAGGAAGAGGAACAGGGAGGAGAGGAGGAAAGAGAGGGGAGAATAGCGAAAACAGAAGAGGAGGAGGAAGGGAGAGGGGAGAATAGCAAAAATGGGAGAGGAAGAGGAATAGGGAGGGGAGGAGGAAGGAGAGGGGAGAATGGCGAAAACAGAAGAGGAGGAGGAAGGGAGAGGGGAGGATAGTAAAAACGGGAGAGGAAGAGGAATAGGGAGGGGAGGAGGAAGGAGAGGGGAGAATGGCAAAAACAGAAGAGGAGGAGGAAGGGAGAGGGAAGGATAGTAAAAACGGAAGAGGAAGAGGAATAGGGAGGTTAAGAAGAAGACGAGGGGAGAATGGCGAAAACAGAAGAGGAGGAGGAAGAGGAATAGGGAGAGGAGGAAGAAGGAGAGGAGAGAATGGTAAAAAGGGGAGAGGAAGAGGAATAGGGAGGAGAGGAGGAAAAAGAGGGGAAAATGGCGAAAACGGGAGAGGAAGAGGAATAGGGAGGGAAGGAGGAAGGAGAGGGGAGAATGGCGAAAACAGGAGAGGAGGAGGAAGGGAGAGGGGAGGATAGCAAAACCGGAAGAGGAAGAAGAGTTGGGAGGGAGGAGGAAGGGAGAGGGGAGAATTGCAAAAACGGGAGAGGAAGAGGAATAGGGAGGGGAGGAGGAAGGAGAGGGGAGAATGGCAAAAACGGGAGAGGAAGAGAAAGGGAGAGGGGAGGAGGAAGAGGAGGGGAGGATAGCAAAAACGGGAGAGGAAGAGGAATAGGAAGGGGAGGAGGAAGGAGCGGGGAGAATGGCAAAAAGGGGAGAGGAAGAGGAATAGGGAGAGGAGGAGGAAGGAGGCAAGTGAACGGTATAAAAAGGAGAGGAAGAGGAAGGAGAGGGGAGAATGGCAAAAATAGAGAGGAGGAGGAAGGAGAGGGGAGAGTAGTGAAAAGGGAAGAGGAAGAGAAATGAGGGGAGGAGGAAGAAGAGGGGAGAATGACAAAAAACTGGAGAGGAAGAGGAATAGGGAGAGGAGGAAGAATAGGAAGAGGAAGAGGAATGGGGTGAGGAAGAGGAAGGAGAGCTGGACAAGAGTATGGAAGAGGATTTTTATCTATTTATCTTTTATATACTCATTTATTTATTCATTTATTAATTTGTTTATCTATTTATTAATTCATTTATCTATTAATTAATTAATTAATTTATCTATTTATTTATTTATTTTTATAGCGTTAAAATCCTTAGGTGCGATATCGCGCCGATGAGGTACTATCGTACAAATGATAAAGGTACAATTGGAAAGCAGTACAACGGAGGCATAGAGGAGGTAAAAAAATTACCTACATTCTTTTCTGAGTGGAGATTAGTTACCAATCATAAATGAATACTGAGTGACTAGGTCACTTGGTCCCTTAAAATAATTGCATAAAACATTCAGTCAATACCTCGTCGAGTGGGGAGGGTTTGCAAAGGAATAACAGCGGCGAGAATGGAGGGAAAGGATAGAGGTAGAAGAAGAGGAAGAGGAAGAGGAAGAGGAGGTGAAGAGAAGGCTAGAGAATTTAGAGAGGGAAGTAAGAGGTGAGGGAGGAGAGAAGATATAAAAAAGAAGAGGAACGCAC
>NC_134803.1:45049272-45066772 GCF_046742065.1 Oratosquilla oratoria | reverse complement strand
TCTCTGTGTCACGTTTCCTGTCTCTCTCTACTCTTCCCTCGCCATTGTCATTTTTGTCGTCTTATTCCCAAGCGCTCATTCAGACCCTCTTTGTTATCTATTTCCTCCTATGTTTCTCTCCCTCTCTCTAATTATCTCTATCTCTCTATCTATCTCTATCTCTGTCTCTACCTCTATCTCTATCTCTCTGTCTGTCTGTCTCTTTCTCTCTCTATCTATCTATCTATCTATCTATCTATCTCTCTCTCTCTGTCGATCTATCTATCCATCTCTCTCTCTCTTTCTCTTATCTCTATCTCTACCTCTATCTCTATATCTCTGTCTGTCTGTCTCTTTCTCTCTCTCTGTCTATCTATATATCTATCTGTCTATCTATCTATCTATCTCTCTCTGTCGATCTATCTATCCATCTCTGTCTCTCTCTGTCTTTCACTCACTCTCTTTCTCTCTCTCTCTCTCTCTCTCTCTCGTTTAGTCCTTCTATGTTTCTTTCTCTCTTGCATTTCTTTACCTTTTCCTTAATCGTCTACCATCTTTTATTTATGCTCTTTGTTGACCCAAACACCAAATATACACTCTACTTCTCCGTTCAGCTTCATACTTTCTTTAACTTTCTCTCATTTCCCTTGCCTTCTCTCTCCTCTCTTTTCTTTTTCCTTCTTTCTCCTTCCGAACATCACCTTCGCTTTATTTCCTTACATTTCTACTTCCCATTTCCTTTTTATCCATAGGTCCTGACATTTCTGTCCCCCTTTCTCTCTCTCTCTTTCTCTCCTCTTCTCACCAAATTATTTTTCTTTCTCTTTTTTTTTTGACATCCTCTTCCCTTTCCCCCTCTTCTTTGCCCTAACTTTGGTTTCCTGCTCTTTGTTCCACTTTGTTTCTAAATTTATTTTTTGTTACGTGTCCCCCCTTATTCAGTCTCCACATTTCTATGTGTTCTTCTTTCAGCCCCCTGTTCTGCCTTCCCCTAATTTCTCGCTTCCCGTCTATTCCTTTACTGTCTCATCCTATCATATCTTCAATATTTTATGCATTTTTCTTCTTTCATTTCTCTTTTTCTTTCCCTAATTTCTCGCTTCCCGTCTATTCTTTTACTGTCTCATCCTATCATATCTTCAAATTTTTATGTTTTTCTTTTTTCATTCCTCTTTTTCTTCCCCTAATTTCTCGCTTCCCGTCTATTCTTTTACTATCTCATCCTATCATATCTTCAACATTCCATGCATTTTTCTTCTTTCGTTCCTCTTTTTCTTCTACTAATTTTTTTTACAATTTAATCCCTTTTTTCCCCTTTCAACCACCAACAACTCTTTCCCTGATTATTACCATTATTATTTTTTTTATATTATCTCAACCACTTTCTTAAGAGTTCTTACATCCTTCTTCTTCTTCTTCTACATTCCTAACCCTCTCACACAACTCGATTATTCCCCTTTCGGACCCTCAACAATCCTTTCCCTGACTCTCCCTCGTCCCCTTTCCCCTGGGACGCTCTCCCCCTTACGCGGCACCTGTCCTCCATTAGAAGAGCCCCCTCGTCTCGACATCCCCTTCCCTGAATCTCAAATCTTACCACCTCCTCCTCACACAGTTCCCTCATAATCCTTAAATGCTGTATAAAGGTGTACCGAGAAAGACCGTAACCCTTCAACGCTTGGGACTTCGCCTCAGTTGATTTAAGTCACATAGTAAAGAATATACAGAAACGATTTCTACCCTCCACGGGACAAAGGATTCTGTCGCAGATTTGTATGTTGACATTGATTAGGGACTATACTGTCAGTGTTACGGGTCGCTTCTTCAGTATACCGCCGCAAATGCTGAGTTCCCTTTCCAGGAGCTGGGTCAGTATGGTGAGGTCAGCCAACCGTTTCTTCCCGGCTCATACTCTGGGTTCTGGTTGGCCGGGGAACTGTCTATGGTCGCCGATGATTAGTCAATATCCCGTTTTGCGGACGTAAAGGAGCACACCCACCACTCGGCACACCGCCACGGCTAGATAGTTACCAGCTTCATTCTGCCCCGGGTCTAGCATTGGACTGCCTCATACTCACCCACCAACATCCTTTGTAACCCACGATTGTTGTTGTTGTTGTTGTTGTTGTTGTTGTTGTTGTTGTTGTTCCCTAGAGTGTCTGTCCGAGCAGTCCCGTCTCCCTAAGGAATGCCACGGCCGGAACAGGGGTTTTCCCCACAAATCCTTTATGGAGTATGTCTTGTTTTACTGGGCTTGCGTGACTGTGGATAGTGCAGTCTTCCATGACGTGTTGAATAGTATGGGGTGAAGTATTACATCCTGGACATTCGTCCACAATGTGGTCATCCAGCCTCATGTACCGACCCCGTGACCCGGTCTAACCTCGACCATCATCATCAACAGTTCCTCCTTACGAGACTCGAACTCCTAGTGGTTACAACGACTCTGTTTATTGTTAACTTCTTCGTTTATACTCCCAACACTCCCTTTTCAGAACACGCAGCTGTGTCATCATCTACGGACATCCTGAACAGCTACTGTCTGCTTTTTTTTCCTGATAGTCACTGTTCTCATTATTAGCCATCACGAGCTTTGTACTTCAGTATCAAACTAAAATCCGAAAGATTTTTTATCTGATCACTGGATTTGATCTGTCAGAAATAAAAAATAATGTCAATTAATAGGGTTTCTAAGGCTACCTTAAACTTTTTATATACTGAACTCTTAATGTGATTTTTTTCAACATTTTATGATCCTTGGCTTTCTGTATAATCATCTTTCTGTCCTTTGAATATAACGTGAATTGACAATAAGGTAAAATGAGAACTGCGAGGTACGGTGGTCTTGATATTTTTCATAACAAAGAACGTCCGACTACTAAAAAAAAAAAAAAAAAAATCGAAACGTTCACTAATCACCACTTCAGGAGGGATAGAAAAGTACAAACTTTTAATTGAGAATCAGAACAGGGAATGTATCCCGATACGTGAGTCTCGGGCAAGTCCAAGAAGGGGTTAGGTAGGGAGGTTGGTGTACAAAAAAAAAAAAAAAAAAAAAAAAAAAAAAAAAAAAAACTTTTGACCTCAAAAAACGACCCTTCATCCTCAAGGTGCTAAGATGGGAAGGGTATCTGAATGGGTTTTATTCGTTCACAATGTGAATGTTTGCTTTGATTTGGCCACCCCCTCTTATAAAAGGGAAAAGAGCCTTTGATATAGATGTACGATGTTTCTTAAGACAGATTGAACATTTTTTTTAGAAGCTCCGCCATGGGATACGAACCCTGACCCGTGCGTCGAAAATCACGAGGGCAAGACGTTAGCGACCATGCTACCTGTGATGGTTCAAAAGGACTGTACTAGTCCCCGACCACGCTTCACGTAACATTGGAAGATCTAATCTCAATTTCATCTAATCCCGTATTAGGCGCGCCTTCCGACTTGTATGTTTCTTAAGACAGATTGAACATTTTTTTTAGAAGCTCCGCCATGGGATACGAACCCTGACCCGTGCGTCGAAAATCACGAGGGCAAGACGTTAGCGACCATGCTAAGGTAGCATGGTCGCTAACGTCTTGCCCTCGTGATTTTCGACGCACGGGTCAGGGTTCGTATCACATAGATGTACGAATTAAAACATGACAATTTAATTCAGCTCAGAGAATTTTTTACCTGATTAAACCTACTTTAGATGTTTAACAAAGATTTTAATTTCTGAAGAAAAAATCTTTTTTAAACATCTAAATAAGGTTTAAACAAGTAAAAAAAATTCTGCATGAGGGGACGGAGAGGGGGGGGGGTCGCCGATATAATGAAACGGCCTTGCTGTGGATGTGCTGTGTCTTGCTACATTGCTTCTGACCCAGAGCAGTGGACAAGATGCAGGGATGACCTGTCATCCAGGAGGTGCCAAGATAAGAGGGAGGGAAGAGGGTAGAGAGGAGTGGAGTGTGTAGGGGATGGAATGGGAGGGAATGGTTTCTATGCCTTTTTTTCCTTTTGGCTACCCCTCGTGTAAGGGGGAAAAAGCCTTTGGTATATGTATGTATGTAACAAAAAAATTTAGTTTGCCAATCTTTAAGAGTCTAATATCTGTTTGATCTGATTTAATGTAATGTTACTTTATCAGCTAATTGGAGCACAGAACCAATGGCTTTTTTATAACCTAAGATGTAAAAAAGCATTTGTTATAATCAAAAATGGTTTGAATCAAATTACGGGAGGTAGAATTCTAAGACCATTTTCTCGATCATATTTTATGCAGATCCGGCCGTGTTGACTATCTTCTACGGTAAACGGATTAAAAGAAGAACTTCGAAAGTGGTTACGCTACTGATTTTCATCAACTTTCTCATCTCCGAAACTAGAATTATGGATCTGTAATTATCCAGCATTTGCATCTCGCCCCCTAAGCCAGTGAAAAAAATTACAGATGATTTTTAATCGGACGGTATGTATGTGTGTGTGTGTGTGTGTGTGTGTGTGTGTGTGTGTGTGTGTGTGTGTGTGTGTGTGTGTGTGTGTGTGTGTGTGTGTGTGTGTGTGTGAATCACCTTGGTCTTTGGATCACGTGTTGGACTCGTGATCGACAGCTATTTCCCTCCCGGAAGAGAGCTAAGAGCTCGTATGACCGATCTGTGGGTAATGCTATGACCTTACACGCACCCCCCCAACTCCCCGCCCACGAGAGTTGGAGTAACGACTCGAAGCGCAGCGATACTGAAATAATTTCAGCCCTGGGCAGGATTCGAACCAGGTACCACCGGCACCGCCGTACTGACAGTCTGGGACTCTACCAACCGCGCCACCGAGTGTGTGTGTGTGTGTGTGTGTGTGTGTGTGTGTGTGTGTGTGTGTGTGTGTGTGTGTGTGTGTGTTTGTGTGTGTGAGTGTGTGTGTATGTGTGAAATAGTATGTCTGTGTGTGAATTTGTTCCTAAGTGAGAATGAGAGAGTGAGAGTATGTGTGAACCTGATTGCCTAGTTGATAGCGATACTGAAATAATTTCAGCCCTGGGCAGGATTCGAACCAGGTACCGCCAGCACCGCCGTACTGACAGTCTGGGACTCTACCAACCGCGCCACCGAGTGTATATGTGTGTGTGTGTGTGTGTGTGTGTGTGTGTGTGTGTGTGTGTGTGTGTGTGTGTGTGTGTGAGTGAGAGAGTGAGAGTATGTGTGGACCTGATTGCCTGGTTGACAGTGAACAAAGCTGTACATAAACAATACACACATTTCTGAACACAAACCCCCATACATACACCATGACCATCGACCCGTACCAAAGCTTTGATTGACCCTCTGGTGAAACGATACGAGAAAAATGATCAGAAGGTATCCCCTTGGGGGCTTCAAGCCATACCAGTGTATTTCTCTGCGGCAGAGCGAGAGTGCGCGAGAGACGGGAAAGAATATAAAGATAAAAAAAGAGAGAGAGAGAGAGAGAGAGAGAGAGAGAGAGAGAGAGAGAGAGAGAGAGTAGGGGGGGGATAGCGTTCAATGGAATGAATAAAGTCGTTGCTGTGGGAGAACGGAAAAGTAAACTTGTTGTTGTGTGAGGGAAAAAACTTTTGCTTCAGTTGGAATGGAAAAGACAGAGAGAGAGTAGGCGGGAGAGAGGGAGAGATGTACAGACACACACGTATAGAAAGAAAGAGAGAGAGAGGGGGGAGAGGAAGAGAGAGAGAGAGAGAGAGAGAGAGAGAGAGAGAGAGAGAGATTTGCTTCAGTTGGAATGGAAAAGACAGAGAGAGAGTAGACGGGAGAGAGGGAGAGATGTACAGACACACACGTATAGAAAGAAAGAGAGAGAGAGAGAGAGAGAGAGAGAGAGAGAGAGAGAGAGAGAGAGGTTTGCTTCAGTTGGGATGGAAAAGACAGAGAGAGAGTAGGCGGGAGAGAGGGAGAGATGTACTGACACACACATATAGAAAGAGAGAGAGAGAGGGGGGGAGGAAGAGAGAAGAGAGAGAGAGAGATTTGCTTCAGTTTGGATGGAAAAGACAGAGAGAGAGGGCGGGAGAGAGGGAGAGATGTACAGACACACACATATAGAAAGAGAGAGAGAGATTTTTTTTGTTGATAAATTTGTTACGCCCGTGGGTGGCAAACAATAGTACATTAATTACAGTATTGTATTAGAGGACATGTCATCTATTACATACATTCTTTAAAGGGAAACATAATGTAATAATCATTCAAGATCCCCAGAGAGAGAGAGAGAGAGAGAGAGAGAGAGAGAGAGAGAGAGAGAGAGAGAGAGAGAGAGAGAGAGAGAGAGAGAGAGAGAGGAAAAGGACTGGAGGGAAGGAAAGAAAAAGAGGTTTAAGACGAGGGAGAAGGAACCAATGACGCATGCGGAAATAAATTCCCTTACTGGGATTCGAACCCTCGCCTGAGCGGCTTGCTTTTTATAAGACGAAGACCTCACCATCGTGCTGCCACGGCCTTCGTCTTATAAAAAGCAAGCCGCTCAGGCGAGGGTTCGAATCCCAGTCGGAGAGTTTATTTCCAAATATCATACTGACACAACAGTGATGTATATCTCGAATTGGAACAAAATTCAAGAACATCGCCTCATCCAATGGCTGGTTCTTTTGTTTTATTTAGTCTTTATTTTATTCATTTATAAGAATATCTACTTATTCATTTGCTTGTGTATTTTCATTTATCTTATTTATGAATTTACCCTTTTTATTCGTCTACTTATCTATTTATTCATTTATTCATTTACTTTCTCGACGCAAAGCTATTTCAGTCAGCTGTAAATATTCATCTCAGTTAACCTTTTCACTGAGGTAATTCTTGACGATATGATTATTTCTTCTGTTTGCTACGAAAGAATTTCATTCACTTGGAAGGAAAACTCACTTTGAAAAAGTTAAAGTAGAAACGACACGAAAAGTTAAGAATAGGAGAGATATCGAAAAGGGGAATAGATCGAGAATAGAGAGAGGAAAGTTAAATAAAAAAGAGAAGAGAGAGAAAAGGGGATAAAAGAGGGAGTGGGGAAGTTCAGAAAAGCGTGAACAAAGAGGTGTGGGAGTTTAAAGAAAACGTATACCCGAGGGTAGTGTGTGTGGGCGGACGAAGAACAGTCGACCAGGTTGGTAATTGTAGGACGCTTGTTGTTGTAAACAAAGAGAAGAGGGGGTAGACCTTCATCCCTTTATAACACAATAACTTACTTCACACAGACGATTTGAGTGTAGAATGAATTCTAATTACTTAGATGCATAAAATCTCTCCGGTTCGTAGCTGGGGCAGAATCCTTGAGACGTAGCAACGTAAAAAAAAAAAAAAAAAAAAAAAAAAAAAAAAAAAAAAAAAAAAAAAAAAAAAAACGAAACGGGAGCATCCTACACACATTTCTAGATAGAACATATAACTTGTCATTATCATCTGCATGTGGCAATATATATATATATATATATATATATATATATGAACCACCTTTTTATGTTCCCTTTGTATCCCTTCATATCGACTATATAACTCTTATTTGTACACCATGTAACTATCCGCTGAAGAGGACTACAGAAAGTGGTCGAAATATACAGTTAATTCTATTCTTCGTCCGTTTACTTTCTCCGACAGTGGGATTTTTTTTCATCTTATCTATGTGTCACGACATAGTCCCTCTCTGGCATACGTACATACATACATACATACATACATACATACATACATACATACATACAAACATATATACATATATACATACATACATACATACATACATACATACATACATACATACATGTATATATACATATGTACATGCATACATACATAATACATAAATGCATACATGCATACATACATACATACATACATACATTTATACATATATACATACGTACATACATACATGGATACGTACATACATACATACATGCATACATACATACATACGTGCATACATACATACATACATACATACATACATACATGCATACATACATACATACGTGCATACATACATACATACATACATACATGCATGCATACATTACATACATACATACATACATACATACATACATACATATACATACACGGATACATTCATTTATACAAATCTGAACTTCATAAGTGATTGATTTAATGTTATATGAAATGGTGCCACGCTATTAAAAAGATTAACGTCAGTGGAACTGTGTTAATGTAACACACAAGATTCAGTTATATAACTTCAATCAGAAGATGATTCAGGATTGACTAGTGACGATACATCCTGCTTTATACATACAATAATATCCCTGTATGGAGTGTTGACTGTATAATTATTCTGCAGTCAATGCTTTTGAAATTTTGGCAACACCCCTACGGACCAGAGTTCCATAGCGTTCCTATGTGATTGGAGTGTAATATTATATCTCTCCTTTATCATATTCATGACGTCATCTCCTCATATCAGTACTGTCCTAATGTATAAAAGCGGTGATATTTGGTAATGAAATACAGTACAATGTATGACGTAGTACACAGCGTACACATACTCCGCATTTTCGTGGACCTACACTATGACGTCATTTCCTGGTTCGAGATCACAGCAAGTGAGTGCGACGTGAACGCGTCCTACGGCATAACGTGGTTTGTCTGTGTGAGTTCATTTGCGACATAAGCGACGGGGGGCGGGTAGGGCGTCCCTTTCACTGAACCCCGAACACATCCTATGGTATTATGACATTCGTACCTTTGTGTTTTTAACTGAGCCCTGGCCTGCCACCTGAAGCAATCTACATGCAGACGTAGGCCTGGGTCTTCCATGGCCTTCCGTAATGAGACACTCCCAAAGGGTAATGAGACAAAGTTACCCAAGCGATCGCGACAATGTGTCTACCTCTTCATTGGAACTTCGTCACAACTCGATTGAAACTACATTACAACTACAGAATGGCATTCCAGTTCCTATGGAACTTGTTTACTACCTAAAGGTCCTTTTCTTTGAGTCTCCTACGTTCTTGTTTGTGCTCAATTATTGGCTAGGTCATTTTTAAAAATCCTTTTACAGCTACTTTCCCAAGCTACAGTCCTTACTTTCAGTTCATAATTATGCAAAACTACAAATACATAAGCCTTTACTGATTATATATCCCGTATTTTTTCCATAATCTTCCATAACTAGTTTTAAAATATTCTACAAGTCTCATAGAATTGTATATATATATATATATATATATATATATATTATATATATATATACACACACACATACATATATATGTATATGTATATTTTTATAATATATATGTATATATATATATACAGTATATTAATTATTCTCGTTATGGACTTTTTTTTATAATTGCGATTCATTCTAATGTTAATATCTGGTTCCTCTGCCATTTTGCTCAACTTTCATTTATATTATAAACATACACACACACATATATATATGTATATATATATATATATATATATATATATATATGTATGTGTGTGTATATATATACTTATATGTATATATATTAATATATATATATATATACATATATAAACAAATACATATATATATATTTGTATATATATATTTATATATCGACACTCCTATCGTATTCATCTTTTTGCAGAGGCGTATCGCAGCTCGATATGCATTTGTTATGACAAGTATTTACAACAGCTGGCGGTCACAGATACACTGTATACCAGCTTTATTATCAAATTGGGGAGATAAATGTAGGTGCAGGGCATCAGCCACTCTTCACATTACGTGATTAAAAAGGTATGCAGTCGTAAAGAACCGTACTATAAACAAGAATAATTGTCTGACATTGCCCGGCGGTGGAATGTCGATTGTCCATTTTCTACTGGTGGTTATGCGTTTGTTTCTTTATTTTATCACTTCTGTAGTTGAGTAATTGATGAATTGGGAGCGTCTATCCATCGTGGGATAAGTGTTTTTTTCGCTCAATTTAGGTTATATAATACGTAGGTAAGTGATAACATGTTTACAATGATTGGTAGATAATTCAACCTCAGATGCCTCGGGTTTACAGTACGCACCGTATTCGGGTCACTATGTGATTCGCCATGGTCTTGGATCACGTGTTGGACTCGTGATCGACAGCTATTTCCTTCCCGGAAGAGAGCTCAAAAGCTTATACATGACTGATCTATGGGTAATGCTGTGACCTTACACACACACACACACACTCCCAACTCCCCGTCAACGAGAGTTGGAATAACGACCCGCATCGCAGCGTTACTGAAATGATTTCATCCCTGGGCGGGAATCGAACCCGGACCGCTGTAGTGGCGACCGGGAATTCTACTACTGCGCCACCGTGTGTGTGTGTGTGTGTGTGTGTGTGTGTGTGTGCGTCTGTATGCACGAGCTGATTTGTATGTGTACGAGTATGTATGATTTTCCTTGCGTGTACCTCTATACGAAAAATAACAATGTTAACAACCAAACCAATCACCTCTAATCAAAAGCTAATGATTCGTAGCCTAAACGCCGCCATATAGGACGCATTATGACGTACAAATAGCATCGACTTCACTAACTAGGTTGTGACGTCAGGATAGCATCCCTAATAGACCTATTAAAGCACTTTGGGTCAATGGTTATGCAAGATATTACCCCTGAAAATCGATTGGGGGGGGGGGAATGTCACAGTGCAATTGTAAATTTGTTTCTTAGATTTATATTTTGTTTCCTAAATTGGGATTAATTCTTGTACACAATTTTGAAAAAATGTACTCGATTTTAGAATAACTGTATTAATCTAACCTAAATCTATCTAATCTAACCTAACCTGACCTAACCTAGCGTGACCTTACTTGACCTAATCTAATCTGATTTGATTTAATCTAACCTAACCTGACCTAACCTAGCGTGACCTTACTTGACCTAATCTAATCTGATTTGATTTAATCTACCCTAAGCTGACCTAACCTAACCTAATGCGACCGAACCTGACCTGAGTTGACCTGACCTAACCTGACCTAACCTAACCTTATTTGACATACTGTCACAAGTAAGCATGACTCGGGGTGTGCGTAAACAAAGACACAACATCAAAAGCATGGTGGTGAGGAAAGCATGACGTCAGCCAAAATGACGTGGGAAGGGACCTGAAATACCTGGTGAAGGGACCTACTAAGAAAGAGTTCGCTTTTGCACGTAGAGCTGCACATTGATGATATAACATTCTTCCAGTAGACTTCCCATGGTGGATTAGAAAAAATACACACACATACACACACACACACACACACACACACACACACACACACACACACACACACACACACACACACACACACACACACACACACACATATATATATATATATATATATGATGTAAGCGGAATAGGAAACACAGGAGTCTTAGTCTTGAGTTTATTCCTGACTAGTTTCGCAGGTATGCTTTGAAAAAGCATACCTGCGAAACTAGTCAGGAATAAACTCAAGACTAAGACTCCTGTGTTTCCTATTCCGCTTACATCAACCTGTCAGAATGTCTCAATATATGTATATATATATATATATATATACTTATATATATGTATATGTATAATAAATTAATCAATTGATTAGTAAATAAACAAATAAACGCATAAATAAATTTATTTATTAATCAATACACAAATGTATAGATAAACGAACGAATAAACGAATCAAATACCAAATTGATTCAAGAATAAAAATTAAAACAAAGCCTCATAATATGTAATTGAAAGCACAATGACGTGTACTTGTGTTCTTTGCCAATAAACATGTAGTAAACAATATAGTAAAACGTTTGGAATGGATGAATGAATGTAGTCCTTTGTTTATATTTGTTGTCAAGTGTGTCATTGACTGTCGAGTTTTCAAAGATTTGTGTGCTCAAACGCATTTCAATACAGACATCTATGAGGGAAGCGTCAGTCAAATTAATTCCTTATTTCCATAGCCATATCTATACATTTGCACAGGGTGACATGTAATGCTCTATAGAATAGGATCCATAAATGCATATACACATGCATAGATATTTTTGCAGAATCCACCGGGAAAATGAAAAAAACAGATACCGAACGTTTTCGTCTATTTAGACATTTTCGGTATCTGTTTTTTCAATTTCCCGGTGGTTTCTGCAAAAATAGTTTATCAAGTGTGTTTTGTGATTTCTTTGCATGCATAGATATATGTGTACATATATACATACATACATACCATACATACATACATACATACATACATACATACATACATACATATATAACATACATACATACATACATACATACATACATACATACATACATACATACATACATACATACATACATACATACATACATACATACATACAACATACATACATATATACATACATGCATTTATACATGCATATATGCCTACATATATAAATACATACATACATAATGCATACATACATGCATGCATGCATGTATGCATACATACACACACGCACAAACATACACACACACTGCTCGACGGCGCAATGGTAGCGTTCGCAACTGCTATTCCAGCGGTCCGAGTTCGAATCCCGTCCAGGACTGAAATAATTTCAGTATCGCTGCGCTGCGAGTCGTTATTCCAACTCTCATGGGAGGGAGTTGGATGTGTGTGTAATGTCACAGCATTACTCACAGATCGGCAGGGTAATACATGTCGATCACGTGTACAATACGTGATCCAAGCCCATGGTGAAACACACACACACACACACACACACACACACACACACACACACACACACACACACACACACACACACACACACACCCGGTGGCGGATTGGTAAGGCACTGGCCTCACAAGCCGGAGAACCGGGGTTCGATTCCCCGGCCGGGCGGAGACAAGTTGGGTTTGTCTCCTTTCACGTGTAGCCCCTGTTCACCTAGCAGCGAGTAGGTACGGGACGTTAGTCAAGGAGTTATGACCTTGCATTCCCGGTGTGTGGAGTGTGAGTGGTCTCAGACCTACCCAGAGATATGCTAATAATGAGCTCTGAGCTCACTGCCGTAGGGTGGTGTCTGGCTGTCTCGAAAAAGAGGCTGCAGCAGATCCGAGGTGAATACACACACACACACACACACACACACACACACACACACACACACACACATATATATATATATATATATATATATATATATATATATATACATTTTTCTTTCTTTTTTTGAACATGGACATGCATTGTCAAGAACAAAAAAAATTGACATCCTTTGGTACTAATTATGAAATCAGGTCTTTGACTTTTTTCATTAAAACAATTTCACTTAAAAGATTAGTTGCATATGGTACTTAGAAATGAAAGTTATTGCTGCTTATAAAAAGACTTAGGAATAGGTAAATCCATCCTATCCCAACGCTCTGCGAGGTGGATAATCATGAAAACCTTTGTCGAAACCAGCGATTTAAGACAGTTTGTCCTTACTGAGGTTACGCGTTGACCCTTGTGGTTTCGGACTTCTAGTGATCATACGTGTTAGATATATACGAAAAGTGATTGGCAGTGGTTAGTGATCTATGTGTGTGTTTAGGTTCACACATAGATAACTCGTCTGTTTCTCTCAATAATTTCCATTGATGTAAATGACGTGGTAACCTCATATCATGTCACTCTTTCTTTAAGAAAATTGTTCGATAAATAAAACATCGCGCGAAGACGCGGAATAAATTGACATAAAAAATTCCACAAGACTGGGACGTATATATCTCGCGCGTCAGCACTGAAAACAGTGTGGAATTATTGGGTAGTACCGAGGCACTGTGCATTTCAGACACAAACACATACACACACATACGCACACAAACACACACACACACACACACACACACACACACACACACACACACACACACACACACACACACAAACACGACTGGTGGCGCAGTGGTTTGATTTCCCGGCTACCACTAAGGCGGTCCAGGTTTGAATCCCGTCCAGGGACTGAAATAATTTTAAGTATCGCTGCGCTGCGAATCGTTACTCCAGCTCTCGTGGACGGGGAGTTGGGGATGTGTGTGTGTGTGTGTGT
The DNA here is from genome assembly GCF_046742065.1 of Oratosquilla oratoria. Taxonomy (NCBI): domain Eukaryota; kingdom Metazoa; phylum Arthropoda; class Malacostraca; order Stomatopoda; family Squillidae; genus Oratosquilla; species Oratosquilla oratoria. Next base: position 45,052,786 of record NC_134803.1, on the reverse strand, counting down.
GTGTGTATTCACCTCGGATCTGCTGCAGTCTCTGTCGAGACAGCCAGACACCACCCTACGGCAGTGAGCTCAGAGCTCATTATTTGCCGATCTCTGGATAGGTCTGAGACCACTCACACACCACACACCGGGACAGCAAGGTCACAACTCCTTGACTAACGTCCCGTACCTACTATCTGCTAAGTGAACAGGGGCTACACGTGAAAGGAGACAAACCCAACTTATCTCCGCCCGGCCGGGGAATCGAACCCCGGTTCTCTGACTTGTGAGGCCAGTGCTTTACCAATCCGCCACCGAGCCGTGTGTGTGTGTGTGTGTGTGTGTGTGTGTGTGTGTGTGTGTGTGTGTGTGTGTGTGTGTGTGTGTGTGTGTGTGTGTGTGTGTGTGTGTGTATGTAAGGTCACAGCATTACCCATAGATCGGCCATATATGAGCTTTGAGCTCTCTTTTGGGAGGGAAATAGCTGACGATTACGAGTCCAACACGTGATCTAAGACCATGGTGAAAACACACACACACACACACACACACACACACACACACACACACACACACACACACACACACACACACACACACACACACACACACACACACACACACACACACACACACACACACACACACACACACACACACACACGGTGTGAAATTGTTCGAGTATTGATTTGCTCACCAAGGCCAACATTACATGTTTGACAGGGTTACCAAACAAGCCTTCACACGTGACATCACACGAAGACCCACGCATTCTCTTCGTTCTATTTCCGAGAACAGTATGCTCTGTTCACCAAATTGACTACCAGCGTGGAACGGTTGTCCAATGTCTATGAGATAACGCTGAGCGAAGGTTTGATAGAATAAACACAATGTCTCTATAACATTATTCGTGGGTGTATCTTGGATATTATATATGAGGTATTTCAACAACTTCAAGGAACGAAACCCTTTGATTGCCACGGTCGTAAAGTAATTCTATTCTGCTTTTCGTCAAATGAATTTATTTATCCAAAGGAAATCGGATGCTAAAGTGTTAAACACTATCCAACAATGTAACGAAAGCTGTTTCAATTAATCGATGAAACAATGAATGAATGAATGAATCAGTCAGCCTTTTGGAGTCCACTACAGAACAAAGGCCTTTCCTAGCTTCTTTCATGAGTTACATGGATGTGTCAATCTGTCACGTTACTCTAGCAAACTTCCCTATCATCTTTCTTCACATATCTGCTCTTTCTCCTCCATGCTTACCATCTCGCGGCATCCAGTCGGTAACATACTTGTTCCGTCTGCTATCTCATATCAGGTTTCGTTAGAGGTAGAGGTAATTGAAACGAAGAGACGATTTTGATTAGAGATAAGAAAAAAAAAAAGATGAGCGTTGTTTTAATGGAAGGGAAGCAGGTTCTCGAAAGCAAATGACCTATGGTGAGACTACCACGGTAGGTGGGGATGACGGTACGTTGTCTCGGCGGCTCGGACATACTTTCCCTTACTTTCCTGTTGGTAAAAGTGAGTTACACGCCCGCGCGTGGGTCCGAATAACGTTTTGCCTCCGTTTCACGCACTAATTCATTTGGTTCAACTTCATTGCTTAGCTCTAATTTACTCCTGGCAAAAACGGAAAGCCAGGCAACGGGGGGAGGTCTGTTTGGCTGTGCAGTTCATCATTCTCTGCTCCACAGTGGAGTTCCTGTTCCCGTGCCAAACTGACTCTTCTTCGCTGTTTATTATTTCGATTTTGTTTCTGTTGATTTTAGTCCGTTACTGGGAGGGGGCCGGAGATGTGTGTGTTTGTGTGTTTCTGTATGTGTGAGTGTTTATGTGTATATGTGTTTCTGTGTGTGTGTGTGTGTGTGTGTGTGTGTGTGTGTGTGTGTGTGCGTGTGAGTTGTCTTTTGACTCACGCGACTCGTTTTACAATAAGCTTTCATGGACCACAAGTTCCCCAGTTCTCTAGTTTGCTATACCACACGAATATATACCAATATGAACAACCATGTGAACAAGTTGCACAAACACGGCAAAGGAAACATGGACTTTCCTTTGCCGTGTATATAACAATATGCTACGATTAATCTCACGAGATTACAACATATAAAGACAAAAATAGAAATCCCTTGATGAAAGAGACGAAGGAGGCGCCCAAAGAACTGATGGTTGTGGAAATTCAACTGATCCTGCCGAGAGTTATTTGAAATGAGAAGGGTGACTGCACGGGAGATTGTTCGGAGAAACCGTGGTGTGTGAGATGCACCACAAGGTGTATTCTTCCAATTGATGATGACATGTATGATATAAAACGCATACATGTATGTAAATGCATGTTTATATACATACTATATATATATATATATATATATGTATATATATATACACACACACACACACATATATATATATATATATATATATATATACATGTATATATATACACACACACATATATACATAATATATATATATATATATATATATATATTTATATATATGTATATATATATACATATATATATATATATATATATATATATATATATATATATATATATATATACATAAACTTTTTATCCCACAGTCGGAGAAAAGAAGACACTAACGTTGAACGTTCTGTATATTTCGATCACTAACTGTTTACATATATATATATATATAAATATATATACATATATATGTTTATATATATATATAAATATACATATATATATATATATATATATATATACACATGTATATATAATATATATATATATATGTATATAAATTATATACATATATATTATATATATATATATATATATTTATATATATATACATATATTGATATACAATAATATTTAAGAGTACGTTTTTCTGAAGACCGTTTTATGGTGGGTTGTCTTTGAGTCATTTAACTCGCAAACTTTTAAATTTACCCTAAATTCGATTAAAACTATATGACATTAACCTAGAAAAAGATCGTTAAAGTGATCAAAATTCTTTGTAGATTTAATGACCTCTAAATACATACAACTGCTAAGTAACCATTTCTACATACATACATATACCAAGGCTTTTTCCCCCTTACACGATTAATACACCCCAATTTAATATTTGAAATAAGTAAATAAATATATACATGAATACTCCTTAGGAATTTTCTTTTTAAATGTTATTTAGAATAGGAAATTATATAATGTGAGATCGAAATTCGTAACGGTTATACAACGGAATCTCGTTTGAATTTAAAGCGACGCAGTATGGCGGTTGTCGTCGAAGTGTTCGTTAGTCAAGTGAAGTTGTGTATTTGAGTGTCTATTGAGAAACGTCCTGTGGAAATAACTGAATATAGATATTACCAGCATTATAGTGGTCATGGACAAAGTATTAAAGTGTGAAAATATGACGCTTGTTGAATTATGAGGAAACACTATTACAGTTTGATACATTGGTAACTAGTTGAATCGTTACAGTGAATCGTTAAGAAAGTGAAAATGGACGCAACAATTATAAGGTAAGTAAATAATGTTTTTTT
>NC_134803.1:45041772-45044272 GCF_046742065.1 Oratosquilla oratoria | reverse complement strand
TGGTGAATGGGAGTGGAGTGGGAGGGGATGAATTGGGTGGGAGTGGAATTATGCCTTTTGAGTTTGGCTACCTTCCTTATAAGGGAAAAAAAAGCCTTTGTTATATGTACGTATGTACTATTCCTCCGTTCTGCTCTCCTTCTTAAATCTAATTTACAATGTATAGAACTTCACTTCTGTGATAGATCACACCGACTAGTGACCTTAAGGTCTGTGATGACGAGGAATAAAAACAGAAAGAAAACGGGCAAACAAAATATTAGACTGACAGGATATCATTTAAGAGTTAACCAATGGAATCTTAGATCTTGGAGAGACTTGTAATTACGCTATGAACATCCTCAAACGTAGTTTCCTAATCGATCCATAAATCGTTCTCATTATGCTCAGGACTCTACAGTACATTCTACGTTTCCCAGTAAAAGATATACTACCTCTGTCTTGCTTTGCTACACTAATCACTGCCTTCTCACCCGTCTCTATTAATTACTACCAAATAACCTACAGACAGCGGTATTCTCTGAAATTATCTTTATTCATATTTAAAGTAGTTTTTGTGTAAAACTTTTATTTGTTGCTCGCCGCAACTTCGGTAATAAAGATCTATTTTGGTACCGGTTCCCTAACATGTACACTCGCGCTCAATTCAAACTGCCATTGGGGATTACGTTTTCTATGGTGTTTCGAGAATTCTTTTTTATCTTAAGTTTGTATGACCTGGCAGATTTTTTTTTTATATACCGTTACTGTTCACTATTGAAAGATGAGCTTGTTCTAAGTCTAAAAACACGAACCACTGTTATACCAGCTTCACATTTGTCACACACAACGACCGTCTTTAATAAAGAACTACGTGCCATGTTCTTGTTAATATGTCGCAAGAAACTGAACACCACGGCAACGAATGTCCTTATGCTACAAGAAAATAAGGTCTATATTTGATAGAAAGCTACGCCCACACAAGCATCATGGTGTCTGCAGACACAAAAGAGAATATTGTTCCCGGTGACGAACTCGCTGCTTTGTTTGCGGGAGTCGAACCCAAAGACTTTGTGAATTTGACTTCTGAGGACAAATATGACGAGAGGGTTAGTAAACAAGTATATATTCTTATTTGTGTCTGCTGGGGACTGTATGGTGTGGACGGACCACTACACAAACTTGCCAAATCACCCACACACCAACCCAGCGTTTCTCAACCTTTTACCCTTGCGTAACATTTAAGATAAATTGCATGTCTCAAGGAACCCCTGCGAAGAAGAGAAAATATATATATATATATATATATATATATATATATATATATATTATATACACACACTATATCTTTGTCATTTTATTTTCGTCGTAATGATAGGTTACATAGGATGATGTCTATATTACATTACCAAAATAACCTTTTGCGGAACCCTGTTTGAGAACCGCTGAACCAACCTAACACCACAAGAACGAACGCACGGGCCCACCACCACCACCACCACCCAGTGCATCCATCATCCAACATCCTTACCGACCATACTCCATCCAGTCTCGCCACTAGCAACACATATTCGTAGCCATCCGTTTCGCATCCATTTCCCCATCCAGGACATTCGGATCCTCAGGTTTCATAAATCATGTGATTTAATCTCGATCTTGCCACATATTCCCCCGATTCAATACTGCACTGTTTACGTTATAATCCGATCTAATGGCCTTTCATGTTTTCAGGTTCATAGTGCGACCGAGATAGGTTCTGCGTAGCTTGTGGTCCACGGGTTGTGGGTAATTGGTTATAGGTTGTAGGGTAAAGGTTAAATGTGAACACGGTCTACTCTCGGGAAAGAATGGAACGCTGAAATTGAGTACGGGGTCAGATAACTAGCTTGTTAGATTGATAATGGACATGGAGGCACGCGCACCCGCGCACACATACAAACACATACACACATACATATAAACACACATATACATACACATATATACATACACGCACATACACACGCACACATACACAGGCACATGTGCACACGCACACATACACAGGTACACATGCGCACGCACACATACATACACATACACGCGCATAAATGCACACGTACAAACACACACACACACACGCACACACGCACACACACGCGCACACACGCACACACGTACACATGTACGCGCACACGCGCGCACACACACGCACACGCGCACACACACACGCACACACACACACACACACACACACACACACACACACACACACACACACACACACACACACACACACACACACACACACACACACACACACACACACACACACACACACACACACACACACACACACACACACATACGTACACATACGCACACACATACGTACACACACACACACACACACACACACACACACACACACACACACACACACACACACACACACACACACACACACACACACACATTGTGTTCACTTGAAATTTATCCAAACATATATTTTTATTGCCCAATTTTCTTCTATTTATTTGTT
>NC_134803.1:45034272-45036772 GCF_046742065.1 Oratosquilla oratoria | reverse complement strand
TGAAACGAGAGTACGACGGGAAACAATCGGGTGTATAGAGACCGAAATGTAACGGGAAATGTCGACGGAGGGCTGGACTTTTGGTGTGCTTGTCTAATTCCGGGCGTAAAAATTAAATCATTGTGTTTGGCATGCATGCAAAGCATTAGATCGCAATGACCCAGCATTTTTTTTTTCGGGAGGTTACCAGAATAAAACTAATGCTTACATACCTCACTACCAATTGACTGTAAAGAGAGTAGTCGAAAATTTGGGGGTTAAAAAAATCAGTAGGGAGGGCGATTAACTTGTTCTTTCTCTACTCCTCAACCTTACCCCCTCCATCAACCTCAACCCCCTCCCTCAGCCTCAACGCCCTCCCTCAGCCTCACCTCCATCTAAACCTCACCCCCCTCAGCCTCACCCCCTCAACATCACCCCCTCAACCTCAACCCCACCCCCTCAACCCCACCCCCTCAACCCCACCCCCTCAACCCCACCCCCTCAACCTCACCCCCTCATCCTCACCCCCTCAACATCACCCCCTCAACATCACCCCCTCAACATCACCCCCTCAATCTCACCCCCTCATCCTCACCCCCTCAATCTCACCCCCTCAACATCACCCCCTCAACATCACACCCTCAACATCACACCCTCAACGTCACCCCCTCAACCTCACCCACCTCAACCTGAACCTCACACCATCAACCTGAACCTCACCCCATCAACCTGAACCTCACCCCCTCAACCTGAACCTCACCCCATCAACCTGAACGTCACCCCCTCAACCTCACCCACCTCAACCTGAACCTCACACCATCAACCTGAACCTCACCCCATCAACCTGAACCTCACCCCCTCAACCTCACCCCCTCAACCTCAGCCTCGCCCTCCCTTAATCTCAACTTCGCCCTCCCTCAACCTCACTCCCCTCAACCTCACTCCCCTCAACCTTACCCCCTCAACCTTACCCCCTCAACCTTACCCCCTCAACCTTACCCTCTCAACCTTACCCCCTCAACCTTACCCCCTCAACCTCACCCCCCTCAACCTTACCCCCTCAACCTTACCCCCTCAACGTCACCCCCTCATCCTCATCCCCTCAACCTCATCCCCTCAATCTCACACCCTCAACTTCACTCCCTCACTCTCACACCCTCATCCTCACCCCCTGAACCTCACCCCCTGAACCTCACCCCCTGAACCTCACCCCCTGAACCTCACCCCCCTCAACCTCACCCCCCTCAGCATCACCTCAACCTCACCCCGCTCAACCTCACCCCCCTCAACCTCACCCCCCTCAACCTCACCCCCCTCAACCTCACCCCCCTCAACCTCACCCCCCTCAACCTCACCCCCTAATCCTCACCCCCCTCAACATCACCCCCCTTAACATCACCCCCCTTAACATCACCCCCCTCATCCTCACCCCCCTCAACATCACCTCCCTCAACATCACCCCATCAACCTCACCCCCATCAACCTCACCCCCATCAACCTCACCCCCATCAACCTCAACCTTACCTTCCCACCACATCTATCTCACCCCCCTCATAGTAATTCTTCGTTGTGCTATCCCCACCCACTCTCTTTGGTGTTGTAAAATTTTGGGTCATTGAGCTCTCTAGGTTTCGACTCGCTGGGTTCTGTAGGTCTTCTTCTTCGTTGGCTTTTCTGTAGAGTTTTTGACAAATAACACATAATTTTTTCATCAATAGATTCCCCCTGTATATGCCTAGTCATTTCCAAGAGGAACCGCAAGCCCATAAATCTGTTCCACTAATTATAAGTGGTTAGAATGTCAGATCAAGTGGAGTAGATTCTTTAGACCCATGAAGAACATGGAGGAGACTGCAAGAGACCATAAGGCCTACAGTAGGGAGTTCTATGTCCATTACAAACTATCATCCTCACCCAGAAAGTTATATAACCTCTTAAAACAACCAATAATTTCAGTGCTCACTACAAGAGATGTTGTCGTTACAAAATTTGTCATTGACAAAAGTCGGGTCGTGGGTCGCTTGCTAGCCGGCTATCGGGGCGGGATGTGGTTTAAAAAAAAAAAAAAAAAAAGTAGGGAGGGCGATTAACTTGTTCTTCCTCAACACCTCAACCTTACCCCCCCCCCTTCAACCTTAACCTCAACCCTCCTCAACCTCACCCCCTTCAGCCTCACCCCCCTCATTATGGGAGGATTTATATACAGAAGGGGAGGAGGGAGTCTTTAAAGTAGTTTAAGTCTTGGAAAAGGTGTGGTTTACCGGGAAGGAGAGAGAGAAAAATAAAGAAACTATGCCACTAGACACCTAGCTGCGGCCGAAGCAGTCACCTATGCCTTGTATCTTTTAGGAACTGTTGGGACAGAGAAGCCATTACTGGGAATCGGAGAGAAGTGCAGGACTCGAACCCACAACTAAGCGAATGCGAGGCCAGCAGCACGATTTCGATTACGTCACCAGCTCACAAGGCAAATAAAAAGAGATGAGAAATAAGAAATTTGTATTTAACTTATCTCCAG
>NC_134803.1:45016772-45021772 GCF_046742065.1 Oratosquilla oratoria | reverse complement strand
GAAGGCATGGATTCCCAGAAGAAGAGGAATCTAAGCTCAGAAGAGAGATGGAGCCAAAGAGAGAGAGAGAGTGAGAGAGAGAAGTGGAGAGAGTGAGCGAGTTAGGGCGTCGTTACTTGCGGCGAAGGTCGAGGGGGATGGCGGATCGAACCCTGCCACCGGCGAAGTTGTGCCAAGGGTATGGTTCATTAAATTCTACGGTACAAAGTCCTCTGTAAGGGGCACCGTACTAGCCTCCCAATAGGGGGGAGTTTGTGACGTTAAATCATGTTATCATCATCATCATCATCATCATCATCATCATCATCATCATCATCATCATCATCATCATCATCATCATCATCATCATCATCATCATCATCATCATCATCATCATCATCATCATCATCATCATCGTCATCGTCATCATCATCGTCATCGTCATCGTCATCATCATCATCATCATCATCATCAAATCGAGAAAATGAACGAGAGGTACGAAGTAAAAGAAGATAAAAGAAGACGGAACGAGTGGAAATAGAGAATGATTGAACAAATAAAAGAAAATGAATGAAATGGGGAATGAAGGAGGAAAAGAGGAATGGGACAAAGAAGGAAAAGAAGATAATGAAATATAATATATGAATGAAAGGGGAAAAACAATTTATGTTTAACTTGAAACATTTGTTCAAGAAGAAGGAATAGAGGGAGAGGGAAGAGGAGGAGGAGGTGGATGGGGATGCAAGCAGAAGAAGGAAGGAGTTTGGAATGGAGGGATCCAAGCATATGTACATAAATTATTGGAGTCCAACAAAAAACAAGTACTCGCGAAGGCAAAGAAAAGCGGTGCTTGTTCTAGAGAATTATAGTGATTACGTAATCGAGTAAAGATAAGGATAAAGAGGAACCAGTTAATGTATCCGATGGTTTAGGGAGTTCATATACGGTACTTTCTCAAGACGGCGTGAGAAGAGGATAGGAGGAGTGAGAAGCAAGAGATCGGGAGTGTGAGTGAAGAGAGAAAGTGGAAGAGAAAGTGAGAGAGGAAGAGAGACATTGAGAGAGGAAGAAAGTGAGAGAGGAAGAAAGTGAGAGAGGAAGAAAGTGAGATGAAGAAAGTGAGAGATGAAGAAAGTGAGAGATGAAGAAAGTGAGAGATGAAGAAAGTGAGAGATGAAGAAAGTGAGAGATGAAGAAAGTGAGAGATGAAGAAAGTGAGATATGAAGAAAGTGAGAGGGGAAGAGAGAAAGTGAGAGGAAGAAAGTGAGAGAGGAAGAAAGTGAGAGAGGAAGAGAGAAAGTGAGAGAGGAAAAGAGAAAGAGGAAGAGAGAAAGTGAGAGAGGAAGAGAGAAAGTGAGAGGAAGAGAGAAAGTGAGAGAGGAAGAGAGAAAGTGAGAGAGGAAGAGAGAAAGTAAGAGAGGAAGAGAGAAAGTGAGAGAGGAAGAGAGAAAGTGAGAGAGGAAGAGAGAAAGTGAGAGAGGAAGAGAGAAAGTGAGAGAGGAAGAGAGAAAGTGAGAGAGGAAGAGAGAAAGTGAGAGAGGAAGAGAGAAAGTGAGAGAGGAAGAGAGAAAGTGAGAGAGGAAGAGAGAAAGTGAGAGAGGAAGAGAGAAAGTGAGAGAGGAAGAGAGAAAGTGAGAGAGGAAGAGAGAAAGTGAGAGAGGAAGAGAGAAAGTGAGAGAGGAAGAGAGAAAGTGAGAGAGGAAGAGAGAAAGTGAGAGAGGAAGAGAGAAAGTGAGAGAGGAAGAGAGAAAGTGACAGGAAGGAAGAGAGATAGTGACAGGAAGGAAGAGAGAAAATGACAGGAAGGAAGAGAGAAAATGACAGGAAGGAAGAGAGAAAGTGACAGGAAGGAAGAGAGAAAGTGACAGGAAGAGAGAAAGTGACAGGAAGAGAGAAAGTGACAGGAAGAGAGAAAGTGACAGGAAGGAAGAGAGAAAGTGAGAGAAAGACAGAGAGGAAGAGGGAAAGTGAGAGAGGAAGAGGGAAAGTGAGAGAGGAAGAGAGAAAGTGAGAGAGGAAGAGAAAGTGAGAGAGGAAGAGAGAAAGTGAGAGGAAGAAAGTGAAAGAGGAAGAGAGAAAGAGAGAGGAAGAGGGAAAGTGAGAGAGAAAGGGAAATTGAGAAAGGGAAATTGAGAGAGGAAGAGGGAAAGAGAGAGGAAGAGGGAAAGAGAGAGGAAGAGGGAAAGAGAGAGGAAGAGGGAAAGAGAGAGGAAGAGGGAAAGAGAGAGGAAGAGGGAAAGAGAGAGGAAGAGGGAAAGAGAGAGGAAGAGGGAAAGTGAGAGAGGAAGAGAAAGTGAGAGGAAGAAAGGTAGAGGAAGAAAGTGAGAGAGGAAGAGAGAGAGAGTGAGAGGAAGAGGGAAAGTGAGAGGAAGAAAGTGAGAGGAAGAGAGAAAGTGAGAGAGGAAGAGAGAAAGTGAGAGAGGAAGAAAGTGAGAGAGGAAGAAAGTGAGAGAGGAAGAGGGAAAGTGAGAGAGGAAGAGAGAGGAAGAGAGAAAATGAGAGAGGACGGGAAAATGAGAGAGAAGAGAACGAGTGAGAGAACGAGAGAGAAGGAAAAGAAAAAGAAGTTATGGACAATGGTCAAACACAGAGGTATGGATATATGTGTGTGTTGGTGAAGGAAGAGGGGCATCACTGATGTATGACAAGGGGTTGGGAGGGAGGGAGAGAGGGAGAGTGAGTGAATGATGACTGTTGAAGAGGAACGGCATTGAGGTGAGGTATGGGGTAAGAGAATGGTAAGTACGAACGAGGGTCGTCAGTATGGCAGGAGCGATTAGGAATGATGGGGTGATCGTAGGTAATTACAAAGGATTACAAAGGCGGAGCATACCGACAGGAGACCTTTTGATCCATATCTAGGTCGGATGCGAAAAAAAAATCATATCAATAATAAAATAATATATAAAAACTATAATAATGTAAATAACAATTAAAATACATAGGTATAAATGCATTGGTATAGTTAAATAATAAACAAACAGGTAAATAGTAAATAATAATAGATTGACATATAACTAATAATAAATGAAAATCAGACAGACAAATGATTGGGTGATGGGGAAAATGGAAGGAAAGAAGAGGGCAAGAGGGAAACCATGCAGAAGATATGTAGACGGGATAAGGACGTCTGTAGGAGACGAAATAGCAAGTGCCATCTTGTTAACCCATTAAACTCCGATGACAAGATGTCTTGTCATTTGGTCAAATAAAACAAAAAATCATAAAACACCAAAATGTTTGATCAAACACCAGAAAAATATGACGTTAGTCCTCGCGCGGTCAAGCCGCATCAGATGATATTCGGATGTACGGGCCGGCGCGATGTCTACCATATCGGTTTTTCGTATCTACACCATAAACGGCTGACATGAGTTGAATGGGTTAAGCAGAGCCATTTGCAGACAGGAATGGAGATTTATTGGTGGACAACGTTCAAGTCGATACCCTGGTAAGGTAAGGTAAGGTCAAATGGGATTGATAATAAGGAAAACCAATGCAGTATGGGTAATTTGTCTCGCACTAGCTATCTGCTGGATTCTATTAACCTGAAAAAAGTTAATTTGGTAGCCTCTTGAGGGTAACTTGCTTGCTGTACTTTGGCTGTCGTCAGGCGATTCTATTAACGTGGGAAATTTGTGTTAATGTTAAACTGACGGGATTGGACCTGCGGGCAACAGTGGTTATACGCCTGCATCAGTGAAGAGAATGCTAATAGCAAGCTAATAAGTACTCCATTATATATCATAGTTAGTGGACATACATATGCAAATGAATATAGATACAAGTTAACGAGGTTGATGAAATTGTAATCTCTGAACAATGGGGCCTGAGATATGTAACAGGAACGGTCAAGTGGAAAATGGAGTAAATTAATATCATTGACCAAAATTGACAGGTACTTAGTTGATAGTATCTAGGGGGGTATTGCTAACTATATAGTAACTGGTGAGTGTAGAATTGTAGTGCTTTAGTTTACGTAATACATAACGAGAAATCCTGTAGCTATGTAGAATCTGCATAGTATAGTACATCTAGAACTAAATATTTGTAATTTGATATTCGTATTTTTACAATTCTGTGCTATTTTCTTTTCCAAATATTCTCTCTTGTTTGTGATGCTGTTCTCTTATATTTAGCCCAGGAATGTTCCATGGAGAGCTGGGATTTAACCCGTCTATGTGAATTGTTTTCAACTCACGAAGCTGGGATATAACCTATCTCTCGAATTATTTTGAACCCACGAAAGTCTTTCAGATTTGATTTGATAGAACGAACTCTAAGCGATTGAGGGTTTGGTCTCCATGTTGAAGGACTTGAACCGATATCAGGCGAGAGGTGATTAATGGGGACTTAGGACAATGGATAAAGGACAGTGGATGAAGGGGCAGAGGCTGGGGGGCAACGGGGGGCAATGGGGGGCAAGTCGGTGGCATGCAGGAGGTATCGTGGTGGATGATGGATGGAGGGCGAAGTTGAATATTCCTGGCTCCATATTTCCATGCGGTCAAGGAAACCTCTCCTTACTCTCCCTCCACCAGCTTGCGTCCCTGCTTGCTTTGCTTGCTTCTCCTCGGCCTACCTCGTTGCTTTGGACTCGTGCACCTGTCTTGTTCCTCGTGAACATGTGTTGTTTGTTCTGTGCTTCCTCTGCATCTGTTGTTGCTTGCTTCTCCTCGGCCTACTTCGTTGCTTTGGACTCATGAACCTGTCTTGTTCTTTATGAACATGTGTTGTTCGTTCTGTGCTTCCTTTGCATCTGTTGTTGCTTGTGCTTTCTCGGACTACCTTGTTGCTTGGGCCTCGTGCACCTGTCTTGTTCTTCAAGAACATGTGTTGTTTGTTCTGTGCTTCCTTTGCATCTGTTGTTGCTTGTGCTTTTTCGAACTTCCTCTTTACTTGGGACTCGTGCACCTGTCTTGTTCTTCGTGAACATGTGTTGTTTGTTCTGTGCTTCCTTTGCATCTGTTGTTGCTTGTGCTTTCTCGGACTACCTTGTTGCTTGGGCCTCGTGCACCTG
>NC_134803.1:44989272-45011772 GCF_046742065.1 Oratosquilla oratoria | reverse complement strand
ACAAAGTAAAGGTGATGATGGTGTTTATGATGGTGTTGATGATGATGGTGCTGCTGCTGATGATGATCATGGTGTTGATGATCATAGTGTTGATGATCATGGTGTTTATGATCATGGTGTTGATTATCATGGTGTTGATGATCATGGTGTTGATGATCATGGTGTTTATGATCATGGTGTTTATGATCATGGTGTTTATGATCATGGTGTTTATGATCATGGTGTTTATGATCATGGTGTTTATGATCATGGTGTTTATGATCATGGTGTTGATGATCATGGTGTTGATGATCATGGTGTTGATGATCATGGTGTTGATCATGGTGCTGATGATCATGGTGTTGATGATCATGGTGTTGATGATCATGGTGTTGATGATCATGGTGTTGATGATCATGGTGTTGATGATCATGGTGTTGATGATCATGGTGTTGATGATCATGGTGTTGATGATAATGGTGGTGATGATGATGGTGGTGGTGGTATTGATGATGATGGTGGTGTTGATGGTGGTGTTGGTGTTGATGGTGGTGGTGGTGTTGGTGGTGGTGTTGATGATGATGGTGATAATGGTGGTGATGATGGTGGTGGTGATGGTGGTGGTGTTGATGGTGATGGTTTTGATGATGATGTTGATGATGATGTTGATGATATTGATGGTGATGGTGTTGATCATGGTGTTGATGGTGATGGTGTTGTTGATGATGATAATGATGATAATGGTGATGGTGGTGTTGATGATAATGGTGGTGATGATAATGGTGGTGGTGATAATGGTGGTGGTGATAATGGTGGTGATACTGATGGTGGTGATGACGGTGATGACGATAACAACGACGACTTTTACTTTATTATGTACCTCGTATCTGCCGATCTCTTTTAATGAATCACTTCTGAACAGATACTTTGACTTCCCCCCCTTCGGTAAAACGTCGCTAATTATAGAAGCGCTGGTTATTGTTGACAGCAGCATCAAAGGTTACTCGCATCATGCCAATATTCAGCCATTAGCCTTCACTCCATGGCGTTACATGTAACTACGGTTATGAAAACAAGTGTTGGCTCTTTGAAAGCACGAGTTTGGTGCTGAAGTTTTGGTTCGTATATTGTTGGGGAAAAAAATCAACCATGATTATCTTGGTGAGAAGACTAAGGGATTAGGTTGATTTATTACAAAATAAATTTACATATTTATCTATTTATTTATTTACTTATTTACTTGTTTTCATTTTCATTTATTTGTTTATTTATTTCTTTTGTTTGCATGTTGGTCCGGATGCTAGCATTACACCAATTTCAAGGAACTTGTTTCTTAAATGCTCTCTCTCTCTCTCTCTCTCTTCTGACAAGATGTTCTCACATCAACCAGTCGTACACCTCTCGGTGCCCAAGGAATTTCTTAGTTAGAAATTATTGATAAAATTAGATATCATAATTCCACTAAAGATGGATAACACTATTCTGAAGTTCTCAGTCATGGTCTTTCTTGAAAAATTATACCAGCAGAATGAGTGAAATCTGTGAAATCCGGTGAAAATCGGTGAAAAATATCATGCGTGTAGAAATTTTAGTTAGGTTGATGTAATTACTGACTACAATTCCTTTTAACGCCACAAGATTTTTTATTTTTCACATAAAAATCAACACCAAAAAAGTCAAGGAACTAATGCTAAAATCATACTAGTATTAGTTACCTAGACTGCGCATCCATAACTTTAATATATTGGCAAGAAAACGTGTCTATACTTTTTGGTACGACCGTGCACACGTTCCCGTTCTGGCTACTTCATCATGACAACGCGGTCGTCCCCCACGCATGGAAGTCTACACATTATTACGCTCTGGGTGGGAGCTTGTGTATCACTAAACATAAATCATTTAGTGTCACGGGCATGCAGCCCACGCTGTTGGCCCATGTATCAATTGACAAAAAAATATCTTATCGTTTTTAACAAGGCGTTACTGCTCAGTTTTTCATGTTTAGAAAGGGGGTAAGTTTTGAGATTTTTGACAAGTATGCTATTAGGCACGATTTGGTGGGTGGGCTAAGGGATGGCCATTTTTCCACAAGAATATAACGGTGGTATTCTTAAAAAAAAATTCTTTCCTTTTATAAATCTTATATAAATCCATGACTGGGAAATATCTATATAAGGAACGAATTTTTTAAGAACACCACTGTAATATTCTTACGGTGGTATTCTTAAAAAAAGGAAAGAATTTTGTTAGTAATACCACCGTAATAATCTTATTGTGGTATTCTTAAAAAAAATCCTTATATAAATCTTTCCCTTCCAAGGATTTATGCAAGATTTATATAAGGGATTTTTTTTTTTTTTTTTAAGAATACGGCCGTAAGATGAAAATGAAACATGGGTGTTAAATGAGTGAATGCCTTGGTTGGATATTGTTCTTATAAGGAGAAAAGAGCCTTTTGGTTCCTAATGTATGTATGTATGCGTTTATACGCATAACGTTTGACAATTTTTCTTCAGGTATCATTAAGATGGCGCTACATAGATAAGATTCCTTGAATAAGCCACATGTTATACAATGGCTCAGTGCTTAAAGAATTTTCAACTCTATATAGTTCAAACATCATATTCTTGATCTTTCGTACACAATTAGTTACAAAAGAAAACTCTTATCTAAGTTTTTAGAGTCTGTAAAATCGGGTTAAGCGTGCAAAGAACTGGTCTACTTTCTCAGGGTGAGAAATGTGATTGTTTGTTTGATTGATTGATATGGTTTAACGTCACAAACTCTCCCCTGTCGGAAGGCTAGGACGGTACCCCTCACAGAGGGATATGTAGCTTGGAATTTAATGAACCATACCCTTGGTTCAACTTCACCGGTGGCAGGATTCGAACCGCCATCGACCCCCCTAAACCGCTGAGTCGGCGAGCTTCCAGAAATGTAAGTACATACATACATACATACATACATACATACATACATACATACATACATACATACATACATACATACATATACCAAAGGCTTTTTTCCCCTACATGGGGGGTAGCCACAAAGAAAAAGGCACAGAAATGTAAGTACAGAACATAAAATCCTTACAGACAATTACGCCAAGAATCTTTTCGTCCTCCATTATTAATTTATCTTTTTTTCTTGTAACTTTTTTTTTTTAAATCTAACAGATACATGACCAGCACATGGAAGCAAGTTTCAACTTAATAGGTATTCGGCCACGTCCAACTGCTTAATTGGTTGTTGGCTAATAGGGTGGATAGTCCAGCTTCCCCTTGTGGATCTGGCGAGATAATTGAAGATGATCTCTTCCCTTGCTTTGGAGTCTTGCTCTAAGTGGGTTAGACCCCCGCGTTCCGCAACTTAGAAACGCCAAGTTAGATTGGAAGGGCAAATCAGCTTAACAAGAGGAGCTGAGGTCGGTTATTAGTACGTAGAGCATCCGTTTCTCTCTCTATCTCTCTCTCTCTCTCTCTCTCTCTCTCTCTCTCTCTCTCTCTCTCTCTCTCTCTCTCTCTCTCTCTCTCTCTCTCTCTCTCTCTCTCTCTCTCTCTCTCTCTCTCTCTCTCTCTCTCTCTCTCTCTCTCTCTCTCTCTCTCTCGTCTCTCTCTATCTCTCTCTCTCTCTCTCTCTCCCTCATTCTTGGTCTCTTTCTCTCTCTCTCACTTTTGCTCTCGCTCTTTCGCTCTCACTTTCGCTCTCTCACTCTCACTTTCGTTCTCTCCCACTTTTCGTTCTCTCTCACTTTCGCTATCTCTCACTTTCGCTCTCACTCTCACTTTCTCTCACTTTCGCTCTCACTCTCACTTTAGCTCTTTCTTATTTTCGTTCTCTTACTTTCGTTCTCTCTCACTTTAGTTCTCTCTCGCTCTCACTTTCGTTTTCTCTCACTTTCGTTCTCTCTCACTTTCGCTGTCTCTCAGTTTCGCTCTCACTTTCGCTCTCTCTCACTTTCGCTCTCTCTCACTTTCGCTCTCTCTCACTTTCGCTCTCTCACTTTCTCTCTCTCTCACTTTCTCCCTCTCACGTTCGTTCTCTCACTTTCGTTCTCTCTCTCACTTTCGTTCTCTCTCTCTCTCTCTCTCTCTCTCGCTCACTCGCTCGTTCTAACCCACGTTCTCTAGCTCTCTAGTTTTCTAACTCTTTAGATTACATTTTCTAGCTCTAAATCTCTAGACACACGTTCTCTAGTTCTCTCGCTCTCGTTCTGTTTCTTGATCTCGTTCTCCCCTCCTCGTGCTCTCGTTCTTCTCCTCGTGCTCTCGTTCTTCTCCTCTCTATTACTCTCGTTCTTCTCCTCGTGCTCTTGTTCTTCTCCTCTCTATTACTCTCGTTCTCCCACCTCTTGTTCTTCCCCCCTCTTGCTGTCGTTCTCCCCTTTTTGCACTCTTTCTGTTTTTGCTTTCGTTTTCCTCCTCCTCCTCTCGTTCTCCCTCACTTGCTCTCGTTCTTCCCCACTTGCTCTCGTTCTACCCCTCTTGCTCTCGTTATTCCTTCTTTTGCTCTTTTTCTCCCTTATTGCTCTCGTTCTTCCCCTCTGTCTGCCTCTTGCTGCTCTCCTCCAGAAAAAAATTCGTTGCGCTCACATTATTCGTCCCGAAATTCGTGCTGCTTTCGTTCCTCTCAATATTCGGGCGTAGCAGTTGCCTCCTTCATCGTTGCGTCTCCGGGATTCCCGTGCCTTCGTGCTCTAGGGCAGCTTTCCCCGTTCCTGGCTCAATCGGGTCGGTGCCTCCACTCGTTCTGCTCTGGTTCTCGCGCCGGGCTCTCTTCCTCGTGGAGTGCTCTGCGTTAGGGTTAGCTCTGCTCTCTGTCTTCGCTCGGGCGCGACACCCTACGTTCTGCTCGGCGTTCTCCCTCTCGTTCTCTCCTCTCGTTCTCTCCACTCTTGCTCTCGTTCTCTCCTCACCCCATCTATGCTCTCGACCTTTCTCCCCCCCATTGCTGCTCATCTCTTCCCTCAATGCTCTCTCATTTTGCAGGAACATTCTTTCCCTCCTTGCTACTCAATTCTTACCCTCTTACTCTCGTTCTCTTCATCCTTTGCTCTCTTTCTCTCGTTTCTTTTCTCTCCCTCCGACTCCCCTTCCAACTTATCTATTTTTCACTTCCCTCTTCCTCCCTCCCCTCTTCCTCCCTCCCCTCTTCCTCCCTCCCCTCTTCCTCCCTTCCCTCTTTCTCCCGCGTCCTCCTCTTTCCTCCCTCTCTTTCCTCCTTCTTCTTCCCTTTCTTCCTTCCCTCTTCCTTCCCCTTCCCTTCAGCTCGCCAAGATTCTTGTTTCTCCACCTTTATTTTCCCTCTTTCTCCTGTTCTCCCTTCACAGCCTCCTTTCCTCTTACGCTCCCATTCCCTTCCATCCTCCATTCCCTCTCCTCCATTCCTTCTTCCTTCCATTCCCTTCTTCCATCCGAAAACAGGACCCTTCCTCCATTTCCTCTTCTCCCTTCTCTCTTCCTACCCAAAGATGAACCCTCTTGAACCTCTCACCCTGCCCTTGCTTCAACGAGCCGCTCCCTAGAGGGACGCTCCGCCAGCCTTGTTCAGGTCTCCTTTCCCTTCCCTCCTTCCCTCTTTTCCTCCTCTTCTCAAGACTTCCTGTCGCGACCTCCCTTACCCTCTGCCTCCCTGTCCTCTCCTCTCCTTTCCCCTCTTCCTCCTCTTCCCGCTTCCTCTCCTTCCCTTTTCTTCACCCTCCTCCTCATTCTTCCACCTTCTCTCTTCTTTTCCCGCTCCTCTTTTCCCCTTCCTTCCTCTTCTCTTCTTTCCTCTCCTCTTCTTTCCTTCGGCCTCCTCCACTTCCTTCCCTCCTCTTCCTCTCTCTCACGCCTCCCTCTCCTTCACTCCCTCTTCCCCTCCCTCCGCTCTCTTCTCTCCTCTTTTTTTCCTCCTCCTTACTTTTTTCCCTTCCTCCCCTCTGTTTTTTCCCCCCCTTCTCCTTCCTCCTCCCCTCTTCCCTCAGGCCGTCTTCGCTCCTCCTCTCCCCAGGCCTTTTCCTCCCTCCCCCTCATCCTCCCTCCCCTCCCTCCTCCCTCCCCTCTGTCCTACGGAACTCCTCTCCCTCATCATCCCCTAAAGTCCCCTCAGTCCTCCCTGCCCCATCTCTCCTCGCCACCTCCCCTCATCGGCACCGCCCTCTCGTTCCTCCGGCTCCCCTCTCTTCTTTCTTTCTCCCTCGTCCTTCCTTCCCCCCGGAAGTGCCTCTTCCTCCCCGCCTTCTTCCCCTTCCTCTTCCCTCTTCCCCCTCTCCTCTATCCTTTCCCTCTTCCCTTCTTTCCCCGTTCTTCCTTCCCCTTTCCCCTTCTTCTCCTCTTTTCGTCCCCTTTTCCTTCCTTCCCCTCTTCCTCCTTCCTTTTCCCCCCTCTTCCTTCCCCCCCTCTTCCCCGTCCCCCCCTCTTCCTTCCTCCCCTTTTCCTTCCTTCCCCCTTCTTCCTTTCCCCTTCCTTCCCCTCTTCCGTTCCCCCTTTTCCTTCCTTCCCCTCTTCCGTTCCCCTTTTCCTTCCTCCCCCTCTTCCTTCCTCCCCTCTTCCTTCCTCCCCCTCTTCCTTCCTTCCCCTCTTCCTTCCTTCCCCTCTTCCTTCCTTCCCCTCTTCCTTCCTTCCCCTCTTCCTTCCTTCCCCTCTTCCTTCCCTTTCCCCTCTTCCTTCCCCTCGTTCCTTCCTTCCCCTCTTTTTTTTCCTTCCCCTCTTCCTTTCCCTCTTCCTTCCTTCCCCTCTTCCTTCCTTCCCCTCTTCCTTCCTTCCCCTCTTCCTTTCTTCCTTCCCCTCTTCCTTTCTTCCTTCCCCTCTTCCTTTCTTCCTTCCCCTCTTCCTTTCTTCCTTCCCCTCTTCCTTTCTTCCTTCCCCTCTTCCTTTCTTCCTTCCCCTCTTCCTTTCTTCCTTCCCCTCTTCCTTTCTTCCCCCTCTTTCTTCCTCCTCCTTCCTTCCTCCCCCTTCCTTTCCCCTCTTCCCTCTTCTTCCTTCCTACCCCTCTTCCTTCTCCTCTTTCTTCCTTCCCCTCTACCTTCCTTCCTTCCCCTCTTCCTTCTCTCCCCTCTTCCTTCTTTCCCCTCTTCCCCTCGTCCTTCCTTTCCCCTCTTCCTTCCCCTCTTCCGTCAGCTCTTTTCCTTCTTCCTTCCACTCTTCCTTCCTTCCCCTCTTCCTTCCTTCCCCTCTTCCTTCCTTCCCCTCTTCCTTCCCTTCTTCCTTCCCCTCTTTTTTCCTTCTCTCTTCCTTCCTTCCCTCTTCCTTCCCCTCTTCCTTCCTTCCCCTCTTCCTTCCCCTCTTCCTTCCTTCCCCTCTTCCTTCCTTCCCCTCTTCCTTCCCCTTTTCCTTCCATCCCCTCCTTCCCTTCCTATCCCCCTTTCCCCTTCTCTCTCTCTTCCTTCCGTTCCCCCTTTTCCTTCCTTCCCCTCTTGTAAATCCTTCCCCTCCCCGTCCTTCCCCTTCCTTCCTCTCTTCCTTCCTGTCTTCCCTACCTTTCTCTTCCTTCCTCCCCTTTTCCTTCCTTTCCCTCATCCTCCCTCTCCTGTCCTTTCTCCCACCCTCTTCCTTCCACCCTGCCTCCCCTCTTCCTTCTTTCCCCTCTTCCTTCCTTCCTTCCCCTCTTCCTTCCTTGTCCTTCCTTTCCCTCTCTTCCTTCCCCTTCCTCTTCCTTCCCCTCTTTCCTATCCTTCCTTCCCCTTCCCTCCTTTCCTCCTCTTCCTTCCTTCCTCCTCTTCCTTCCTTCCCCCTTCCCCCTTCTTCCTTCCTTCCCCTCTTCCTTCCTCCTTCGTCCCCTCATTCCTTCCCCATCTTCCTCCCCCTGCCTTTCCCCCTTTCCTTCCTCTTCCTTCCCCTCCCTCTCCTCATTCCTCCATCCTCCCCCACTCCCTTCCTTCTCCCCTCTTCCTCCCCATTTCCCTTTCTCGCCGCCTCTTCCATTCTTTCCTCTCTCCTCCTCTTGCTCCCCTTTCTCCTCCCCTCTTCCTTAATCCCCTCTTCCTTACTCCCCCCTGTACCTTCCCTCCCCCTCTCCTCCATTTCCCCGTTTTCCTCTCCCCCCTCTTCTCTTCCCCTCTTTCCCTCCTCTCCCCTTTCCTCCCCCTCTTCCATTCTCCCCCTCTTCCATTCTCCCCTCTTCCTGCCCTTTTCTTTCCTCCCCTCTTCCTTACTCACCTTTTCTTCCGTCTCCACGTTCCATCTCCCTTCAGTCTTTCTCCTGTTCTTCCTTCTCCCTCCAGTCCTTTCTTTGTCCTCCCACCTTTCCTCTCCCCCTCATCCCCCCTTCCTCTCCCTTCTACATCTCTCCCTTCCACATCTTCTCTGCCTCCCACCCTTACTCTGCGTCCCACACTTACTCTGACTCCCACCCTTCTTGTAACTCCCACCCTTCTTGTAACTCCCACCCGTCTTGTAACTCCCACCCTTCTTGTAACTCCCACCCTTCTTGTAACTCCCACCCTTCTTGTAACTCCCACCCTTCTTGTAACTCCCACCCTTCTTGTAACTCCCACCCTTCTTGTAACTCCCACCCTTACTCTACCTTCCACCCTTACTCTACCTTCCACCCTTACTCTACCTTCCACCCTCACTCCACCTTCCACCCTCACTCCACCTTCCACCCTCACTCCACCTTCCACCCTCACTTTACCTTCTACCCTCACTCTACCTATCATCCTTATTCTTCCTTCCTCTCCCACCCTTTCTGTTCCTTCCTCTCCTGCCCTTTCTCTTCTTTCCTCTCCCACCCTTTCTCTTTCTTCCTCTCCCACCCTTCCTCCTCCTCCCTTCCTCTCCCACCCTTTTTGTTTCTTCCTCTCCCACCCTTTCTCTTCCTCTCCCATACTTTCTCTTTCCTCTTCCACCCTTCCTCTTCCACCCTTCCTCTCCCACGCTTTCTCTCCCACGCTTTCTCTTTCTTCCTCTCCCACCCTTTCTCTTCTTCCTCTCCCACCCTTTCTCTTCTTCCTCTCCCATACTTTCTCTTCTTTCCTCTTCCACCCTTCCTCTTCCACCCTTCTTCTTCCACCCTTCCTCTCCCATCCTTCCTCTCCCATCCTTCCTCTTTCATACTTTCTCTTCTTTCCTCTTCCACCCTTCCTCTTCCACCCTTCCTCTTCCACCCTTCCTCTCCCACCCTTCCTCTCCCACCCTTCCTCTCCCGCCCTTTCTCTTCCTTCCTCTCCCACCCTTTCTCTTCCTTCCTCTCCCATACTTTCTCTTCTTTCCTCTTCCACCCTTCCTCTCCCACCATTTCTCTTCTTCCTCTCCCATACTTTCTCTTTCTTCCTCTCCCACCTTTTCTCTTCTTCCTCTCCCATACTTTCTCTTCTTTCCTCTCCCATATTTTGTCTTCTTTCCTCTCCCACCCTTCCTCTTCCACCCTTCCTCCCCCACCCTTTCTGTTCCTTCCTCTCCCAACCCTTTCTCTTTCTTCTTCTCCCACCCCTTCTCTTCTTCCTCTCCCATACTTTCTCTTCTTTCCCCTTCCACCCTTCCTCTCCCATCCTTCCTCTCCCATCCTTCCTCTTCTTTCTTCTCTTAACCTTCCTCGTCGTTTCTATTCCTCCTCTTTTCTCTCCCTCTTCCTGTCTCTCCCTCTTCCTGTCTCTCCCTCTTCCTGTCTCTCCCTCTTCCTGTCTCTCCCTCTTCCTGTCTCTCCCCCTTCCTGTCTCCACCTCTTCCTGTCTCCGCCTCTTCCTTTCTCCACCTCTTCCTGTCTCTCCCTCTTCCTGTCTCTCCCTCTTCCTGTCTCTCCCCCTTCCTGTCTCTCCCTTTTCCTGTCTCTCCCTTTTCCTGTCTCTCCCTTTTCCTGTCTCTCCCTCTTCCTGTTTCTCACCTTTCCTTTCTCTCCCTCCTCCTGTCTTCCCCTCTTCCTTTCTCTCCTTTTTCCTCTTCCTTTCTCTCCCTCTTCCTTTTTCTCCCCTTTTTGCCTCTCCCCCTTCCTGTCTCTCCTCTTTTTCCCCTCTTCCTTTCTCTACCTCTTCCTTTCTCTCTTCTCACTCTTCCTCTTCCTTCTTTCTCCACCCTTCCTCTCTTCCCCGTCCCCAAACCTGCTCTCTTTGTGGGCGAAAGGGGTTTGAAGAGGTGCCGAGCGTGGCAGCTTCTCCATGAACCAGAAATGGTGTGATAGAACTTCAGCCCACGAATCAGCTTTTTCTTACGGGCAACCTATGGCCCCCATAGATCACCAGAGGTGAGAGTTGTTAGTACCATACATAGCTCTGGAAATGGGCGCTTGCGCGCGCTCACGCACTCACACAAAGGATTACAAAGGATGAGCATCACACAGGAAACCTTTTGGTCCATAACTAGGTCGGATGCAAAAAAAAAAAAAAAAAAATAGTAATAATAATAATAATGATAAATAGATAAATACAGTAAATGAATAGGTAAAGTTAAATAATAAACAAACAGGTAAATAGTAAATAATAAATTGACAAAATAATAAATGATAAACAAATAATAAACAGACAAATGATAACAAACAAATAAACAAATAATAAAGAATAAATGGCAGGCAATACAGCATCTTGCTTAGGCGTTTATTTAAACGAATCTTGAAGCATCGAACTGTACTACATTGCACTGTCTCTGTAGGAAGTTTATTCCATTCATTAACTACACGGTTGGCGAAGTTGTTTCTACCCACTTCGAAATTAAATCTATTTCCTGACAGTTTGAGACCATTATTTCTTGTCGGATTCTTTTCAGTTAATACACACACACACACACACACACACACACACACACACACACACTCACTCACTCACTCACTCACTCACTCACTCACTCACTCTCTCTCTCTCTCTCTCTCTCTCTCTCTCTCTCTCTCTCTCTCTCTCTCTCACACACACACACACACACACACACACACTCCTCTCTCTCTCTCTCTCTCTCTCTCTCTCTCTCTCACACACACACACACACACACACACACACACACACACACACACACACACACACACACACACACACACACACACACACACACACACACACACACACACACACTAAGACCATCACAGTAGCATACGGAAGTACTACTAAGCGTCTAGACAAAGTAAATGACCTCAGTTTGTCAAGACTTAATTCGTTACTTTAGACCACAATGGTCAAGCCCAGATTGATTGGATAATTCCCCCGCGAAGTTCATTCAGGGCGCAAAATTGACAGCACGGGTCTGCCAATCTCAATTTCAACTTGCATTATAAATGAATGACCTCAATCGCGCCTCACTGTAATTTCCATTTCCGGAACCACTTTCCTCGCTATTGTTATCAAATGGCTTCTCGAGGCTCGCCGGGGGACGCCGGTGCCTCGGCTTGCGTCGTGAAAGGGAACAGTACATCATAATTTGCTCACCAACAAGCAAAGGCATCGTCCCGTCTCGGGTATAAATCAGACGCGAGCCTTTGACCAAAGTCTGAGACTGTGCGTTCTCTCGCGCTCTCTCTCTATGTTGCTTGTTCGCGTTTCCTTTGCGTGACTAATTGCGTCTAAAACGACGACGTAACTGTGAGGAGTCTTGAAGGACGTTACTGTGAGGAGTCTTGAAGGACGTAACTGTGAGGAGTCTTGAAGGACGTGACTGTGAGGAGTCTTGAAGGACGTGACTGTGAGGAGTCTTGAAGGACGTAACTGTGAGGAGTCTTGAAGGACGTAACTGTGAGGAGTCTTGATGGACGTGACTGTGAGGAGTCTTGATGGACGTGACTGTGAGGAGTCTTGAAGGACGTAACTGTGAGGAGTCTTGAAGGACGTAACTGTGAGGAGTCTTGAAGGACGTGACTGTGAGGAGTCTTGAAGGACGTAACTGTGAGGAGTCTTGAAGGACGTGACTGTGAGGAGTCTTGAAGGACGTGACTGTGAGGAGTCTTGAAGGACGTGACTGTGAGGAGTCTTGAAGGACGTGACTGTGAGGAGTCTTGAAGGACGTGACTGTGAGGAGTCTTGAAGGACGTGACTGTGAGGAGTCTTGAAGGACGTGACTGTGAGGAGTCTTGAAGGACGTGACTGTGAGGAGTCTTGAAGGACGTGACTGTGAGGAGTCTTGAAGGACGTAACTGAGAGGAGTCTTTAACGACTCAGTAGCCTTAAGATCTGCCTTCCGAAAGCTGGAGCGCTTTTTTATTTATTTATTTATTTATTATTTTATTTTTTATTTTTTATTTTTTGTCGCACCAAATAACTAAGAAAACAGGCAGGGACAACATCTGCCCAAGTTGACGTTATTCATTAATTCCTTCCCAGCAGTGACTCTGCCTTCCAAGCGCAATGGGCAAAGGTGTCGATTGACTATCAGTGATGCTTTGAGAACCACTAACTACACGAAGACGGCAAAAACTTATTTACTTCAGTTGAATTAAATCATTATACGGCAACCGAAATGAATATACAATGTGGCGATACTTGGGCAATGGGTTTAGAGTCTAGATGATACTATGTGATTTACATGGGCTTGGATCACGTGTTAGACTCGTGATCGACAGCTATTTCCCTCCAGGAAGAGAGCTCAGCTCATATATGACAGATCTATGGGTAATGCTATGACCTTACATGCACACACATCCCCAACTCCCCGCCCATGAGAGTTGGAGTAACAACCCGCAGCGCTGCGATACTGAAATTATTTCAGCCCCAGGCGGGATTCGAACCCGGTCCGCAGCAGTGGTGGCCGGGAACTCTACCGACTGTGTGCGTGCATACATGTGTGTGCATGCGTGCGCATGTGTACATTTGTACACGTGTGTATGTTTACAAGCGTGTACATGTCCGAGTCTTGTCACAAGTACAGTATGGATACGTGTAATCTCTTGAGCATCTGCTATTACTGTACATAAATGAATAAATAAATAAAATAAATAAATAAATATATAAATAGAATAATGGAACAAGGGTACAAAGGGTGTCGACGTAAAACCCTACGGATCAGAGTTACGTGGTTTTTGTTGTTATACTTATAAATGATGGGCGTATTTCATTTCATAGATCACTTGATTTCTGGTGTCCGGGAATTTACATATTTTTGTTTTTGTGCATTTTTAAAGCTTTATCCATGTATAATTAATGAGTCAGGAGCCAAAAATAAACATTTCGGAGATTGCATCCTGATGGATACACTCTCTCTCTCTCTCTCTCTCTCTCTCTCTCTCTCTCTCTCTCTCTCTCTCTCTCTCTCTCTCTCTCTCTCTCTCTCTCTCTCTCTCTCTCTCTCTCTCTCTCTCTCTCTCTCTCCTTCTCCCTCCCTCCCTCTCCCTCTCTCTCTCTCCCTCTCTCCCTCTTCCTCTCTCCCCCCCTCTCTCTCCCTCTCTCTCTCTCTCTCTCTCTCTCTCTCTCTCTCTCTCTCTCTCTCTCTCTCTCTCTTTCTCTCCCTGTCTCTCTCTCTCCCTGTCTCTCTCTCCCTGTCTCTCTCCCTCTATATCTCTCTCCCTCTATATATCTCTCCCTCTATATATATATCTCTCTCTCCTTTCTCTCTTTCTCTCTCTCTCTCTCTACCGATATATCACCATCTTTTTTTCATCGTCAGTTGAGTGATAAAGTGAAACATGGTATTTTTTTTAACGAAAGGTGATACTAGTATATGTATATGTATATATATATATATATATATATATATATATATATATATATATATATATATATATATATATATATATATATATGTACATAGACCTAAGTAATGGACCCATAACTGACTAAAAGAATCAGTCAAACTCTTCAACCCGGTTATAAAATTGTCACGATACATGGTACAATATCATCCAACAGATGTCAATAAACAGGCCTATAATTGAGATATATATTCACAAAGTTATAACTAAATAAACTCGTATTTACTCGTGGAACATCAGCTCCGCTATGGAGGTAGAGAGCCGGGGATGGTGTTTCTATAAAAGAGCTTAGAAAGATATTTCTAACTCTGTTTCAATTGCAGGGCAGTTGGACATGGGCAGACTCGATTAAAAGAGGTTTCAGGCCTTGGACCAAGTTTGGTGCTTAGGATCCAAGCTTAAGGAATGGCTATAGTTTGATTACATTTCCAGGATTAATAGTAGGATTCACGTGATTTACCAGATTTGTGTTCATAGAATGGTGGGTGGCCAGACGGTCGCCGGTGATTCAGTAAAGGGAATAGGTTTCGGGAGGATTGTTTCCACTAGGAGAGGTGTAGTTGATTGCCTCTTCTACCTTATATAGAGATGGTCCATTCAAAGTACTCGTACAACCCAAACGGACACAAAAACCATGCAAACTAACTCTACGCCCTTCCCAGACCCCTGAAATTATCCTTTTCCTATCCAAACTTATTTAACATCCGTTTCCATTTTAACACCTCGTTTCCATTTTAACACTGCTCGGGTGAAAAGCAATACCGCGAGACGGCACTGCCACAGCAGAGCCTGACAGCAGTAAATCTTCAAAGAGGATTTTTTTTTTTTAAAGAATGGTAAATGAAAATTACCCAATGATTTCATAATGGCGGTTTCCGCCCGTTTTTTCATTTTGGTCTCTACAACCTTTGTACACAAGGGCCGTTATTGTCTGGCACGTGCATTATCATTTCTACTTCATGGACACGAAAGCCCAAAAACAAAAAAATAAACAAAAGAAAAAATGACAGAAATTCCCAGTGACTGTTGGGCACACAAAACCAACTTTACATATCAAACATAAGTCGCTCTCAAGAGACAAGCAGTGCAGTAAACCCATACCAAGGCTTCCTTGTTCACCTGCACTAACTAACTGGCATTGGAAAACCTGCCTTGGTTCCCTAAACTTGAATGGTCCATAGACTCGCGGGGAGGAACAGAAAGGGTCTTCTCTCCTGTGTGGGTTCCTCACGTACATCAATAGTTTATTCAGCGTCGTCCTATACTGAAGCATCTGTCCTTTGGTCGTGATAGTAATCCCCATTTCCTGATTGGTGAAGATAGTTTCATTCCCAACAACCGTGTGTGTGTGTGTGTGTGTGTGTGTGTGTGTGTGTGTGTGTGTGTGTGTGTGTGTGTGTGTGTGTGTGTGTGTGTGTGTGCATGCATTCGTTGCATTTTTTTGTAAATGTTTATATTGAAAATGAACAACACATAAATTGTTTATCAATACTCACATCTATATACATACGCACGTACGTACATGTGTACACATGCATATACATGCACATATACATATGTACATATATACATCGAAAGGTCCTTTCTCCAGTATAATGTGGTTGGCCAGCCAAGGCATACGTCATTAATAACGTTTTAATCGAGTTAGTAAGCATACACTTACCATATTACAATGTTCAACAACTGTGTACACTGCAGAACTACCGATCTATCCCATAGGGGTAAGATACAGACTTAGTATTTCACCAAAATGTCTTAATTCAGCTGAAGTTGACGAGAGGGAAATCCACAATTAAGGTCACCAGATGAATGCTTTGTCATCCACTTCAAAGACATTGATAACTTTGGTATAACTTTTATAATCTGTGTAGGACAAGATGACTCAAATCGCTCGCTCGATCATTTGTAGCACATTCATCCAGCAGCTTGTGTCCTTGGTGATGGATTAGTCTTTGACATTTGCTTGGTAAGGATTTGAAAAATATTCGTGTGTTTGTGTGTGTGTGTATTCACTTGGTCTTTGGATCACATGTTGGACTCGTGATCGACAGCTATTTCCCTCCTGGAAGAGAGCTCAGAGCTCGTAGGTCCGATCTAGCTCGTAGGTGTGTGTGTGTGTGTGTGTGTGTGTGTGTGTGTGTGTGTGTGTGTGTGTGTGTGTGTGTGTGTGTGTGTGTGTGTGTGTGTGTGTGTGTGTGATTCATCATGGTTCACCATGGTCTTGGACCACGTGTTGGACTCATGATCGACAGCTATTTTCCTCCCGGAAGAGAGCTCAGAGTTCATATGACCAATCTATAGGTAATGCTGTGACCTTACACGCGCACACACACCCAACTCCCCGCCCACGAGAGTTGGAGTAACGACTCGCAGAGCAGCGATACTGAAATTAACTCGACCCTGGGCGGGAGTCGAACCCGGACCGCCGTAGTGGCAAGCGAGAACTCTAACCACAGCGCCACGATGTATGTTTGTATGTGTGTGTCAGGTAATCATAAACTTCTCTGGGTTAATTTCAGTGTAATCAGGGTTCAGCAATCCCAAGGCTGGAACCAATTAATATGAAGAAAGTTTATTGTGTATGACGGAAGTAAGTTGATGCAGGACGTGGGAGAGGCGCGTGTGTCACGTATTTGCAGTATCCTATCCCCTACAAGAAGGGTAGCCGAGGTAAAACTTCACTTGCGCCCATACACAGCCTTCCCACTACCCCCTCCCCATGTGATATTGAAATAAAGTTTTAGGGACATCTGATACCCCCACGGACCAGATTCACACATTTCTTTTATGATTGGAGGTCCCAACTAAAATATATATATATATATATATATATATATATATATATATAATTTATATATATATATATATATATATATATATATAATCTTTTGTACCATTCTCGTTAAATTTCCTCTTCACCGCCTCTATGGCTCTACTTCTGTAGGCGTGGTCGCAAAGGAGACTCTTTCAGCCCCAGCTCAGCGCCTCCTGATGTAACACCCCCCCCCCCACACCCTTACTTTTATTAAGAACGAGATCAATATGGAGAGGCGTTAATAAACGAGACACAGCTTTCGCGTTTGAGATCTCGTGAATGGAACGTGCAAGCAAAGAGAGTTAACTTCATCTACGTCAGCGTCTCTGGAAACGAGTCTCGTGAAGTCTGATGGCTTGTCGAGGCTCCGACATCAATGATTTCTCTCCTAACGCGTTCTTATTACTCTTGTAGACAGGTGTTGTGTGTGTGTGTGTGTGTGTGTGTGTGTGTGTGTGTGTGTGTGTGTGTGTGTGTGTGTGTGTGTGTGTGTGTGTGTGTGTGTGTGTGTGTGTGTGTGTGTGTGTGTGTTTGTGTGTGTGTGTGTGTGTGTGTGTGTGTGTGTGTGTGTGTGTGTGTGTGTGTGTGTGTGTGTGTGTGTGTGTGTGTGTGTGTGTGTGTGTGTGTGTGTGTGTGTGTGTGTGTGTGTGTGTGTGTGATTCACCATGGTCTTGGATCACGTGTTGGGCTCGTGATCGACAGTTTTTACCTTCCCGGAAGAGAGCTCAGAGCTCATATATAACCGATGTATGGGTATGTATGTATGTGTGTGTGTGTGTGTGTGTGTATGTATATATGTATGTATGTATACATTATTCTGCCATTTCATAAAGGCAACTAGCGCTGTATCATTCCTTTAATACAAGTTAGCAAGCTTTTGTAAAATTGTAAGGTGCAAAATGACTTTTATACAAGAAAACATATCTTGATAAATTTCCTCATAGACAGGCAAGTCACCTCTATAGAGTGATTATTCTTTGTCCCCCTGAGACGTGATCAGATGGCGAAAGGAACAGTACTGTCCGATACGGAAGGGGTTAATGGGTATCACACTGGGCAATTTTTCCTCCAACCTTCGACTAATCGCCGGAGATAAAATAGACCAGTGTGATAATGACTTTGTTGGAGGTTGGCTGTATACCACTTCGCTACTGAAAGGTACGCCATAGGGATTAAGGGAACTATTCGTTATTTGTTTCCATTCTTCTTTTTATTCCTTTTCTTTTCTCTTTATCTTATCCTCTCTCTCTTCCCCCATCCTCTCTTTTTCTTCTGGTCTCTTTCTTTACTCTTTTCTTTCCCCTTTATTCTTCCGCTTTCTCTTTTTCCTTCCCATTTTATTTTTCTTCTGCCTTTTTCTCCTTTTCTCTCTTTCATCCTTCTTTATTCTCCCCCTTTCTCTTTTCTTTTCCCTTTCTTTTTCTTCCATTTTCTTTCCCTTTTCTCTTTCTCTTTTTCTTCCTACTTTTTTCTTCCTTTCTCTTTTTCCTCGTTTCTTTTTTCTTCCCCTTTCTCTTTTTCTCCTTTCCCCTTTCTCTCTTTTCTCTTTCTCTTTTCCTTCACCCCTTTCTCTTTTTCTTCACCCTTTCTCTTTTTCTTCACCCCTTTCTCTTTTTCTTCACCCCTTTCTCTTTTTCTTCACCCCTTTCTCTTTTTCTTCGCCCCTTTCTCTTTTTCTTCACCCCTTTCTCTTTTTCTTCACCCTTTCTCTTTTTCTTCACCCCTTTCTCTTTTTCTTCACCCCTTTCTCTTTTTCTTCACCCCTTTCTCTTTTTCTTCACCCCTTTCTCTTTTTCTTCGCCCCTTTCTCTTTTCTTCACTCCTTTCTCTTTTTCTTCACCCCTTTCTCTTTTCCTTCATCCCTTTCTCTTTTCCTTCATCCCTTTCTCTTTTCCTTCACACCTTTCTCTTTTCACCCCCTTTCTCTTTTTCTTTACCCCCTTTCTCTTTTTCTTCACCCCCTTTCTCTTTTTCTTCACCCCTTTCTCTTTTTCTTCACCCCTTTCTCTTTTTCTTCGCCCCTTTCTCTTTTCTTCACTCATTTCTCTTTTTCTTCACCCCTTTCTCTTTTCCTTCACCCCTTTCTCTTTTCCTTCATCCCTTTCTCTTTTCCTTCACACCTTTCTCTTTTCACCCCCTTTCTCTTTTTCTTTACCCCATTTCTCTTTTTCTTTACCCCCTTTCTCTTTTTCTTCACCTCTTTATCTTTTTCTTCACCCCTTTTTCTTTTTCTTCACCCTTTTTCTTTTTCTTCACCCTTTTTCTTTTTCTTCATCCTTTCTCTTTTTCTTCATCCTTTCTCTCTTCGCCCTTTCTCTTTGTCTTCGCCCTTTCTTTTCCCCTCTTTTTCTTCCCCTTTTCTCTTTTTCTTCCCCCTTTCTCTTTTACTTCACCCTTTCACTTTTCTTCCCCCTTTCTCTTTTTCTTGACCTGTTTTTCTTCGCCCTTTCTCTTTTATCTACACCCTTTCTTTTTTTCCCTTTTTCTTCTCGTCTCTTTTTCTTTTCTCCATTCCCCCCTTTCCCCACTCCTACTTCCCATTCCCCTTTTCCTTCCATTCCCTCTTATTCAATTTCTTCCCTCTTTCTCTATTTCCTCTCCTTTTCCTCTTTCCACCCCCTATCCTCCCTCCCCTTCCCATTCTCACCCACCTCCCATTTTCCTTCCTCTTTTCCTTCCCCACCTCCCGTTTTCTTTTCCTTTTTTCTCGTTTTCTTCCACCCTCCCCACCTCCCATTTTCTTTCCCCGGCCATCATTGGCAACCAATAGCGCTTTGGGAGCTTCCTCGGCGCAGTTGAGTATTTCTTAATGTCACGAGTAAAGAGTTGGAAAGTCGGTTATATTTGAAACAAACAGTAACTCGCAGAAGCCCAAAGGCTTCATCACAGAGAAAACTGAAAGTTCTGAAACCATATTATATTTATATATATATATATATGTGTATATATATATATATATATATATATATATATATATATATATATATATATATATCACTACGTCTGCATAGTCTAGTTGTAACCTTATTATATATTTCAACAAGGAAATGTATATTTGTACCAGGAAATGAATAAGTATTCACAATTTCATATATGATGTTTAGTTAAAATGTAATCAAATTTGATACTATTTGTTCACATCAAAGCCGCTTGTTTGATAAAACTCGCACACATCTTCAAACACCTTTTACCAATCAGAGGCATTTTGAAGATAAAAGGAAATTAGATATATGAATTATGAAATATGAAATATGAATTATTTTGTCTAAATGGTATTTATGGTGAGCATAGGCCAGAGGGCGCGTAGCTCCGACAGAAGTCGTCACCTTTGCCTTATGTGTTTGGATAGCCGAGGCTTATCAGGAAATTATATATATATATATACATATATATATATATATGTATATATATATATATGTGTGTGTGTGTGTGTGTGTGTGTGTGTGTGTGTGTGTGTGTGTGTACAGGTATTAAAATCGACAGCATTCTGACATTTTGATAATCTTCCTGTTTGTATTTTCAAGGTTTCTAACAAGGATCCGGCCATTTGTGGGTTGAGCCAAATGCAAACAAGAAGATTATCAACTGTCAGAATGCTGTCTGTTTCAATACTAATTGTATGCTAGAGAATCTGCTCCCATTTTTCATATATATATATGAATATATATATATAATTATATATATATATATATGTGTGTGTGTGTGTGTGTGTGTGTGTGTGTCACTAGTATTGGCAGTGTGTAGTCGAGTGAACCAGGGCTCTGACGTCTGGAGGCGAGAGAGTAAATGTGTGGTGGTGGTTGAAATCCCGTTAAGGAGTCAACGTATTACTGCAGGAAGGGCATACAGTCATTCTCGCCTTGCCATTTTATAAAGCGGGCAGCGCATGAAAAATTATAAATAATTAAGTAAAATTTCAAGTGAAAAATGTAAAAAGAAAAAAAAAAGAAAAAATAGATCAAATATAATTAAGTTGAAGGCAGTAGTAGTCTAAATAGAAAAGGTAGAAATGTCTTATATATAACCCAAAACATACAAGTAAAAAGTATGTATATATAAAGTAACAAAAATAAGATAATAGTCGCAAATGTCTAAGTAGAAAAAAGTGTTAATTATTATGTAAAAAAAAATAATAAGGAAGACAATAATAAAACAAGAAAAAAAAATCAAGGCTTGAGCCCAGTTCCCCCCCAAGATCTTGCTGCACGCACACAGTTATTTCTTCCTCCCTCAATCTCCCGAAGTCACATCGCCAAGACCAGGAACCTCGAATCGCCTTCAGTGTTTAATATTTTCATGATTTTGAGCGCCCCACCTGGTTTCTTCAAATATGAGCACTTACGGACCAAATGGGCCCTTGCTTAGCAGTCCCCGTGTCTCCCAGTCGATATTTTCTCGTATGAAGATAAGCAGAGGAAGCTAGAAGCGCTGATGAGTTGCTGGAAGCGAAGAACAAAACGACGCGATCTTCGGGGGATGTCAATGCCCATACCGGTTTCATCTCGTAGTGTCTTCGAAGGTTTTGAGCTTTAGTTTGTGAACACGTGTATGTCATATGCTTTCGTGTATTCCAGTTGGTTATTTTGTTAGTTTTTTTTTTTAAGGTGTTTATTTACTTTACTGATTTTTTTTTTTTATCAAATATTTTCTCATTTTTTCACTTTTGTTTATTACTATTTTCATTTGGGTTCCGCATCCGACTTTTTAATGAACCGAAACCTCTTATGCCTGTATGCTTAGGTTATAATTGTAATTCTCTCTCTGCCCCCCTCTCTCTGCCTCTCTCTCTCTCTCTCTCTCTCTCTCTCTCTCTCTCTCTCTCTCTCTCTCTCTCTCTCTCTCTCTCTCTCTCTCTCTCTCTCTCTCTCTCTCTCTCTCTCTCTCTCTCTCTCTCTCTCTCTCTCTCTCTCTCTCTCTCTCTCTCTCTCTCTCTCTCTCTCTCTCTCTCTCTCTCTCTCAATGCTTCCCCTTCCTTCCCACCAGATAAAATTAGTACAAGGAAATGAATATTATTAGAGGAGTGCAAATATGAGCTCATTTTGTCTTCTTGACAAATAGCCATGTGTTTGACTTCGCTAACGAACGTATAGATGGCGCAGGGAATGAAGACATCACGATGGGAGAGAGGAAGAGAGGGAGCTATGGCAATTACAACACAACCGTAATTGAAATGAGACTCTTTTGGGCTATTTCCAGCGCTCCATTGCAGACTCTACGGCTTCTCTTTGGACTCTCTTCGGACTCTCCTCGGATTCTCTTCTTACTCTTAGGATTCTCTTTGGATTCTCTTTGGACTCTCTTTGGACTCTCTTTGGACTCTCTTTGGACTCTCTTTGGATTCTCTTCAGACTCTCCTAGGATTCTCTTTGAATTCTTTTCTTACTCTTTGAATTCTCTTTGGATTCTCTTTGAATTCTCTTTGGATTCTCTTTGGATTCTCTTTGGACTCTCTTTGGATTCTCTTCTGACTCTTCTCGGATTCTCTTTGAATCTTTTTCTTACTCTTTGGATTCTCATTGAATTCTCTTTGGATTCTCTTTAGACTCTCTTTGGACTCTCTTCGGACTCTCCTCGGATTCTCTTCGTACTCTTCGGACTCTCCTTGGACTCTTTGGATTCTCTTTGGATTTTCTCTGGATTCTCTTTGGATTCTCTTTGGACTCTCTTTGAACTCTCTTCGGAATCTCCTCGGACCCTCTTCGGACTCTCTTCGGACTCTCTTCGGACTCTCCTCGAACTCTCTTCGAACTCTCCTCGAACTCTTTTCGAACTCTCTTCGAATTCTCGAACTCTCTTCGAACTCTCGAACTCTCTTTGAGCTCTTCGAACTCTCGAACTCTCTTCGAGCTCTCTTCGAACTCTCTTCGAACTCTCGAACTCTCTTCGAACTCTTTTCGAACTCTCTTCGAGCACTCTCGGTCTCTCTTCGGACTCTTTTCGAGTTTTCTTCGGGCTCATTGGGCTCTCTCAGGTTCTCCCTAAGGCGTTCATTCTTAGGCTCTCCCCCTTTTAGGAGTCTCTCTCTCTCTCTCTCTCTCTCTCTCTCTCTCTCTCTCTCTCTCTCTCTCTCTCTCTCTCTCTCTCTCTCTCTCTCTCTCTCTCTCTCTCTCTCTCTCTCTCTCTC
>NC_134803.1:44966772-44981772 GCF_046742065.1 Oratosquilla oratoria | reverse complement strand
ACACACACACACACACACACACACACAAGACACACACACACACACACACACACACACACACACACACACATACACACACACACACACACGACACACTCACACGAAGTCTCACCTTTCGCCTACTTTGGTCTCACTTGTTGCTCTCGAGGTCCCTTTCTTAGGCGACAGAACGTGTCGGAGAGGAGACACTCGAGATGACACGTGTTTGGACTGGCAAGTGACATTTTCTCTTTTTTTTTTTTTTGTATTTTTGTCTTTTTTTGGATTGGGGTGGTGGGTGGGGGAAGGGTTATACAATGCCACGTGGCACATCCTGTTTCTGTAGCCCATAAGTTCTCGACCTTTTCCCTTTCTTTCTTCCCATTATGAATTATCAGTATTCGTGTGGTTTCTCTTCATTTTCCTTCCGTCAAAAAATTAATTAAACGAAAAATAAAAAAGTAAATAAAAATGAAATAAACAAATAAAGAATAATAATAAAAGGTTGATGAAGAGATACCCTTTGCTTTATTACAAAACTGATAACCATATCTTACATTTCTTCTGCAAGGATAGTAATGTTTTTCTTCTATATTTAGATTCATCACATATAGAAATATATAATTTATAACATCAGGCCATAGACCACCCAAATTTTCGTCATTGCTCCTTTAGAGGTCATGGCCACCGGGTTGAAATCCTTAAAATAGGACCTTGGGCACCAGGCCTCCAATTCGGCGCTGTATTAGCCCCAAGGATAGAAGCGCTGGTTATGACCAAAAGAGAGAAAGAAAAAGGACAATCTATCCTAGGTGGCTACCTTGGCGTGACATTCGGCCCGGCATTCTTAACACACTGGGCAAAGGTGGCTTTGTCAAGAGTCATGTGGTTTAAAGGATATTATCCTTGTACCGAGATGCAGTTTTATTCAGCTCAGTGGGGTAGGGTTAAGGTTTGAATAGAATTTTGGGGCCGAATTTATGAAAGATCATAACCCCTAAGTCTTTTATAAATTCGGACAGAGAACGAAGTTCATACCTGCAAGCCCATAAAAAATTAGAAAATGTTTGTAAAGAAAAAATAAATAAATAAAGAAAAAAATAAATAATAGTTATGTCTCCACGCAGTGATTGCACCATAACTAAGGCAAAACTTATGTCTATGGATAGGATCTTTTATAAATTTGGGCCCTGGGTGATCAAAATCCCTAACCAAATTTGGAGACCCCCTCTCCCCCTCCCCCCTCCCCCTCCCCTCCTCCCCCTCCCCTCTCCCTCCTCCCCCCTCCCCCCTCCTCCCCTCCCCCTCCTCCCCCTCCTCCCCTCCCCCTCCCCTCCTCCCCTCCCCCTCCTCCCCTCCCCTCCTCTTGACCTGACTTCGGGTCCACCGTCGCTCCCTTCGTGGCAGATACGCCGCCCAGGCGACAGATGTGAATTTATTTGCCAGATGATAAAGTTGGCCTTTTGACATCGTGCAAACGTTGTCGTCTGTCCGCAGGGGAGGGGGTGGGGGGAGGGGGAGATGGCTATGACTTCACACATGAGGGAGAGGACTGTCTGTCTGTCCGTCTCTCTCGCTGTCTCTAGTTTTCCTCTCTCTCTCTCTCTCTCTCTCTCTCTCTCTCTCTCTCTCTCTCTCTCTCTCTCTCTCTCTCTCTCTCTCTCTCTCTCTCTCTCTCTCTCTCGTAGTCTCTTCCTCTGTTTCTTTGTCTCTTGTCATGTTTGCTTTTCTATCATTTTTCCCAACTTTGCCTTTGCCTATATGTTCATGTCTGTCTTTTCTTCAATTTCTGCCTCTCGTCTGTCTCTCGTCCCTCTCTCGTCCCTCTCTCGTCCCTCTCTCGTCCCTCTCTCGTATGTTTCTCGCCTGTCTCTCGTCTGTCTCTCGTCTGTCTCTCGTCTGTCTCTCGTCTGTCTCTCGTCTGTCTCTCGTCTGTCTCTCGCCTATCTCTCGTCTGTCTCTCGTCTGTCTCTCGCCTGTCTCTGGCCTGTCTCTCGCCTGTCTCTCACCTGGTTATAACCAGAAAATGTAAGCAAGAAATATCTTCACCGTTAACAAAGAAAAAAAAAATCTGGAAAAGAAGAGTCCAAGAGGAAGGGGCCATTGATTTCTTGGAATCTACCAAATTTCTAATGGATATTTTTTGGAAAAGGGTTTACACTGGGGCATTTCAAAACAAGGTGCTTAAAAGCTGGGATTTAATCAACCCCATTTTTTTTCACCGAAAACAGACTCTGTTGTTCTCCAAAATACAGGGGTAGAAGAAAGTGAAATGGGTAGAACTCTCGTACTGGGTCAACGATAAAGAAATATGCATCAAAATATTTCTCCTGATCTCTTGATTTATTTGGTAATAAACAAGCTTAATTTTTCAGCCAAGGGTGGTGACCACAGGTCAAAAGGTCAGGGACATGACCCAAAATGACCGTTTTTGGGGTTTTGCAAAATATCTTCCAATTCAAAGGCTACAGTTAGCCAAAAGTTTAGCAATTGCCCATCGAATGTAGAGATGACACATCTAGGCAGTTTCTAAAACCAGATTGTTGTCCAAATCACCTACACTTGTGGAATTTAGTTTCGTAATAAAACCCTTTTTTTGAGATCCAATTTTTTTTTTTTTTTTTTTTTTTAAGGATTTTGCTATGTGCATCTGATTTAAGTAAAATTTTACAGTCTTTATAATATTTGATATCTTTATTGTGGAACCAAATGTCTCTAGGCAGCGTTTCTCAACATTTTTACCCTTGAGTAACCTTTAGAATAAATTGTATGTCTCAAGGAACCCCTGAGAAAAAAAAAAAAAAATTACCATATCTTTCTCATTTCAATTTCATCGTAATAATAGGTTAGATAGGATGATGTCTATATAACATTATTACAATAACCAAGAATATGTCGTGCGTGTTTAATTATATTACGTATATGAAAAAAAAATAAAATAAAAAGTGCATTAGCTTATCTTACTTGTTCTCGCAAGCCTTGTTGAGAAACGCTTCTCTATAGTCATAGGCACGGCTGATAAAGGGATTGTTTGGTTCCTCGAACCTCTGTGCGTGTCTTATTGCAGAATATTCAGATACTGTCTCTCGTCCGTCTCTCGTCTGTCTCTCGTCTGTCTCTCGTCTGTCTCTCGTCTCTCTCGTTTGTCTCTCGTTTGTCTCTCGTCTGTCTCTCGTCTGTCTCTCGTCTGTCTCTCGTCTGTCTCTCGTCTGTCTCTCGTCTGTCTCTCGTCTGTCTCCCGTCTGTCTCCCGTCTGTCTCCCGTCTGTCTCCCGTCTGTCTCCCGTCTGTCTCTCATCCCTATCTCGTCCCCATCTCATCCCTATCTCGTCTCTCGTCTCTCTCTCGTCCCTCTCTCGTCCCTCTCTCGCTTGTCTCTCACCTAGTTACAACCAGAAAATGTAAGCAAGAGCTATCTTCACGTTAACAGAGAAAAAATAAACAAAAAACCTTCTGAAAAAGGATAGTCCAAGAGGAAGGGGCCATTGATTTCCTGGATGATACATCAGTCTTCGTTTTCTGGCTTCTTAGATATGGGCGGTCATCACTTGAACTTCCTGTCTCTTTGCAGGAGCTGTCCCCTTGCTAGGAACTGATGATACTTTAACTGGGGAAAATCATCTCTCTCGGGTATGGTGTCTGGCAAATTCTGCCATACTGCTGAGTATTTCGATCACTTGAGAAGGCCTTGGCATCTGTTACGTGCTGCCTTGACATTCGCCAATGTTACACAAGTAAATGGCTGGACACCATTAAGGGTGTGCCGATTAATTGGCATCGGCAAGAATCGGTGCTTTTTTTGGTGAATCGGCACGGGCGATTTTTTTTTTTTTTTTTTTTTCTTTTTTGAGAATCGGCATCGGCAAAATATTGGCGATGACGATGCCAATCCACAAAAAAAAAAAAAAAAAAAAAAACCTGCTGATTCTTGCAGATGCCAACTAATCGGCACATCCCTAGACACTATCTTCTGGATAGTTGTTTCCAGGAAGGTGGAGTATACAGGTTAACTCAGCCATAGGTGCTTACCGGATAAGTAAGTCAAATGCAACAGCAACCTAAAAAAAAAATAATGAGTTTCAAAAATGCCTGTAACTAACACAATCTGATACCAAAACCTTAATACTGAATACAATATACGTGTATGATCCTACGTGAGTGAAAAGGTCAAGAGACAAGTCACACTGCCTGTGAACATGTGAACATAATACCATAATACACATTACATAATACACTTTACATGTAGGCCTGTAGGCCACACGTTTTTCATTGTTAGGTCTACTTTCTCCAACTGTATAAAACATTTTACATGAAATAATTAGCTTTTTTATGATTCCATATATTGTTATCAGTAGTTATTGACACGTTTTAGCTAGTAGATATAGTGAATTTGCAGTGATTTAATGGATTAAATTAAAAAAAAAAATGGTGGTGGTCATCAAAGTTTAAGACAGGGCAGCCTTTAAGTGAGCCACCTAGTGGCAAAATATGGAACAAGTATACAAGTAGACCTAGAAATAATGAATAATAATAATAAATAAAAAAAATTGATAATAAATGATAATAAATAACAAATAATAAATAATAAATAGATAATAAATAATGATAAATAATAAAAAATAAATTAAATAATAAATGATAAATAGTAGATAATAGATAATAAATAATAAATGAATAAATGAATAAATAAATTAATAAATAAATAAATAGATAATTTCATAAATGTAGGTGATATGGACACCAAACTGGTTTAAAAAACTGCTCAGATATGTCATTTCTACATTCCATGAATATTTGGAAGATATTGGGCTGCTTGGGGCTTTTGAATTAACAAAAATATTGTACAACCTAAAATCCGGGACTTTTGAGTCATGTCTATGATCTTTTGACCTCAGGTCACTAAACTTTGGCTGAAAATTTAAATTTGTTTTATATCAAATAAATCTAATGATCAGGAGAAACATTTTCATGAATATTTCTTTATCATTGACCCAATACGAGAGGAGATATAACCATTCCAGTTTCTCCTACCGCAATATTCTGGGAAAAGGTGGAAAGTCAGTTTCCGGTAAAAAAAAAAAAAAAAAAAAAAAAAAAAAAAAAAGAGAGAGAGAGAGAGAGAGAGGTGTTGATAAAATCCAGACACACCACTTCCTATTTTTAAACATGCCATTTTTGAATATCCTAGGGTAGACACTTTCCAAAAAAATACCCATTAGAATTTTGGTAAATTCCAGGAAATGGCTCCTGGCTCTTGGACTAGAAGAAAAACGAAAAGGGATGGAATCTGAAGTGAGACCAAATAGAGATGAATTAAAGATAAATAAATAAATAAATAAAATTTGTTGCCTTGGTTTCACTGATTGGAAACCCGTAGCCCAGCAGCGGCTGGCAACGATCCTCAGGCCTTTCCATAGATCTCTCTGGGAAGAAACGTTAGATTAATATGGAAACGTTTTTGTCAGTCTGATAGTAGGAGGATGGGAACTGTCGCCGATTGACACACAAACGCGCGCACACACACACACACACACACACACACACACACACACACACACACACACACACACACACACACACACACACACACACACACACACACACACACACACACACACACACACACACACACACACACACACACACACGTACACACACACACGTACACACACACACACACGTACACACACACGTACACACACACACACACACACACACACACACACACAACTCGGTGGCGCGGTTGGTAAAGCACTGGACTGCCAGCACGGTGGTGCCCGCAGTATCTGGTTCGAATCCTGCCAAGGGCCGGAATTATTTCGGTATCGCTGCGCTTCGGGTTGTTACTGACTCTCGTGGGCGGGGAGTGTGTGTGTGTGGGTGTGTGTGTGTGTGTGTGTGTGTGTGTGTGTGTGTGTGTGTGTGTGTGTGTGTGTGTGTGTGTGTGTGTAAGGTCATATCATTACCCATTGATCGTTCATACGAGCTCTGAGCTCTCTTCCGGGAGGGAAATAGCTATCGATCACGGGTCCAACACGTGATCCATAAGACCAAGGTGAATACACACACACACACACACACACACACACACACACACACACACACACACACACACACACACACACACACACACACACACACACAGAAACGATACATGACCAGACGAAGTTGAGGGAAAAGAAGAACTAGTCTTTCATGGACCAAAAGGTCTCCTGTTGCAAAGATTCTCTCTATAGTTTCAGGTTTCCTCCAAGCTGAGTCGTAACCATCTAACGTTAACCAGAATAAATATCCGAAGTGACCCATGTTCGTATTTTCATTCATTTTTTTTTCTATTTATTTATTTTTTATTCTATTTATTTATTCATTGATTTTTTGAGAAAGGAAAGGGTTAATCGGGGTAGTTTAGTTCATGTGGTTAATCTTTAACTGCCTTTATGACCCTCCTTAACTGAATAAAATTGTGTAGTGTTAGCCAGCATACAATTTCTAAAGACTCCCTTTTTTTTGTAAATTATTGCTAACTGGAGTGATTAGCGTCTGACACTGACAAAAAATGATAAATGAGAAGAAAAAAATTATAAACGAAAAGCATCAGGACCCAAACCAGGCTGTCACTAAGAACAGAAAAAAAAATAATAATAATAAAAAAAGAAAAAAGAAAAAGTAGAGGGAGAGAGGAAGTGAGAGATAAAATGAGAGAGATAAAATGAGAGAGATAAAATGAGAGAGAAAATGAGAGAGAGAAAATGAGAGAGAGAAAATGAGAGAGAGAAAATGAGAGAGAGAAAATGAGAGAGAGAAAATGAGAGAGAGAAAATGAGAGAGAGAAAATGAGAGAGAGAAAATGAGAGAGAGAAAATGAGAGAGAGAAAATGAGAGAAAACGAGAGAGAAAACGAGAGAGAGAAAACGAGAGAGAGAAAACGAGAGAGAGAAAACGAGAGAGATAAAACGAGAGAGAGAAAACGAGAGAGAAAACGAGAGAGAAAACGAGAGAGAGAAAACGAGAGAGAAAACGAGAGAGAGAAAACGAGAGAGAAAACGAGAGAGAAAACGAGAGAGATAAAACGAGAGATAAAACGAGAGATAAAACGAGAGATAAAACGAGAGATAAAACGAGAGATAAAACGAGAGATAAAACGAGAGATAAAACGAGAGATAAAACGAGAGATAAGATGAGAGAT
The DNA here is from genome assembly GCF_046742065.1 of Oratosquilla oratoria. NCBI lineage: Eukaryota > Metazoa > Arthropoda > Malacostraca > Stomatopoda > Squillidae > Oratosquilla > Oratosquilla oratoria. Next base: position 44,974,608 of record NC_134803.1, on the reverse strand, counting down.
AAGATGAGAGATAAAATGAGAGATAAAACGAGAAATGAGAGGGAGATAGAGAAAAACGAGGGAGAGAGAAGAAAATGAGAGATAGAAAGAGATAGAACGAGAGAGATAGAACGAGAGAAATAAGAGAACGAGAGAGATAAGAGAGAGAGATAGAACGAGAGAGAAAGAACGAGAAAATGAGAGAAATAAGAGAAAATGAGAGTGAGAGAGAGAGATATAAGAGAAAAGAGATAGAGAAATAGAGAGATAGAGAGAGAGATAGAAAAGGAGAGAGAGAGTTAGAAAAGGAGAGAGAGATAGAAAAGGAGAGAGAGATAGAAAAGGAGAGAGAGATAGAAAAGGAGAGAGAGATAGAAAAGGAGAGAGAGATAGAAAAGGAGAGAGATAGAAAAGGAGAGAGAGAGAGATAGAGAGATAGAACGAGAGATAGAACGAATGAGATAAAACGAGAGAGATAGAACGAGAGAAAATGAGAAAGTGAGAGGTAAAGTGAGAGAGGTAAAGTGAGAGAGGTAAAGTGAGAAGTGTGAAAGTGTGAAAGTGTGAAAGTGTGAAAGTGTGAGAGAGGTGAGAAAGAAGTGAGAGAGAGGTAAAGTGAGAGAGATCAAGTGTGTGTGTGTGTGAGAGAGAGAGAGTGAGAGTGAGAGAGAACAGAACCGAAAATAGTTTGGTAGTAGACAAAGAAAGCTGTTCGAATGGATTTCGGTTGATATTGTCAATAGAACAAGAGTGAGTTGGGAACGTATTGGGACTCGACTGGAGAAAGCTTCAGCCCTCGTCCCAGTGAAGGGTGAGGGGATGATGGGAAGGGTGACGTGTAAGGGTGTTGTAATGAGTGGGTGAGTGGCAAAGGGTGAAGTAGGCTAGTTTGTCATCATTATAGTATGAGCCCACTTTTTTTTTTTTTTTTTTTTTACCAGATAACCTTGTTGCCACCACGCGTTGACTCTTAGCGGACTCGAACCCATCAGACACTGACGTCAGAATCCACCATTCTCCTAAATCTACTAAAAATTTACAAATAAAATAATAGCTAAGCATCTATCATTTTTAATATAAAGAAAAAAAATTATAGAAATAAAACCATAACGAATTATACTGAAAAATGCAAACAGTGTGAAAAATGTATAAAAAGTTTTTGGGTACAAATGTCCATTTAAAATGTGATTCTAAAATCCACTTTCTCCTACAGGGGATGGAGTGGAGTAAAGGGATTGAGATGGAAGAGATAGTTAAAAAGACATAAATAAATGTATAGAAAAAAATAAATGTAGCGAAAAAAAAAAACACAGACGAATTTTGAGTTTGAGTTAAACCTTAATAACTCACTCCAGGACCGGCCTATCCCTTGGAAAATCAATACAGCCTTTATACCAAGCTAGTTTGACCTAACTTAATAAGACCGTTGCGGCTTGTTGGTAGTTATAGCAAATTCTCCCTTACGACTCGTTAAACTCGAATGGTAATGATAGTATTTAAACTGGTGTGGAGATGGTGTTCGTTATGTAGAGAGTTCTGGCTGTCGCCAGGTGATTTTATTAAGCTAACAGAACTTTCCCATCATCTAGACGAGCGTGTCTCAACCAGGGTTCCCCGGAACCCTAAGGTTCCGCAAAAGGTCACTAAGGGTTCCGCGAGAACAAGTGAGATGAACTAATGTACTTTTGATTTTTTTTATTTAACAAGCCGCGGGCTTCGCCCTTCCCGGCTTCGACGGGGGCTTGGCTGCGCAAACAGCGGCCTACGGCCGCAGCGCTCCGCGCTCTAATCCCACGATAGGGATCCCGTGCTGGGGTTCCGCGCTTCTTCCCTCACTTTCTTGATGGCATACTTGTTATTTCGTTTGGCTCGGTGAAACGTTCGGAAGGCCTTGTTAAGACAGTACATCTGGTAGTTTTTGTGGTCAGCTTTTTCGCCACTTTTTCGCCACTTTTCACAAAGTTCGTAATGTTTCGCAAAACTTTCTGAAACATTATCGTCGATTTCTCCGTCAAACAGTTCCAGATCGTCAAACATTTCATCAGAGTACTGAAAACCTTCAAGTTCTCGTAGTGTCTCGTTAAACTTGAGCACTTTTCGATGAAATTCTCGGATAGACGACTTGACACAGAAGGATTTGACGGCTCCGTACAGACCTGGAAAAGCTGGGGTATGTTCATTCCGTAACTGGGCATATATGTTCTTGTTGCCCTGTAGAACAGCTTTTGAAATTTTTCGGTTAACTGTAACCCAATTCCAAAAGTGACGAAGACGCCTCTTCTTGTTTGCGTCGGATTCCGCGGGCATGGTGTCTGAATCACAGAACACGGTCGCCGGTCACATTCATGATGCAATCTACCCGCGACTGCGTATATGAGATTTATACCCTTACAGGGATGGCCCGTGTGACGGGGTCCGTGATTGTCCCCTTTTAACCCGGAACCCCGTTCAACTCGGTTAGGGACGTTGTGACATTGAAACATTTTGGAGAATTTTATTTTTTATTGCATATAGATTTCATATACGTAATATGATTAAACACGCACGACATATTCTTGGTTATTGTGATAATGTAATATAGACATCATCCTGTCTAACCTATTATTACGATGAAAATAAAATGAGAAGGATATGGTACATGTTTTTTTTTTTTGTTTTTTTTTGCCCAGGTGTTTCTTGAGACATGTAAGTTTACGCAAGGGTAAAAAGGTTGAGAAACACTGATCTAGACGCATCCGGCATCGCCGGATAGTATGACAACACCATCATAAGGTTGTATGTAATTTAAGACTTCTTAAATTGGGTAGTTGTAGTTGTAAGCGTAGTCGGGAGCTTACAGGGGGGGAGGGAGAATAATAGAGAGAAGAGGAGGGAGGGAGAGGAAAAGGGAGAAAGGGAGGGAGACTACTGGGAGAGAGAGAGGGAGAATAAGAGAGAGGAGGGAGAATAAGGGAGAGAGAGGAAAAGGAAGAGAGAGAGGGAGAATAAGGGGGAGAGAGACAATAAGGGGGAGAGAGGGAGAATAAGAGAGAGAGGGAGAATAATGGAGAGAGAGAATAACGGAGTAAGAGAGAGAGAGAGAGAGAGAGAGAGAGAGAGGGACGTAGAATAAGGGAGAGGGAGAGTAAAGCAGAGAGAGGCGGGGGAGAGAAATAAAAGTGAAATGAGATGTAGATACACACACACACACACACACACACACACACACACACACACACACACACACACACACACACACACACACACACACACACACACACACACACACACACACACACACACACACACACGCACGCACGCACGCATACCTCCCTCAATAATTCTCCATATTTTTTTATTCCTTCAGTAAGGTGGCATGTATTGATTGTGTGTTTGGTTTTGGTTAAGATTAGGTGATCTGTTGAATTCAGAAAGGTGAGTCTCGGTCTAAAAGAACTTCTCAAAAGGTTGGAACCCCCTCCTTTATTTACTTTTATTTATTTATTTATTTATTTATTTATTTATTTATTTATTTATTTATTTATTTATTATGCAGGGATGACCCGCCATCCAGGAGGAACCAAGATGGGAGGGAGGGAGGAGGGTGCAGGGGAGTGGAATATATAGGAAATGGAATGGGTGGGAGTGGTTTCTATGCCTTTTTATTTTTGGCTACCCCCCGTGTAAGGGGGAAAAGCCTTTGGTATATGTATGTATGTATTTATTTATCTTATCTATTTACTTATTCAATTATATTAATTTATTTGGGTGGGGTGGGAGTGTCCTTCCGTAAGCTGTGTACATTCGCAGGATTACCCGGAATTTCCTCGTCCCCGGATGTAATGGAACTGGGTCAGTCTATTAAGACAACCACTCCTTCAATCATAGAATGTAGTTGAAGTTGACCAAGATGCATAATCAAGTGTATCGGTAGTGTCATTATAAAGAAAATGGAAATTAAGTAACGAAATGGATAATATAATATCTAAGAAAAGTGAAATTTTACAGAATTATTCATGATTAGTATACAGAGGTTTACTGACTTATGGAACTCAATGGAACATACACTGGTGGCGTAGTCGGAAGCGTGCTGGTCTCGTATTCGTTTGCTTATGGGTTCGATTCCCGCACTTCCCTCCGAATCGCAGTAGTAACTGTTACCTGCACCAACAGTCCAGGAAGCGCATAGTAGGGTAAAGGTGACTGCTTCGGCCGTAGCCACACAACCCCTGCGTAGATAGGCTTCTCCTCAATTTCTTTTCTACTTTCATTTACATCTTTTTTACTTTCATTTAAAAAAATTTTTACTTTCATTTACATCTTTTTTACTTTCATTTACATTCTTGTATTTTCATTTACATTTTTGTACTTTCATTTGCATCTTTTGTACTTTCACTTGCATCTTTTGTACTTTCATTTACATATTTTGTACTTTCATTTACATATTTTTTTACTTTCATTTACATTTTTTTTTTCATTTACATTTTTTTTTCATTTACATTTTTTTCATTTACATTTTTTTTTACTTTAATTACATATGTTGTACTTTCATTTAAATCTTTTGTACTTTCATTTACTTTTGGACTTTCAATTACACCTTTTGTACTTTCATTTACATCTTTTGTACTTTCATTTACATCTTTTGTACGTTCATTTACATCTTTTGTACTTTCATTTACATCTTTTGTACTTTCATTTACATCTTTTGTACTTTCATTTACATATTTTGTACTTTCGTTTACATCTTTTGTACTTTCGTTATATCTATTGTACTTTCGTTATATCTTTTGTACTTTCGTTACGAGTATATCTTTGGTACTTTCGTTTACATCTTTTGTACTTTCGTTTACATCTTTGGTACTCTCATTTACATTTTTTGTACTTTCATTTACATCTTTTGTACTTTCATTTACATCTTTTGTACTTTCATTTACATCTTTTGTACTTTCATTTACATCTTTTGTACTTTCATTTACATCTTTTGTACTTTCATTTACATCTTTTGCACTTTCATTTACATCTTTTGCACTTCCATTTACATCTTTTGTACTTCCATTTACATCTTTTGTACTTCCATTTACATCTTTTGTACTTCCACTTACATCTTTTGTACTTCCACTTACATCTTTTGTACTTCCATTTACATCTTTTGTACTTCCATTTACATCTTTTGTACTTTCATTTACATCTTTTGTACTTTCATTTACTTTTGTACTTTGATTTATATCTTTTGTACTTTCATTTACATCTTTTGTACTTCCATATACATCTTTTGTACTTTTATTTACATCTTTTGTACTTTCATTTACATCTTTTGTACTTCCACTTACATCTTTTGTACTTTCATTTACATCTTTTGCACTTTCATTTATTTTTGTACTTTTATTTATATCTTTTGTACATTCATTTACATCTTTTGTACTTTCATTTACATCTTTTGTACTTCCACTTACATCTTTTGTACTTTCATTTACATCTTTTGCATTTTCATTTACATCTTTTGCATATTCATTTACATCTTTTGCATTTTCATTTACATCTTTTGTACTTTCATTTACTTTTGTACTTTTATTTATATCTTTTGTACATTCATTTACATCTTTTGTACTTTCATTTACATCTTTTGCACTTTCATTTACATCTTTAGTACTTTCATTTGCATGTTTTGTATATTCATTTACATCTTTAGTACTTTCATTTACATATTTTGTACTTTCATTTACTTTTGTACTTTCATTCACTTTTGTACTTTCATTTACTTCTGTACTTTCATTTACATCTTTTGTACTTTTATTTAAATCTTTTGTACTTTCATTCTGTCAAATTGCACCAAAGGACCTCCTCGCATTTGTTACCTCCGGGGAGTCTTACGATCATGTTCATGAAGTATTTAAGTATCAATTAGATATTAAGGATTAACTTTATCAGCTTAAGTTTGCCTTGGAACGTGAGCAATACCTCTTGATAAATAGTACCGTGACAGTACAATAACATGAAAAGCACATTTTGCATTTGGTAATATTATTCATATTTATTTTTAGGTTTATATATATATATATATATATATATATATATATATATATATATATATATATTTATATATGTATATATATTTATATATGTATATATATATATATTTATATATGTATTTGAATATTATGAAAACTATTATTGAGGTGTTAGTGGTAATGATAGTGATGGCGATAACGATGATGATATATCAAAATAGAAAAACATGAGAACAGGGTTAGCATCTTGTATAGATCTATTGCATAGCCACTTCGATTAAGATCGTCTTGACGATTCTCCAGATGAATGACCTTGTTCACGTGACTTAACGACCAATTACACTTGCTGCAGTATGTGCATGTGTACCTAGTGAGGAGCATACGCCAAGAGGCGCTGAGTAGCTATGAAGGAAGTCGTCACCATTGTCCTTTGCGTGAGTACACACACACCACACGCACACGCACGCACGCACGCACGCACACAAACACACACACACACACACACACACACACACACACACACACACACACACACACACACACACACATAAAACACAACACAGCACATTGTTAGGTGGCTATTTCTTTCATCAAAAATGTGACCGATGGTACAAGACGATGATCGGATGACAATAGGTTTTGGAATCTTTTTAAACTTTTCAATCAAATATGACATTTTCTAAAGGAAAAGGAAAATTCGTTTTCCAAAACGAGAATTGCCTCATGTCGAAGAGCCTGGAGTCTTCAGGAACAGTTCTCGATGTCCAAACACGACATGAATTAATATGAACATCATTGTCGCTATTGCACGTGATGATTGTTGAACTTCGAAAATGTTTCGTTTCATTTAACATGAGTCAAATTGTCAACTTGGCTATTCCTCATGATGTGGTTGAACGTTGAATAGAGTGAACTTCTTGTGTGTCTTAACATGAGTCAAATTGTCAACTTGGCTATTCCTCATGATGTGGTTGAACGTTGAATAGAGTGAACTTCTTGTGTGTCTTAACATGAGTCAAATTGTCAACTTGGCTATTCCTCATGATGTGGTTGAACGTTGAATAGTGAATTTCTTGTGTGTCGTAAGAATTTTTGGTAGCATTTTGGGAATTTTGGGAATTTTAATCTTGTGTTCGCTCGTACAGGTTACTATCGTTATCTACTCCTCCCTCCACTCACCTCCATTCTGATCCCTCGCTTCCACTACCTAATCATTATTAATAGTGATTTTATTTGGCATTGAATCAATATACATGAAGTGCAGATAAAGAAAAGAACACATAGTTTGAAATAATTACAAATGCCGAGGATAACACAAAAAACGTGTAAGCTTATGTTCACTGTGGTCTTCGCTCTCACACACCATCTGGTTGATACTTCCTCTCCAGTCGTTCACAAACGCTATATATATATATATATATATATATATATATATATATATATATATATATATATATATATATATATATATATATATATATATATAATATTTTTTTTTTTTTTTTTCTTCAATTCTTTCTCTTCATCTACCTCTGAATAGTATTATTTTTCATAATGATAAGCAGGTTTTCGTTTCTCGTATCTTAGAAAATTTCTTGTTATTTCTGAACAACTTCCACAATTCATCGCTCACTCCAGCAAAAACTACATCACATGTGAAAGCCTGCATTTCACTATCAATGTTTCTTAAACTTGTAATATAACTTTTATCCTCTAATAAACCTCACTCAAGTTGAAAGGGACGAACCATAGCCGTGATCAGAGATGATTGGAACGTGATTAGGCGTCCTTCAATTTGACCTAATTCCCCTCTAACCTGTCCTTATTGTCAGCAGTCTTCCCGTAATATATAGCTTGATTATTCACATCC
>NC_134803.1:44914272-44961772 GCF_046742065.1 Oratosquilla oratoria | reverse complement strand
AGATTTTCTAAACCATAGCGAAATATCATTGTAAATTCTATTTAATTAGTAGTTGATATCATTGGTTTTTGGAAACCATATACTAATTTCCCACGTTTTTAATGAATGGATAACTACCAACATAACGAAGCTAGTGTTCTATCATATACCATTTGCTGGTTATGAATAAACTAATGGAGATTTCCTCTGTATCATTTTATAGTCAAACTGCCATGAATACGTATAAGAAAGACTTTTGTTATATGTACATGACCCTGGGTGTATATTGAGTCAAATACAGTATTACCTTTGCCTCTGTTGAGGCGAATTATTTTTTTATATAAATCTTCCAAAATCAAATATAAAAACTAGGCTATAAAACTATTAGGTTTCGTTATTTGGGATAGGTAAAAAAAAGAGTAAAATAAACCATAAAGTGGAAGTATGAATTTATGTATATTGTGTTACACTAAATACAGTTTAAGAATCTGGTTCTATTGGAGCAAATATGACTTCTTTCTTTTTACCAATAATCGCCTCATGGCGTATACTCGTACCCCCAGTTGTCATATCCTGGAGTTAATAATTTTCGAGAACACATGTAGAACATACAAATGAACACTCTGAACAATATTACGAGGAACCTGCAAATCTGTTCATATTTTGTGTCGAGCTAAAGGTCACTCTTTTAGTTATGCAAGTCGTTAATATAACAATCCTTTATCTCTATAGAGTTTATTTATATTCGAATCCTCGTTTGTTTGCTTGCTTGCCCGAGGCCACCAGAGGCGTCTGAACTCAACAGTCGTGTTCAAAAGTCTCCAGGCATTTTGTGGCCTTCCACCACACAAATGTAATATTTGTTGGCGAATATTCAATATATTCCCCCTACATTGGGATAGGACTTAAACTACAAATGTTTGTTTAGAATGTATGAAAGCATCAGTAAATAAGGTTAGTTTTTATGGAGAATGTAATTAAGTAGTTGAAGAATTATGATTGCAACTGTATTGTTTTAATTGGCAAGCTTCTTAGTGTGAAAATGTGAACTGACATTCTGTGTCGGTTGTTTTTTTTTTTTTCTTTTTAAGTTTAAGAGTAAATACTGATTGGGTAATATTGTAATGGGTTTAAGTCTTCAGCCAATAAGAACTGTCATTGTTAGTTCAGTCTGTTAACATACCCAAGAATAAAAACTCACCACTCCATTCCCACGAGATGGGAAGTGAGAAACCCCTGATAGGGCAGCCCTGTCAGTTGTGCCAAGCCTTTTTTTTTTTTTTTTTAAGGCCGATGTTTGGGTCATCTCCCCAGCTGGCCAGAGCTGTCGAGAGCCCGCGCAAGAAGCACACAGTGGGTCCCAGGGACCGAACTCACGACTACCTGCTCATAAGTTCGACACGTTATCCACTGCGGCAGCTTTGAATATTAGGATTTAAAAAATATATCATTACCATATGATAATTTCTGTTCCAGTAAGATTGACCGGGGCCCTGTAGTTTTGGCACCTTCTAAAGGCTATGATAAAGTGGTTTAACATATCATTTTGGCCCTTAAAGCTTTGTGTGTGACATTAATCTATATAGACATCACGCGACAGGAACCGAACCAGTTATCTTGTTAACTTAACCGGTAATGTCGTATAAGTTACCAAGCGTACGGGGTCAATGGTATCTAGTTTTTGTCCTGAGAAGTTTGTACTTTGAAAGTAATCTTTATGATTTTTGTTTTGTTTTTCTTTTTTCTTTTCTTTTAGTAGCCCATTGACTAGATGATTGTCGTATATTTCTGTGTCATAGAAAAAGCCTAGGTTGAAGTGTCTGGGAGAGAGCCTTGGTCGAAGTGCCTGAGAGAGAACCATGATCCAGGTGTCTGGGAGAAAGCCTTTGTCGAAGTGCCTGGGAGAGAGCCTTGGTTGAAGTGCCTGGGAGAAAGCCTTAATCGAAGTGCCTGGGAGAGGTTTTATCAAGGTGTCTGAGACTCTTAATCGAAGTGACTGGGAGAGAGCCTTGGTTGAAGTGCCTGGGAGAGAGCCTTGGTTGAAGTGCCTGAGAGAGAGCCTTGATCGAAGTGCTTGGGAGAGCCTTGATTGAAGTGTCTGAGAGAGACCGTTCGTCGAAGTGCCTGAGAAAGAACCTTGGTCGAAGTGTCTGGTAGAGAGCCTTGATCGAAGTGCCTGAGACAGAGCCTCGATCGAAGCGCCTGAGAGAGAGTCTTGATCGAAGTGCCTGGATGAGAGCCTTGGTCGAAGTGTCTGGTAGAGAGCCTTGATCGAAGTGCCTGAGACAGACCCTTCGTCGAAGTACCTGACAGAATCTTCTTGGGAGCTCATCCAAAGCGTTCATAAGACTTTTCTTCAAATCCTCCTCAAGAACCTTCATCCAAAATCTCCCATGGTTTCTTCATGGTGTTTGCAAGACCCTTCCTCGAAGTGTCTGCAAAAGCCTTTCCCTCGAAGTTGAGACCAACTATCTGCATCAGATACTATCGGAGATGTCCAACGCTGGGGTTATCTTCGTCTACAAATCCTTTAGCAGTTGGATTTTATAAAATGGCCATTTCGATTCTGGTGCAAACGACACAACTTGAACTATTCCGGAATTATTTCAGTCCGGGTTATCAGTGTGTTCCATTGCCGTGGGCTGCGTCTTCTACCTCCTCCTCTCCTCCTCCTCCTCCTCCTCCTCCTCCTTCTCCTCCTCCTCCTCCTCCTCCTCCTCCTCCTCCTCCTCCTCCTCCTCCTCCTCCTCCTCCTCCTCCTCCTCCTCCTCCTCCTCCTCGGTATCCTCCTCCCCCTCCTGCTGCTCCTCTTCCTCCTCCTCCACTTTCTCCTCCTCCATTTCCTCCTCCTCCACTTCCTCCTTCACTTTTTCTCCCTCCACCTTCTTCACCTTCTCCTCTTCCTCCTACTTTTCCTCCTCCTCCTTCTCCTCCTACTTTTCCTCCTCCTCCTCCTCCTCCTCCTCCTCCTCCTCCTCCTCCTCCTCCAGCCAGCTATCCACTCGGAGGCTAAGGGTCGGAGGGGCAAGCTCGTATGAGAGAGGAGGAGGAGGAGGAGGAGGAGGAGGAGGAGGAGGAGGAAAAGGAGAGCAGCTACGTCCCAAGCTTGCCTGATGCTGTCTAGAGGCAGATATCTGTATGAAGCTTCGAATCGTCTTCTTAAAGCCTTTGCCCGATGTCTTCATAGCTGGATTAAAGCTCATGGAACACGATGGACTCCCAATTGCTTCGCTATCGTTTCAATGAAGCCAGCATGCGTGGTTCAAGCCTTTGTTGAGGTGACGTTAGACGTAATAAAATAGTTAAAGTGTTACACTAAGGAAGTGGTATACTCGTCACTCCTTTGGTTCCAGGGATGTCGATCTGTCCATAGTCTGGAATGAATAATTTAAGGACGTTTCAGGGCTGAAGTTCGATGTATGCAGACTCGATTGAGTAAGTACACACGCTCGCTGTTCAATACTAGAGGCGTATGTGATCACGTGAATGTTCATGTTCAAATGTACACACGTACATACGCACTCGCGTATGCACACGCGTACACACAAACGTACACACATGCACACTGAACGTACTCACATATACACACACATACATGCACTTACACGTTCACACACATACATGCACTTACACGTTCACACACATACATGCACTTACACGTACACACACATACATGCACTTACACGTACACACACATACATGCACTTACACGTACACACACATACATGCACTTACACGTACACACACATACTTGCACTTACACGTACACACACACATACTTGCACTTACACGTACACACACACACACACACACACACACACACACACACACACACACACACACACACACACACACACACACACACACACACACACACACACACACACACACACACACACACACACACACACACACACACACACACACACACACACACACACACACACACACACACACACACACACACACACACACACACATACACACACACATACACACACACATACACACACACACACACACGTACACACATGCACACGTACACACATGCACACACATACACACACACGCAAACACAATGTTGTTACCCTGCATACTCGAGCCATCTGACGTGCAGATGTGCATTTAATTATACAAACAGAAACGCTTATGCAATCTCGAGGTATTGTCTTCAAGTCCTCCAGTTATGTTGAGCACGATAGACTTAGTTCTGGCTAACTCTAAACCATTCTATTCATCAAGGTCCTGGGAGGAAATGGACCCTCGACTGAAGTAAGTCTTCTGTTACTCATAATTCTGCAAAGACGTCATTATCACCTACACGAATTCTCGTAAATTGTTCATGTTATGCAGTGGCGTGACACTGGGTTTTATGATGGTGTAGCAAGACGGTCATCGATTGGTTCCCTTTGATGCTTAACCCGTTATGAGGTTTGTTAGTTATAATGTTAAGTCTCCAAACTCGATGGCTCTTTAGAGGTTTGTTCTAATTACCATCAGACGGTTGAGATTACCGAAATGCTGAGGAGATTAAGATAAGCTCGTTAAAGACACTAAGAAACGACATGACAAACTACAGTACCGATAAAACTCGCACACACGTGTGTGTGTGTGTGTGTGTGTGTGTGTGTGTGTGTGTGTGTGTGTGTGTGTGTGTGTGTGTGTGTGTGTGTGATTCACCAAGGTCTTGAATCACATATTGGACTCGTGATCGACAGCTACTACCGTCCCGGATGAGAGCTCAGAGCTCATATATGACCAATCTATGGGTAATGCTGTGACCTTACACGCACACCCAACTTCCCACCCACGAGAGTTGAGTAACGACTCGCAGCGCAGCGATATATTAAAATAATTTCATACCTAGGAGTTTGTGTGTGTGTGTGTGTGTGTGTGTGTGTGTGTGTGTGTGTGTGTGTGTGTGTGTGTGTGTGTGTGTGTGAGTGAGAGAGTGAATAATACAATGAACAGAATAGCCTTTCGGACCATACTCGTTGAATACGGTGTCCCAAGAAGACAATCAACATCATAAAGCTTCTCCATAAAGACATGAAAGGGAGAGTTGCTGGAGGGGGGGGGGGTGGCAGCCTTCAAAAACTTCTTCAGTATTTAAAATGGGGTTAAAAAAATAGGCTATGTTCCAGGACCATTACTTTTCGCACTCTACTTCAATTTCAATTAGATTCCGCATCAACGGGAAACTCTTCAATGTACAGCATCGTAAAGCCCATACGATGGTAACAAAGGCTGTAGAAATGGACCTTCTTTACGTGAATGACTGTGGACTGATGACACACACTGAGCAGGATCTACAGTCCCGAGTTCATCCCTTCTCGCGAGCAACGATCCGCTTTGGACTAGACACAAACAAGACTGAACTGTATCAACCACCTCCCGATCAAGTACAAACTACTCCAGACATCTCCGTAAATGGCCACCAGTTAAAAGAATTCCTTCGTTTTACATACCTTGCAAATGCGAATGCTGTTTATGGTAAACTGAGGCAGCGCGTCTTTGACAACAGAGATCTTGCCTACAAAACAATACTCCAGGTACTACCATGCTAATATGGTCACCTTGCTTCTTTATGGCTTCGAGGCCTGGACTCTCTCTAGAGAGCAATGGCTGGTCCTTAACCAATTCTATCTGCGGAAACTAAGAACCATACTCCATATCAAATTGCAAAAGAAATTAACCAGCCCTGAAGTACTAAGGAGAGCCCAAACTGAAGAGCATTGAGACTATGTTAGTCAAAGCAATGTTAAGATGGGCCGAACATCTACGAATGCCTGATACCCGTCTGCCGAAAAATTCCTTTGCTCAGAACTCGAGCACGGAAGCCGAAGACGAGATGGGGAACGGAAATTTCATAAAGACTCAAACACAGACACTTTACCTGTGCAACACAGACACCAACAAGTGGGAGAACTTCGCAATGGATGGTATAGTCTGGCGAGGAACCAGAAGACACTAAAATTCTAGAAGATGCGCGTGCCCCTGAGGGGCAACAGAAACGTCAAGCTGGACATCGTCGACGTCAGCAATAGGACGTTTGACCCGAATTTGTTTAAAACAGATTCCCGTGCGACATCTGTGGTCTGATCTGTTTGTCCAGAATTGGCCTACATAGCCATGGCAGAATTCAACAATAATCACATATCATATCAACAGAAACGAACAAGTCATTGTCGACCACAACGGACTTCCAAGAAGGAGGAGTTATGTGGTGTGTGTGTGTGTTTGTGTGTGTGTGTGTGTGTGCGCGTGTGTGTGTGTGTGTGTGTGTGTGTGTGTGTGTGTGTGTGTGTGTGTGTGTGTGTGTGTGTGAGTGTGTGTGTGAGCGCTCGTTCTTATTAGCTTTTACATTGGATCCATTTGAAGGCAGTATCGAATATTTCCTAGGAATCCTTTCCTATGGACGAACAAAATAAACAGCTAAATAACAAAATAGATCAAATAAAAAAGGAGGGATGAGATGGGTTTGCAGTTCCCGGAGCATCTCTTAGCAAACGTACAAACTCGGAAGCCTTTACTATTTTTGTGGCCAGGAATGTCAAAACCAAACTGTGTTACCAAGACATGACCAAAAAGAAATCCAAACTCAGACAAAAACTGGAAATTTCATTCCTTGTCGAGACCACCCACACCGCCAGACTTCACAGCGCTGTTGATCGGGCAGTCTGTATATATGTGTGTGTATGTATGTATGTATTTATGTATATATTTATATGCATGTATGCAGAAACTTCACCATCGGGTACAGTCACCGGACAAAGTAAATACCTCGGCCTCGCCGTGGCCAGCGCTATATGGGGGTTGAGCATCCAAACGCAAAGGTAAGCTACATTGCGGCATGGCCGTTGGTGTGAGCGTTCACAAAAGATATTTAATGGTAGTGGAAATTATTACATATGAAAAACATGCCTCCCTGCGTCATTTCCTGTTTTGTTTGGCTTCCAGAAATAGGTCAAATACTGTGGTGTCTTGATCATCTTTACTTTGGTCGGTGAATCTACATGCGTGGTAAATTATAAGAAATGAAAATGAAGATAATATTCGTGTATTACGTCCTCAGACATTTCCTCAAATCTTCCAGTTTCCTTTTTTGTTGTTTCAGTCAACAGCGTGTTCCTGTGTACAAGTATCAAACCAGAGACCCGGGTTCAAACCCAGTCATGGCAGCCAAGTATGAATGACATCACAGTGCATAAACGATTAATGTAGTGACGCTCACGGCTCGTAAGCGAATGAGAATTTTTATGGTCCATACTTGACTATGCAGGAGTATTTTCTTATGTTGACGCAGCCCGAAGGGATTTCTCCTCGTCTTCTCATTTTCGACATGAGGGGGCGGAGAGAGGGGGGTCGCCGTTTTAATGAAGCGGCCTTGCTGTGGATGTGCTGTGTATTGCCGCACTGCTTCTGACCCAGGGTAGTGGACAAGATGCAGGGATGACCCGTCATCCTGGAGGGGCCAAGATAAGAGAGAGGGAAGAGGGTGGAGGGGAGTGGAGTGTGATAGGGATGGAATGGGTGGGAGTGGTTGATATGCCTTTTTTTTTTTTTTTTTTTTTGCTACCTCCCTTGTAAGGGTGGAAAAAGCCTTTGGTATGTGTATGTGTGTGTGTGTGTATGTATGTATGTATGTGTGTGTGTATGTATGTATATGTATGTATGAAAATTACCAAAGGATCTTTGACCTCTGTTGTGCCTTTTGTCGCTTATTCGAGGATTTGTGATTTTGTAATCTTAAGCAGTTCTGGTCGTGGGATTAAATCGTATCCCTCATGGAATCTCATCCTTTGTAGAATAATGTAATCCCATTTCGCTAAAGTGTTGGGAGAACGAGGACTCGTATTTCGTAAAGATATTTTTGTTTCTTTTGGCAACATTGAAATGTTGGCAAAATTACGTTTCCGCCTTACTTCAGGCCCCACCTATGTTGTGAAGCCGTTCTGTGGAGGTTGTGATTGTTGTGGTGGTTGTAGATATGATTGTGATTATTGTGGTTGTAGTTATGATTGTGATTGTTGTGGTTGCACTTATGATTATGCCTGTTCTGGGTGTGGTAGTGACTTGTGATCGTTATGGCTATTGTGATTGATTGTGATTGTTGTGGTGGTTGTAGATATGATTGTGATTATTGTGGTTGTAGTTATGATTGTGATTGTTGTGGTTGTAGTTATGATTATGCCTGTTGTGGTTGTGGTAGTGACTTGTGATCGTTATGGCTATTGTGATTGATTGTGATTGTTGTGGTGGTTGTAGATATGATTGTGATTATTGTGGTTGTAGTTATGATTGTGATTGTTGTGGTTGTAGTTATGATTATGCCTGTTGTGGTTGTGGTAGTGACTTGTGATCGTTATGGCTATTGTAGTTGATTGTGATTGTTGTGGTTGTAGTTATGATTGTGATTATTGTGGTTGTAGTTATGATTGTGATTGTTGTGGTTGTAGTTATGATTATGCCTGTTGTGGTTGTGGTAGTGACTTGTGATCGTTTTGGCTATTGTAGTTGATTGTGATTATTGTGGTTGTAGTTATGATTGTGATTATTGTGGTTGTAGTTATGATTATGATCGTTGTGGTTGTAGTTATGATTATGCCTGTTGTGGTTGTGGTAGTGACTTGTGATCGTTATGGCTATTGTAGTTGATTGTGATTGTTGTGGTTGTAGTTATGATTATGCTTGTGGGGATGGTAGTGATTTGTGATCGTTATGGCTATTGTAGTTGATTGTGATTGTTGTGGTTGTAGTTATGATTATGCCTATCGTGGTTGTGGTAGTGACTTGTGATCGTTATGAGTATTGTAGTCGAGGCTCATTGTGGTTATGATTGATTACTGTGGTTGGTGTGGTTGCGACTGATGTGATTGTATTTCACTGTTTTTTTAATAGAACATAAGAACATAAGAATGAAGGAGACTGCAAGAGACCATAAGGCCTACACTAGGTAGCTCCGTATCCATCACCACCTGTCATCCCCATCCATAAAGTTGTCTAATCGTTTCTTAAAACAGCTGATAGTTTCAGCGCTTACTACATGGTTACTAAGTCTATTCCATTCGTCGACCACCCTATTAGTAAACCAATTCTTGCCTATTTCCTCTTTGAATCTAAATTTGTCCATTTTGAAACCCTTACTGCGAGTCCTGCCCTGTTGTTTTAATATGATGACCTTGTTTGCATCACCCTTGTTTGGATCACCCTATGTTACGAATGACAATAGTAGACTAATAATGCCAAAAGGGGAGACTTTTTACACCATGACGAGGCTGGACAAGAGTTGAATAAACAAATAAAAATATAGAATAGAAGAGAAAATAAATTGACTGACTTAGTTTCTCGCGAGAGGAATGCTTCAGTAAAGGTATGTGTTGTGTATGTGTATGTGTTGTATGTGTATGTGTTGTATGTGGTGTATGTGTATGTGTGTATGTGTATGTGTATATGTATGTGTTGTATGTGTATGTGTTGTATGTGTATGTGTTGTATGTGTATGTGTTGTATGTGTATGTGTTGTATGTGTATGTGTTGTATGTGTTGTATGTGTATGTGTTGCTTGATGCTATTATGGCTCAACAATCATCCTTCATGGATTAATGATCATGATTATCATCATTTTAAGCATATAATTTCATTCCTGAGGCAACAATTTTTCCCGAATAAATAGATAAGTAAACATATTGATAAATTAATGAACGAATGACAAATAATTTGGTATTAGCTAAAAGAAAATGTATAAAGTAGGTAGCTATTTATGATGGGTTAATGACTTGTGCAAACGTCAATGCAGACGTAATATTATCGTCGGAGGCACAACTCTTAAAACTGTATTCTTGCGACAAATGACCAATATTGACTTGACATCTGCTCCTGTTCTGTTGACATTCATGTTTACACTCATTATAGATGCCATGATAAAGGTACGCATTGACAAAAAAAAAAAAAAAAAAAAAGGAAAGGAATTGCTTTAATGAATTGGCTTTGCTGTGTCTTGCTACATTGCTTCTGACCCAGGGCAGTGGGCGAGATGCAGGGATGACCCGTCATCCAGGAGGAGCCGAGAAAGCAGGGAGGGGGTGGGGGTGGTGAATGATAGTGGATTATGTGGAGATGAAATGGGTAGGAGTGGATTTATGCCTTTTTTTTTTGGCTACCTCCTTTGTAAGGGGGAAAAGCTGTCGGCACATGTATGTATGTATGTATGTAACTAGACCATAACTATTCACGTGATGTAGTGTCGGTGAGTAGAGCAATACATAATTTGTAAGTTAGGTTAACATAACTTGAGGGAAAAGGAGTGGAATTAAAATTCTGTGTTCGTAAGACTAATCTGATGCCAACGGGCGAGATAATTAAGCGGGAATAGAGGATGAGATTCAGAATGCAGTGATGAAAATTCCTGTCCTTAAGTATTTAGGAAGGGCTGCGATAAAGGATGCATCAATTGAAGATGAGTTTAGTAGTTGATATAGCGTGGCAAATGGTTTTATCCATGCCTCTTAGATACTAATGGTGGTATTCTTAAAAGAAATTATTTCTTTATATAAATCTTATATAAATCCTTGGAAGGGAAATATTTGTATAAGGAAAGATTTTTTTTTAAGAATATCACCATAAGATTCTTACGGTGGTATTCTTTAAAAAAAAAAAAAAAAAAAAAAAAAAAAATCCTCATATAAATATCATATAAATCCTTGGAAGATAAATATTTATACAAGGATTTTTTTTCTAAGAATACCACCATAGGATTCGTACGGTGGTACTCTAAAAAAAGAAAAAAAAATCCTTGTATAAATATTTACCTTCCAAGGATTTATACAAGATTTATATAAGGATTTTTTTTTTAAGAATGACCATGTTAGACCCGAGAATTAATCCCTAATGTCGGTGTCACACTATGCGACGGCGCCGGATGCGGCTAAATGGTTGGAAAGCTCAATTAACTTAATAAAATCACCTGACGAGAGCCAGAATTTTATATGACAATCACCATCTCCCTGTGGTTAAACTACTATTGTAACCTTTCGAATCTAATGTTTCAGTGTGACACCAGGCGATCATTAATTGAAGACAAATCGATATGACAGTAATGGCTGCTCCGTCCGCAAATAAGCACAGTTCGACAGACCCTCGCCTTTTTTTTTTTTTTTTTTTTTTTTCCTCCTTGTGATGTTTACACGGTGAGGGAACTGAACTCAAAAATCTCCAATTTACTCTTTGAAGGCTCCCCGCCCCTCACTACAAACACACAAACACACACATTTGCCCCTTCACGCCGCAATAGGCCCACCTCTTCACAATCGCCCAATCTGTGGCAAAAACCGGGCTCCCCAATCACAAATAGGCAGTCAACAGAGTCGGAGTGGCAATCCTTCTCCCAAGGGGGCTTTAGCCGCCGTCTCTTTCCTTCCCCTACATTTGCATACGGGGGGGTCTTTGGTGTATAACAAACACGACATGAAATTGAAGTATTCCTGAGTTCTTGCAAATATTGTAAACACGTCCGGGGATGACAGCTGTGGTTTGTGGGTGAGGGTGGGTGGGGTGTGGGTGGGGTGGATGTTGTGGGTGGATGTTGTGGATGAAGAGAAGGTGGAAAGAGTTCCCGGTTGTGTTGGATGTGCTCACACGGGTATATTTTTTGGGGGGTTCTTTTTATCCGTTTCTCTCCATCTGACCGACTACATCTGTCTGTCTGTCTGTAGGTCTTTCTGTCACTGTGCGTGTGTATATACACGTGTCTGCATCTGGCTATGTACTTGTCTGTGTGTCTGTCTTTTTCTGTGCGTCTCTCAGGTCCTGTCTTTGTTTACATCCTTGTCTCTCATCCTGTCTGTCTCTCTCTGTCTATCCCCGTCTCCCTGTCATTTCCTGTGTCTTTTCCCTTCCTGTCCTTTCACGTGTCTGTCTGTCTGTGTCTGACTACCCGACTTGGCTCGCAGAATTTTTACTGAATACTTCAGAGTTCAAAATTTGAAGTTTTCAGTGCAATTCAAAAAATGTTCTCAATCTAACCATTTTTCCTTCCTCCCTTATATTCGATGGCGAATTTTCTTCACCAGATAGGGAAGTGGAAACGCTTTATTACGTGTTTTCATTATATACCATGCCCTTCCCTCCCCAGCACCAACACTCGCGACCCTCACCTGCCACGTCCACTACATGCAAAGCTCAATTGGTAAAAGGGAATTATAATGTTTGGATCCATTTTGTTTTCGATTTAGCTGTAAACAGAATTAAAGGTAATACAAGTTTAATCAAATTAGTGATATCACACATTAGTTTAAAAAGGCACTGGGAAATGGGGGATGGGGGAAAGGGGGAGGGGAGTGGGGGAAGGGGGAAGAGGGGAGAGGGGGGAAGAGGGGATGGATCAGCCACCCTTCACCCCCCCCCACCCCTACCATGACTGACACGATTCTGACATTAGGTTATATCAGTCAGTTTTTCAGATGATCAGTCTTGGTCAGTCATTCCGTAGATGTATTCCTCAGTTGGTCCGTTTTCACCGTCGATCAGTCTTCCAGTCGATCAGTCATCCAGTCAATCAGTCATTCCATCAATTAGTGTCTTTGTCGATTAAACTTCCAGTCGATCAGTCTTCCAGTCGATCAGTCTTCCAGTCGATCAGTCTTCCAGTCGGTTAGTCTTCCAGTCGATCAGTCATTCAGTCGATCACTTTCCACCGATTAGTGTCTTGATCGATTAAAATTCCAGTCGATCAGTCTTCCAGTCGATTAATCTTTCAGTCGATCAGTCTTCCAGTCGATCAGTCTTCCAGTCGATCAGTCTTCCAGTCGATCAGTCTCCCAGTCTTTCAGTCGATCACTCTTTCCACCGATTAGTGTCTGTCGATTAAAATTCCAGTCGATCAGTCTTCCAGTCGATCAGTCTTCCAGTCGATTAATCTTGCAGTTGATCAGCCTTTCAGTCGATCAGTCTTCCAGTCGATCAGTCTTCCAGTCGATCAGTCTTCCAGTCGATTAATCTTTCAGTCGATCAGTCTTCCAGTCGATCAGTCTTCCAGTCGATCAGTCTTCCAGTCGATCAGTCTTCCAGTCGATCAGTCTTCCAGTCGATCAGTCTTTCAGTCGATCACTCTTTCACTGATTAGTGTCTTTGTCGATTAAACTTCCAGTCGATCAGTCTTCCAGTCGATCAGTCTTCCAGTCGATTAATCTTTCAGTTGATCAGCCTTTCAGTCGATCAGTCTTCCAGTCGATCAGTCTTTCCATCGATCAATCTCCCAGTCGATCAGTCTCCCAGTCGATCATTTCTCCCTGTCTATCAGTTCTCCCAGTCTGTCAATTCTCCCAGTCGATCAATCCTCTCAGTCGGTCAGTTGTCCCTGTCGGTCAGTTCTCCCAGTCGGTCAGTTCTCCCAGTCAGTCAGTTCTCCCAGTCGGTCAGTTCTCCCAGTCAGTTGGTCAGTCTCCCAGTTGATCAATCCTCTCAGTCGGTCAGTTGTCCCTGTCGGTCAGTTCTCCCAGTCGGTCAGTTGTCCCAGTCGGTCAGTTCTCCCAGTCGGTCAGTTGTCCCAGTCGGTCAGTTCTCCCAGTCAGTCAGTTCTCCCAGTCGGTCAGTTCTCCCAGTCGGTCAGTTCTCCCAGTCGGTCAGTTCTCCCAGTCGGTCAGTTCTTCCAGTCAGTCAATTCTCCCAGTCGGTCAGTTTTCCCAGTCGGTCAGTTCTCCCAGTCGGTCAGTTCTCCCAGTCGGTCAGTTCTCCCAGTCGGTCAGTTCTCCCAGTCGGTCAGTTCTCCCAGTCGGTCAGTTCTCCCAGTCGGTCAGTTCTCCCAGTCAGTCAGTTCTCCCAGTCGATCATTTCTCCCTGTCTATCAGTTCTCCCAGTCTGTCAATTCTCCCAGTCGATCAATCCTCTCAGTCGGTCAGTTGTCCCTGTCGGTCAGTTCTCCCAGTCGGTCAGTTGTCCCAGTCGGTCAGTTCTCCCAGTCGGTCAGTTGTCCCAGTCGGTCAGTTCTCCCAGTCAGTCAGTTCTCCCAGTCGGTCAGTTCTCCCAGTCAGTTGGTCAGTCTCCCAGTTGATCAGTATTCAATCTCTATGTCCATTATTCGTAATGTAGGATTATTTTACTCGTGTACAACAAACCCGACCAACTAGTTTACTACCTGTTTGCTTAGAGGTCAGTAGTTTACTATCTGGACATAGAGACAGATAGCCAATCACAATGTTATTGGCAAATAAGTCAATGGATTGGCACTGAAGGATTGGTTGGGCCCCCAAGGCGTACCTGATCAGTTTGTCATTAATTTACAATCGATGAAGGTATTATTCCTCATGTTTGTACGATCAATTTCGAAACGTGGCGAAGCATAGAGAACATGGCTTTCGTTTGATGTTAGTGAGTTGACTGTACATCTATTCTGTATGGGATAACAATAACCGGATATTTAAGGAAATAACGAAGAAATATGAGTTGGTCGACTGAGTAGGTTACACAGCCTTAGGTTGGGTATGTTCTCAGAATCGATAAAGACTTACCATAAATTATCGTTCACTTAAAACTTCATGTATAGTAAGGAGCTGAAGGCCCATCAGCTCTAGTAAATTAATAGCACTTTTATTATCCGTAGACACTTTGAAGTTCGCGTACTTTAGTAACATATAACTTTCTCAGTCTGTTGGGAATATCAATCTTTGTCCTTTGCAAATTGTTTATGGATTTCTTGTATGGTTGTCAGGCAAGGAGGATGGGTGAATTTCTTTTTTTCTTTCCATATATATTTCAAAGAACGAGTGAAATGTTAGAAAATAATTGCTGTGGTTATAATAAAGAGTCAAGAAGTCACAGATCAACAAAAATGTTATTCAAATCCTTTTATATTTTTTTGTTTCCTTTGTGATTAGTTACCATAGCATAGTAAATGGATATCGTCTTTAAGAGAAGGATTAATTAAATTTTATCTCTTTACTTAATACCACATTTCCCGTCCGCCATGACATAAATTATATGTAATGAATATTTTAAAGCTTTGTACAGGGTATGCAAATAATGTTACATATATATACATTTTATAATATAAGAGTTATCCGTATATGTGATACAATATTTACAATATACAATTTTGATTACAATTGACGTACATAATGATTTGACCAAGATTATAAAATTTTATTATACAACAATGGTATATGTGTTAAGGGGACACTGCAGTAGTGGCGAGTTACCACACCTTCACGTCTCTCCTCCTCCTCCTCTTACTCCTCCTACTCCTCCTACTTCTACTCCTCCTCCTCCTCCTCCTCCTCCTCCTCCTCCTCCTCCTCCCATTCGCTTCTTCCTAAAGTTCCAGCTTGTTTCTTCGTTCTGGTCTTCTTTCCAATTCTCATTAACCCCTCATTCTTCTTACTCTCCGTTTTTATTTCACTATTTTTCACATCATCTGAAGCCGTACCTACAACTTGTTCCAATATTGGTCTTCTTTTCTTGTATTTTCCTATTCTCGTTTACTCCTTATTCTTCTATAATTTCCATTTCATCATTTCTCTTCGTATGCTGTGACGCCCTTTTACCTCTTCTTGTTTCGTTTCTGAAAAAAAAAAAAAAAATTATCAGGCGGACAGAACTCTAATGCAAATCGCTGATAACTTGTGATTGAAGACCGGAGCATTTGTTAAAGATTACGAAGGAGGAAGGAAGGGATTGCTAATGGAAGAGCTCAAGTATATACTCTTGAAGAAAAGAAAAGGAAGAATAAAGTTAATGCAAAACGAAGGAGGAAGGAAACGGGGGGGGGGGGGGGGGAAGGATGGACTCGGCAAAAAAAAAAAAAAAAAAAAAAAAAAAAAATTACTCGCATTATGAAGCTGTTGATAACAAACAAATGACCTTGGATAGAAGATAGACAAAATATTAATGATTTTTTTTTTTTTACTTTTTGATTGACTAAATAATTCACGACCTCCCTCCTCTCACAGTCACGTCTACACCATCACTCTGGCTACGTAGACACGTAACCCATGAATGTCAGCGTGACGTAAAAAAGCCGCGCTTGGGCGTAATTGCGTCGCATCACACAAAGGACGACCATAGAAAACGTCAGCGCGCTAACATAACCTAACTTAACCTAACCTAACCCAACTTGACCTAACCTAACATATATCAAAATAACCTAACCTAACCTAATCTAACCCAGCCTAACCTATATTTAAATAACCTAACCGAACCTAACTTAACCTAACCTAACCCAACTTGACCTAACCTAACCCAACTTGACCTAACCTAACCTATATCAAAATAACCTAACCTAACCTAACCTAACCTATATTTAAATAACCTAACTGAACCTAACCTAGCCTAACCTAACCTAACCTAATCTATATTAAAATAACCTAACCTAACCTAACCTATATTGAAATAACCTAACATGACCTGACCTAACCTAAACTAAACTATACTAAAATAACCTAACCTAACTTGGCTTGACCTAACCTAACCAAGGCTTCACATCACACAGAGGACCCCCATAGAAAACATCAGCGGGCTAACATAACATAATTTAACTTAACCTAACCCAACCTATACTGAAATAACCTAAACTAACCTATCATAACCCAACCTAAACCTCGGGATGCATCCACACAATTTGTCTCCAATTTTTGGCCTACATTTCCCGCCCCCTCACCCATTTGTTAGTTGCTTACGAAGACAGAGAAAAAAGTTTTTTTTTTGGGGGGGAGGGGGGAAGCGGGGAGGGGAAGTGGGGGATATTCTACGTATCTCGAGCTAGCGTAAACAGGACAGATTCCTGCCCTTTTTTTTTTTTTTTTAAACCAGAACTCTTAACATAGTCTGTTACGGATTTGTTGTTCATTTTGGTGGAATATTTATCAATGTCGTTGTTGTGTTTTTCCTATTTTTCGTCTTAATCTTATTATAATTTTCTTTTTGTGACTTCTTTTTCTTTATTTTCTTTTTTGTCCTCGTTTTCTTTTTTATTTTATTTTTTGTCTTCGTTTTCTTTTTTCTTTTCTTTTTTGTCTTAGCTTTCTTTCTTATTTTCTTTATTTTTTGTTATTTTTGTTTTCGTTTTCTTTTCCTCTTTTTCTTTTTCATCTTTTATTCGTCTTCGTTTTCTTGATGCTTTCGGATGTTCCATCTCACACACACACACACACACACACACACACACACACACACACACACACACACACACACACACACACACACACACACACACACACGCACGCACGCACGCACACACACGCCATACAAGAATTTAAGAACAAGCTAGATGTTGCAAGATACAAAGACAGGTCACCACGAGCATAGCTCGCTTTCCCGTACAATACAGCTAGGTAAATACAACTAGGTAAATACACGCACACAATCTCATTATATTGCACAACCACGTTAATGCCACTACAAAGCTACTTTTAGTCTCATCACTGTTTTTAAAAAAGAATCTTATGAACTATTCTCTTCAAGGATTTTTAATTTTTGTGTTTTTCTACATCTTAGAACTTGTTCTCGCCCACATAGCTAGTTCAATATTGGTGTTAATTAGTTCTTCTCTGTATCAGCACGTTCTTGTGTTGTCTATTACTTTCAACCCCTTACTGTGTGATTCACCATGGTCTTTGGATCACGTGTTAGACTCGTGACCAACATTTATTTCCCTCCCGGAAGAGAGCTCACAGCTCGTATATGACAGATCTATGGGTAATGCTGTGACCTTACACGCACACACACACACCCAACTCCCCGCCCACGAGAGTTGGAGTAACAACCCGCAGCGCAGCGATACTGAAATAATTTCAGCCCTGGGCGGGATTCGAACCCGGACCTCCGTAGTGGCAGCCGGGAACTCTACGAACTGCGCCACGAGTTTTGTGGTAGTGTGTGTGTGTGTGTGTGTGTGTGTGTGTGTGTGTGTGTGTGTGTGTGTGTGTGTGTGTGTGTGTGTGTACGCGTGTGTGTGTACACGTGTGTGTGTGTGTGTATACGTGTGTATGTGTGTATACGTGTGTATACGTGTGTATGTGTGTATACGTGTATACGTGTGTGTACGCGTGTGTATACGTGTGTGTGTGTATACGTGTGTGTGTATACGTGTGTGTGTGTACGCATGTGTATACGTATGTGTGTGTGTGTGTGTATGTGTGTGTGTGTGTGTGTGTGTATGGACGCGTGCGTATACACTGGCGTATATCGTCCTCGTTACAACCTTTTTCGAAAAGTGATCGAAAGATGGGAAACACGAGTGAAAGCTATTGGGAAAACCCCTGTGGGTCCATCCTTCACCACTGTATTCCCAAGAGATCACGACTCGATTTGGTTTGTGTCTTTTTACTTCGTTGTGATGGAGACTGGCGAATGACCTTCAACGTATCCATAAATTTAGAATTCTTGTCATATCCGTCGAAATGAAAACGTGGTCTGTAGTATTAGTGTGGGTCCTATGAACTGTATTTTACCAGCGCTTCTATACTTAGATTTTTCTTTTCTTATTGTTTTTGAGGAAAACCAGTATCTAAAAAAAAAAAAAATGATAATGATGATGATGATGATGATGATGGTGATGATAATGATGATGATGATGATGATGATAATGATGATAATGATAATGATGATGATGATAATGATGATAATGATGATGATAATGATGATGATGATGATGATAATGATGATGATGATAATGATAATCTGAATGAAAAATAAGGAAAAAATATACAATAGATTTTCTCCTTCATCAAGCTTGTATTTTACCAGCGCTTCCGTAAAGAATTCGTGATTTTTCTTTTCTTTTCTTATTCGCTTTAAGGAAAAAGTTTATTTCAAATTAAAAAAAATAAGATATTGTTTACCGTTTCTATCCATTGGGCTTCTGCGTTTGAAACATTGTAGAAGGTTCTTAATTGCAATAACATACAACAAAATTGTATAGAATCTGTATTTTGAGAGACATCTACTATTACCGATTTTGTGTGTGTGTGTGTGTGTGTGTGTGTGTGCGTGCGTGCGTGTGTATTTGTGTGTGTATGTGTATTTGTATGTGTGTATGTGTATTTGTGTGTGTATGTGTATTTGTGTGTGCATTTGTGTGTGTGTGCGTGTGTGTGTGATTCACCATGGTCTTGGATCACATGTTAGACTCGTGATCGACAGCTACTTCCCTCCCGGAAGAGAGCTCAGAGCTTGTATATGACCGATCTATGGGTAATGCTGTGACCTTACACGCGCGCGCACACACACACACACACACACACACACACACACACACACACACACACACACACACACACACACACACACACACACACACACACACCTCCCCGCCTAAGAGAGTTGGAGTAACAACCCGCAGCGCAGTGATACTGAAATTATTTCAGCCCTGGGCAGGATTCGAATCCGGACCGCCGTAGTGACAGTCGGGGATTCTACCAACCGCGCCACTGAGTCGTAGACGTGTGTGTGTGTGTGTGTGTGTGTGTGTGTGTGTGTGTGTGTGTGTGTGTGTGTGTGTGTGTGTGTGTGTGTGTGTGTGTGTGTGTGTACGCGTGTACGCGTGTTTTCTTTTCTCTATCAGACGAACTGGAAGCAACGTGCCGTATCTTCCTCAGCAATTATTGACTTTATTGACTTTGAAGAAGCCTAGGACGGGATCTGAGTTCGGGCACCCGCGTTCTCGCCAATACGCACATGTACGTACGTGCCAAACACCCGCGCACACACCTACACACGCACACCTACACACGCACACCTACACACGCATACACACGCTCATGTACACACGGTATATTTCTAAGCACACGTACCCATACACACTCATCTACACACGGTATACTTCCACACATATGTACATTGTACACATACGTACATATACGCATATGTATACATGCACGCACACACCCGACCGTACGCACACGCACGTACATACGCAAATACCTACAGAGGCAATGTACTGACTATCATTATAAAATTTGTTGTAATACTGTACATAAGAACATAAGAACATAAGAATGAAGGAGACTGCAAGAGACCATAAGGCCTACACTAGGCAGCTCCGTATCCATCACTACCTGTCATCCCCATCCATAAAGTTGTCTAATCGTTTCTTAAAACAACTGATAGTTTCAGCGCTTACTACATGATTACTAAGTCTATTCCATTCGTCGACCACACTATTAGTAAACTAATTCTTGCCTATTTCCTTTTTAAGCCTAAATTTGTCCATTTTAAAACCATTACTGCGAGTCCTGCCCTGTTGTTTTAATATGACGACCTTGTTTGCATCACCCTTGATAAAACCTTTGATCCACTTGAACACCTCTATTAGATCACCCCTGTAGAAAAGAATTAAGTCACAAGAGACAGTCTTGTCCAAAATTAAATGAAGAACAGTTCTTTGCTCCAATCGGCAATAATAGTCCCATCAATTATTTCCTTCTGAAGCAGTTGATGTAAAAAACTATTCTTTAGTGGTTTAGAATCAAATTAATAAATGAAATGGAAACCAAAAGGAAATGCTCGGGGTCGTATATCCAAAGACCATTAGTGTTTTTATACAAAAATGTGTAAAAGGAAATTGTGTAAGATCCGTCTTGCATAAAACATGTTCATATAATATGTAGCCTTGATCCTCACGGCTGTGTCTGCCTCTTTCTCTCTCTCTCTCTCTCTCTCTCTCTCTCTCTCTCTCTCTCTCTCTCTCTCTCTCTCTCTCTCTCTCTCTCTCTCTCTCTCTCTCTCTCTCTCTCTCTCTCTCTCTCTCTCTCTCCCCTCTCTCTCCCCTCTCTCTCCCCTCTCTCTCTCCTCTCTCTCTCCTCTCCCTCTCTCTCCCCTCTCCCTCTCCCTCCCCCTCCCCTCTCCCTCTCCCTCCCCTCTCCCTCTTCTCTTTCTCTCCCTCTCCTTTTTCTCTCCCTCTCCTTTTTCTCTCCCTCTCCTCTTTCTCTCCCTCTCCTCTTTCTCTCCCTCTCCTCTTTCTCTCCCTCTCCTCTTTCTCTCCCTCTCCTCTTTCTCTCCCTCTCCTCTTTCTCTCCCTCTGCTCTCTCTCTCTCTCTCTCTCTCTCTCTCTCTCTCTCTCTCTCTCTCTCTCTCTCTCTCTCTCTCTCTCTCTCTCTCTCTCTCTCTCTCTCTCTCTCTCTCTCATTTCTCCTCTCTCCTCTCCCTCTCCCTTTTCTCCTCTCCCTTTTCTCCTCTCCCTCTCCTCTCCCTCTTCCTCTTCCTCTCCTCTCCCTCTTCCTCTTCTTCTCCTCTCCCTCTCCTCTTCCTCTCCCTTCTCTCTCGCCTCTCCCTTTCCTCTCCCCTCTCCCTTCTCTTTTCCCTCTTTCCCCTCTTTCCTCTCTCTCTCTCTCTCTCTCTCTCTCTCTCTCTCTCTCTCTCTCTCTCTCTCTCTCTTTTCGCATGGTGTGTTAATTGTTCATCCATTGATTAGAAGACAGAGGAGTCGTCCAGGCAAACCACCACACCCGGTTTCCAGGTCATTAACTATGAAATTGATTTCTTGGCGTCTCTGGCTAAACAGACTCTTGGCTGAAGAAGGCTCGCTCCCCCCCTCCCCCTCCCCCTCCCCCTCCCCCCTCCCCCCTTTGTTGCACCTATAAAGGTTAGCCTGAAGGTGTTCTGAGCAGCGCGTGGGGAGGCGAAACGTGTACGTAATTGTTTGGCTGGAGAGAGTTTCAGGATATGTAGTTATTTCTCCCTCCCACCCCCCCCACCCCACGTCTATATGTGGTCTTCAAAGAACTTTTTGTTTTTTTGTAGTTATTTCCCCCGTTCAGATGTCTTCAAAAAACTGATTTATTTGTTTATTTATTTATTTTATTTATTTGTTTATTAATTTATATACTGATTTATTTACTTATGTTTTATTTTATTTTATTTTATTTGACCTTTATTTATTCTGTTTTGTTTTATTTTATTTTTTATTGTTTTATTTATTTTATTTTTATTTATTTTATTTATTCGTTTATTTATTTATTTATTTATTTTATTTATCTAGGTATCTATTCATTTATTTTTATTATTACTTTTTTTTTTAGGATCGCAAACTGATAGATAAGATACGGAACTTACTGGAAGCTGGCAAGAATTAGTCGTTAAAAAAGTTTATTTTATATATTTTACCTTATTCCATTTTATTAGTTATTTATTTTTTTTTTTTTTCGGCGGAAGTCTCCTTCAACCGCTGACGAAAAAAAAAAAAAAAAAAAAAATGGACTATTCAGGAACAAAATGATATCTCCCGTCATAATCTTAACAACAATATAAAAACGTAGATTACATACTTTGACAATGATTCCCTTTCACTGAAAGACGATCCCTTCTCATTGTCAGGGAGTTAATGCGTTGATGAACTCGTAGCTGATGAACAAAGTTAATATTTGCATTGTTAACTTCACGAGATGCAATAAGACCTTTTATACCAGCGCGCACGCATACTAAAGTCAAATAAAAAATTAAGAATTGAACTTCGTATATTGACGCCCTGATTGAAGTTAGCTTAACCCAGTACTAGAATATTCAAAATGTCAGTAAAACATGGTGACATGCGCGCACGCGCACGCACGCACACACACGCACACACGCACGCACATACACACACACACACACACACACACACACACACACACACACACACACACACACACACACACACACACACACACACACACACACACACACACACACACACACACACGAGCTCTCTTCCAGGAGGGAAATAGATGTCGATCACGAGTCCAACACGTGATCCAAAGACCAAGTGAATACACACACACACACACACACACACACAAACAATATCACTAGATTCTGTATGTCTGTGTATACTATGAATATACATGAGTATATATATCCAGATATACACGTATATACATATACTTCCGTGTATGTATATGATTGTGTATAATATATATATATATATACACATATATTGATATATATTTTTGTATATACGTGTACATACACGTGCATGTTTATACATATGTTTATACGAACATACGTAATACATATGAATATAAATATATATCCATGTATTATGTATGTGTCAGGATGTAACCCATATTGTTCCATAAACTAAAGAGGATTTGTCAGATAACCGGCTTGTCTCACCCGTAAGCCCCGTTATGTAATGGATAAAAAAAAAAAAAAAAAAAAAAAAAAAAAATAAATAAATAAAAATAAAAAAGACTTTTCGTACTTGAAAATTGTTAGACGTAAAACTTGGCTCCAATGTTACGTGATTTTGCATGACACGTCCCTCCTTTGTATTTTTTTTTTGTCTTTATTTATTTATTTTTCAATCAGCAAATCAGTGAAAAAAACATTTGGGTGTGTCTCGACTGTGATAAAGTCACAGGTGACTTTTGTAATATTGATGCCCGATCATGACTCTTGTGTGTGTTGTGCCATGGTCTTGGACCACGTGCTAGGTTCGTGATCATCAATGTTATCCTCCCGAATGAGAGCTCTATAGCTACTATGGGCTGGTCTATGGGTAATGTGGCACACATGCACACACGCACACACGTACACATATACACACACACACACGTACACACATGCACACACACACATACACACACACACACACACACACACACACACACACACACACACACACACACACACACACACACACACACACACACACACACACACACGCACGCACACGCACATGCACGCACGCAACTCCTTGCCCAATGGAGAAGGTAACGGTTTGCATTTTTAAGTTCTGGGCGGGAACCGACATCGGGACGACTGTGTTAGCAGTCCAAGACTCTACTACTACACAAGCAAGAGTGTGTGTGTGTGTGTGTGTGTGTGTGTGTGTGTGTGTGTGTGTGTGTGTGTGTGTGTGTGTGTGTGTGTGTGTGTGTGTGTGTGTGTGTGCGTGTGTGTGCGCGCGCGTTTCACCATTATCTTGGACCACGTGCTGGACTTGTGATCAACAGCTATTACCCTTCCAGAAGAGAGTTCAGGTCACATATGTACAGTCTATGGATAATGTTGTGAAACTATCAGTTGTTTTAAGAAACGGTCAGACAACTTTATGGATGGGGATGACAGGTGATGATGGATATGGAACTGCCTAGTGTAGGCCTTATGGTCTCTTGCAGTCTCCTTCATTCTTATATGTTCTTATGTAAAAGGTAAATATCATCAGGTACGGAGGGTATGAAATGAAGTGTGTCGGCATTTCAGAAAGTCACTGAAATGCTACACAGAACGAAAAGTGGAATCCCGTGGGGAGGGAGTTAATAATAAATAAATAGATGAATAAAACTAACCAATATACAGTATGTATAATATATATTTTCATTTATTTTAATTTTTTACATTTTTTGTATTTTCTTTTTATTTTCTTCATTTTTCTGTTTACTAATTTCCTTGTTTATTTTTTCTTTCCTTTCTCGTTAATTATTCTTATTCTTCTTCCTCTCCTTCCCCTTTTCCCGTCCTTCCTTTTCTTCTCCTCCTCCTTCTTCTTCTTCCTCTTTTCATTTTTCTCCTACTCCTACTCCTTCTTTCACTCCTACTCCTCCTTCTTTTTATTCTTCTCATTCTTCTTCTACTCCTACTCCTTCCTCTACTTCCTCTTCTACTCCCCCTTCTTCTACTCCTACTCCTTCTACTCCCACTCCTTCTTCTACTCCTTCTTCTACTCCTTCTACTCCTTCTTCTACTCCTACTTCTTCTACTCCTTCTTCTCCTCCTTCTTCTACTCCTCCTTCTTCTACCCCTCCTTCTTCTACTCCTCCTTCTACTCCTTCTTCTACTCCTACTCCTTCTTCTCCTCCTTCTTCTAGTTCTACGAGTATTCCTACTTCTGCTTCTACTCCTCCTCCTACTCCTACTTCTACTTCTACTCCTCTTCTTCCTCCTCCTCCTCCTCCTCCTCCTACTCCTCCTACTCCTCCTCCTCCTCCTACTCCTCCTCCTACTCCTCCTCCTACTCCTACTATTACTCCTCATACTACTCCTCCTACTCCTCCTCCTACTCTTCCTCCTCTTACTCCTCCTACTCCTACTTCTACTTCTTCTCCTCTTCCTTCTCCTCCTCCTCCTCCTCCTCCTCCTCCTCTTCCTTTTCCTCCTCCTATTCCTCCTCTCCTCCTCCTCCTCCTCCTCCTACTTCTCCTACTCATCCTATTCTTACTCACCCTGCTCCTCCTCCTCCTCCTCCTCCTCCTCCTTCTCCTCCTTCTCCTCCTTCTTCTTCCTTTTTTTCCAGGACTCAAGAACGCGCTCCAGTTTCTCCAGGAAATTTTCTTTACGACCTCAAGTTGGCTGTAATTGATGATTGATGGCGCCAATCGGATTTTACTACAATTGCACTTTCTACAACTAATGATGATTACTGCTGTCTAGGCTCTCTCATTATCATAATTGCCTTTCCACGATTAGTATCGTATCGCCTGGAAGCCAACTTTTTAACGAGACTTGGTCTGTTGGCCAGACCAAGTTGAGCTCTTTGTTTTCTGTCCTACGGACTCCTGAGAGCCTACCCAATTGACTCGGTGTTTATTGGCATCGTCAAGTCTCTCTCTCTCATTATCTCTCTCTCTCTCTGTCTCTGTCTCTGTCTCTGTGTCTCTCTCTGTCTCTCCCTCTCCCTCTCCCTCTCCTTCTCCCTCTCCCTCTCCCTCTTCCTCTTCTTCTCCCTCTCCCTCTCCCTCTACCTGTCCGTGTCCCTCTCCCTCTCCCTCTCCCTGTCCGTGTCCTTCTCCCTCTCCCTCTCCCTCCCTCCCTCCCTCCCTCTATCTCTCTCTTTTCTCTTCTCTTTCTGTGTGTGTGTGTGTGTGTGTGTGTGTGTGTGTGTGTGTGTGTGTGTGTGTGTGTGTGTGTGTGTGTGTGTGTGTGTGTGTGTGTGTGTGTGTGTGTGTGTGTGTGTGTGTGTGTGTGTGTGTGTGTGTGTGTGTGTGTGTGTGTGTGTGTGTGTGTGTGTGTGTGTGTGTGTGTGTGTGTGTGTGTGTGTGTGTGTGTGTGTGTGAGAGAGAGAGAGAGAGAGAGAGAGATACCATGGTCTTTGAGCATGATTGGTGTTTTGATCGACAACCATTACCCTCTCTGATGAAAATTCAGATATTATACATATGGTCCGACCCATAGGAAATGCTGTGACCTTAAAAACACACACACACACACACACACACACACACACACACACACACACACACACACACACACACACACACAGACACACGCACACGCACACGCACACAGACACACGCACACGCACACAGACACACGCACACGCACACAGACACACGCACACGCACACAGACACACACACACACACACGCACACACACAGACACACACACACACACACACACACACACAGACACACGCACACACACATACAACAGACCACACAGACACACACACACACACACACACACACACACACACACACACACACACACACACACACACACACACACACACACACACACACACACACACACACACACACACACAAACACAGACACACAGACACACACACAGACACACACAGACACACACACACAGACACACACACACACACACACATACACACACACACACACACACACACACACACACACACACACACACACACACACACACACACACACACACACACACACACACACACCTACATACCTACATACCCCTACACCTACACCTACCTCGCGGCACAGTGGTAAAATTCCCGGCCACCACTACGGCGGTCCGGGTTCGAATCCCGCCCAGGGCTG
This sequence comes from Oratosquilla oratoria, assembly GCF_046742065.1. NCBI lineage: Eukaryota > Metazoa > Arthropoda > Malacostraca > Stomatopoda > Squillidae > Oratosquilla > Oratosquilla oratoria. The sequence goes on along the minus strand of NC_134803.1, from coordinate 44,935,080 downwards.
AAATAATTTCAGTATCGCTGCGCTGCGAGTTGTTACTCCAATTCTCGTGGACGGGAAGTTGGGTGTGTGTGTCCGTGTAAGGTCACAGTATTACCCATAGATCGGTGATATATGAGCTCTGAGTTTTCTTTCGGAAAGGAAGTAGCTGTCGATCACGAGTCCAATACGTGATCCAAGACCATGGTGAAACGCACTCACACACACACACACACACACACACACACACACACACACACACACACACACGTATTGATGTGATTGAACTTCCGATTTCCTACTCTGTCCATACGACCGCGACGCCCCTCATAAGGATAGATTATAATTGGTAGTAAAGGTTAGGGATTGAGTTCTGATTGGTTTCATCCACGATTGTGAATATATCTATAGGGTACTACTCTCAATTGCCAAAAGTTCTACCGCGACACTAATGTAGTGCGTGTTTAGTGGTTTTGTATTTGTATTGTTTATATTTCTTTTTATTTTACGTGTGTGTGTGTGTGTGTGTGTGTGTGTGTGTGTGTGTGTGTGTGTGTGTGTGTGTGTGTGTGTGTGTTCGTGTTTGTGTATGTGTGTGTTCGTGTGATTTTAAATTTTTTGTTTGTATGTGTGTACGGGTTTGCGGTTATTTTCCATTGTATTTACGTCATCTTGCGTGAGTCTGAGAGTTTGTGCACTAGACTTGGCACAAATGTTAATATCATCAATTTACCTTAATGTACATAACATATAAACCACAAAGTTTCATTTCTGTGCGCTGGTTAACGTTAGTTTAGACGCAGACGGTGATGAACGAGGTCTGGAAGTTTCCTCTCTGTTGCTCGGTGGAGCTCATTCCGTCACTTGGGTCCTGCCGCGCTCCCGTCTGTTCCAAACCAAGATAAACGACAGAGAACGTCAGCAATCAGCATTGGGCCTCTTATATGACTCAGATTCGTAATCACGTGTATGAACAGCGGGGAAGCATTCCTTACACACACACATACGTGTATATATATATATATATATATATATATACATATATATATATATATATATATATATACACGTATATATGCGCAAGTAACCACTAGGAAAAGTAAACTAACGAAGCAGAGCGCTTTCGTATAATTACATCTTCCGTGCAGATACAAATAAGGAATTATCCTTCTTTGTATCTGCACTGAAGATGTAATTATACGAAAGCGCTCTGCTTCGTTAGTTTACTTTTCCTAGTGGCTACTTACGCATTTGTGAACACACGCTCCTAGTGTTTTTATTGCATATATATATATATATATATATATATATATATATATATATATATATATATAATTGTGTGTGTTTATGTATATGTATATATGTGTGTGTTTATGTATATGTATATATGTGTGTGTTTATGTATATGTATATATGTGTGTGTGTTTATGTATATGTATATATGCGTGTGTTTATGTATGTGTATGTATATACGTGTGTGTGTTTATGTATATGTATATATGTGTGTGTGTATGTGTATGTATGTATATGTGTATATATATCTATATATATATATGTATATATGATTTTTTCTTTACATTTCTTAATCTATCTTTTCTTTATTTGTATTTTATTGTTGTTCTATTATTGTATTTATCTTTATTTTATCAATTTATTTATATTTGTTTTTAATATCTTACACAACCCAACATCTGTAGGAATAATTCTTTGACACGTATCTGGAGATCAGAGAAGGCTTCCATATGTAAGAACAACAGCAGATTTATAATTATGATTGTCGCTCTTATAAATAGCCTGTGCCCTCGAGAAAGGGTGAACTTCTAAAGCATTATTGGCCTCAATTACAGAAACGTTGGTTGTCAAATTAAATGCAATATAAAGAGAGAATTTCTCTCACTACAACCACCATCACCACCACCATCACCATCACTATCACCACCATCATCACCACCACCAACACCACCATCACTCACCATCATCCACTCACCACCATCACTACCACCACCACCACCCACCCACCTATCAACACCCACCCACCCACCTATCAACACCCACCTATCAGCACCCACCCACCCTCCTATCAGCATCCACCCACCCACCTATCAACACTAACCCACCCACCTATCAACACTAACCCACCCGCCCACCCACCTATCAACACTAACCCACCCACCCACCTATCAACACTAACCCACCCACCTATCATCACCCACCTATCAACACCCACCCACCCACCTATCAACATCCACCTACCCACCTACCAATCCACCCACCTCTGTCTCGACAACCACATCCTCCTTCGAGGCGGTGGGATCCCTGGCGAAGGGGGGAGGGGGGAGGGGGGGGGCTAGGGTGGAGGGTGGGCGGAGGTGCTTTACTTCGACTTCCGATCGGGTATGGAACACTTCCGAAGCGGGTCTGGAAGTCAGTTTTGCGTTTTGTGGTCTTTGAAAGCCTTCGGAAAGGGCGCAAGATCCTTCATTTGCAAGCCCCAGAGCGAATCGGTTTTTTTTTTTTTTCTTTTTTTTTTTTTCTCTCGTTTTTTACCTACCTTCTTGTGCCTTCCAGGCACGTGTATTCTTCGTTCAGTCCCTCAAATACGTGTACATAGATATAGATGACGTAAGCAGAGTCAGAATGTCTCAACATATAGATGTGAGCTATACAAGATTTGTTGAATTAGTAGTTCTTATAGTAGTATATATTTGGCAGTGATGTGTGTGTGTGTGTTTGTGTGTGTGTGTTTGTGTGTGTGTGTTTGTGTGTGTGTGTTTGTGTGTGTGTTTGTGTGTGTGTGTTTGTGTGTGTGTGTGTGTGTGTGTGTGTGTGTGTGCATGTGCACATAGTGACACACGCACACATGCGCGTGTATACATTAGAGATATTTTTGTGTTTGGATTTTTATTTCCGTTTTCAAGTGAACAAAGGAATTTCAGTTTTTATGCCCAAGTGAATAATTATCGCATATTCATACTTATTTTTATTGGAAATCTTGTGTACACCGTATTTTGCGGGTTTTATATACGTCTGTGTGTAGTTGATCACTTTAGTATGATTTGTATTTGTGTTTGCTGCGTGTTTTAGTAAGGTGTCTTGTTATGTACCCAAGCAAAATTTTTAGGAATAATTTCTTTAAAATTGAATTAATCATTTTTGTGCTGCCTTTTCTGTGGTTAATTGGCTACCTACCTTTATCTATTTACCTATTTATTCATCTACTTGTTTATATATTAATTAATTTATTCATTTATTCATTTATTTTCCAGATTGACCTGTATCCATTGCCTGCATCATAATTCAAGGTAAATGAATCGTACTTTATATTTGATTTACTGTTTAAGATTATTGCGGTTAATTTTCTCTCGGGAAAAAAAAAAACACCTGAGTCAGACATTTATTTTCACGCAACCAGTGGATATGGGAGATTTGGAATATTTCAGAAGTCTGAACACACCAACACAATATCAGAGTTCAGGTCATTTTGAGAAATTTCCTCAGTTTGTCGCATTCCAATAAATAACTGACTAAACAAAATTAGATAAACGAATAAATAAAAAAAATTATAGTTATTGAAATTTACTCTTTTTGAGCGTACATAGTTAAGTATATTTTCAGCTATGTATAATAGTGCTGATTAGCTTGGTTCCACTTATGAATTACAACACGCTGATAAACGTAGTGTAGTTTTATTTGCACTAGTTAAAAAAGAATAAATAATTATTGATAAATTCAAATATAAACTAAGCTCTCGTGGGTACTGTACACATTTCCTGTATATTTTTTGTATTTCTTAAAAGAAAACAATAAAAAAATAAAATAACGAAAATTAAAGGTTACTGGCGTGGGACTGTTTCTTCGTCTACAATTTCCCACTTTAAACAAGCGCGTTTTGGTTTTATATACTTAACCAAAATTTGCTTCTTTTCCGCATATTTTTATCTCGAGTTTTATTCCCAAAGACTGAATGAAATCATGTAATTGTTTTCCAGAGTTAAAAAAAAAAAAAAAAAAAAGTCACCGTGAATTTGCGAAAACGTTTAGCGACAAACAAAAGCCATGAATTATGGTTTCAGGAGCGTTCCAACAGCGTTTCCTGTTTCTCATGTTGTTGCATTGTGAAACAAATCAACTGCAAAAGGGGTTTGTGTGCTCTTGTGGAATCCGGACGTACGAAGGGTGTTGGATTCCCCACAAAAGAAATTCGATTGTTTATACTTTTGTTACGTCTATTCTGATTTTCTTCAGTCATATCCATTCCTCTTTAGGAAACCTCTATAAATGTGGTCAGACCCTTACGCCAGGAGGCGCTGAGTAGCTGGGCCCAAAGAAGCCCTCACCTTTACCCAATACGCTTTAAGTCTTGTTTACGCGTGGCAAGTTTAGAGGCAAGTCAAGTGTGCCGTGTGTACAGTAAATATCTGCTTGCCAAAAAAGTTGATGTTTACATGGGGCAAGCAGATGTTTACACACGGCAAGTAACTTGTGGCAAGTCACTTGTAGCGAGTAACTTGTAGCAAGTCACTTGTAGCAAGTCACTTGTAGCAAGTAACTTGTAGCAAGTAACTTGTAGCAAGTCAGTTATAGCAAGTAACTTGTAGCAAGTCACTTGTAGCAAGTCACTTGTAGCAAGTCACTTGTAGCAAGTCACTTGTAGCAAGTACCTTGTAGCAAGTACCTTGTAGCAAGTACCTTGTAGCAAGTCACTTGTAGCAAGTCACTTGTAGCAAGTCACTTGTAGCAAGTCACTTGTAGCAAGTCACTTGTAGCAAGTCACTTGTAGCAAGTCACTTGTAGCAAGTCACTTGTAGCAAGTCACTTGTAGCAAGTCACTTGTAGCAAGTCACTTGTAGCAAGTCACTTGTAGCAAGTCACTTGTAGCAAGTACCTTGTAGCAAGTCACTTGTAGCAAGTCACTTGTAGCAAGTCACTTGTAGCAAGTCACTTGTAGCAAGTCACTTGTAGCAAGTCACTTGAAGCAAGTCACTTGAAGCAAGTCACTTGTAGCAAGTACCTTGTAGCAAGTAACTTGTAGCAAGTCACTTGTAGCAAGTCACTTGTAGCAAGTAACTTGTAGCAAGTAACTTGTAGCAAGTCAGTTATAGCAAGTAACTTGTAGCAAGTCACTTGTAGCAAGTCACTTGTAGCAAGTCACTTGTAGCAAGTCACTTGTAGCAAGTCACTTGCACACTTGACTTGTCTCTCAACTTACCCCATATAAACAAGGATTTAGGAATCATAGAGAACTTCGGGGTTCGAACCCGCGACTGGAGAAATTGCGAGACCAACACACTTCGAGTACGCCACTACACACTCGAGATTTTAAGTTTCCTTCGTTTGGTGACACCTCTACGGACCGGAGTCGCATAGCATTCTTCCATAACTGAAAACGGTTCCTACCAATGTTAATCCTAAAAAAAAAAGAAAAAAAAGAAAAAAGATAATGATAATAATATTAGATAAATAAATAAAATTATAATAGAATAGATAAATAAAAAATAATAAATATAAATGAATAAATAAATATACAAATAATTAAATAAAAATAGATGTAGATAAACAAATTAAAATAATAATAATAATAAAAATAAATAGATAAGTGAATGAATATAACTATCCCATTTCATATACATATATTATTATTACTACAGTTATAACAAGCCCATCTATTGAAACCAATACATTTTTGGTTAAAAAGGAGGAGAAATTGTTATTGTGACGATTTACTATTTTATCACCATTGTCGTCAACAACGCTGTGAAACAAAACACAATAAACGATCAGTTTTGACAACAAGAGCTACTGTGTATGACCAACTTGCTAGTAATCTTAAACTACAAGGACACGCAATTGGTCCATGCTGGGGTCAAATTGGTGATCTTGTGCTTAGTAGCCTGCCTGTCTACAGATCTAGTGCACTTACACACGCTCGCACGCACACGCGCACACACACATTCGCACACACGCGCACACACTCGCAGACACACACTCGTACACACACACACACACACACACACACTAGCACATACACATTCACACACGCACACATACACGCACAAATACACGCATACACACACACAAACAAACGCACAAACACATACACACAAACGCACGCGCGCACAAATGCACGCACACACACACACACACACACACATGAACACGTACGCATACACATGCAGACGCAATTACGCAAATACGCACATACCCAAGACACGTAGTGGTAGCAGTAGCTTTAATGGTCATGTGGGCACAAGGTCATTACTTTGAATAATTCTAGTTATGAAATTAAACAGATATTGATACTAATAAGGAATGAATATCAATCAATATTGAATAGTGAACAATAGACACTCTGTAATAACGATGACAACAATTGTGAACTGATGCTTGTATCAATAATGAATTAGTTGCAACAAACTCCACTTAGTATTGTCTGATATTGTTCGAAATGAAAATGCATTGACGTTAGTGCCTTCATTTGTCTTCTAAAGTGGTCTGCTAGTTAATTTCTTCTTCTTCTTCTTCTTTTTCTTCTTCATCGTCTTTTTATTTTTACTTCTTCTTTTACTTCTTTTTACTTTATTTCTTTTACTTTTTACTTTTTACTTCTTCCTTTACTTCTTCTTTTACTTCTTTTTACTTCTTTTACTTCTTTTACTTCTTCCTTTACTTCTTTTACTTTTTCTTTTACTTTTACTTTTTACTTCTTCTTTTACTTCTTTTACTTTTACTTTTTCTTTTACCTCTTTTACTTTTGTTTCTTCTTCTTTTACTTCTTTTAATTCTTCTTTTAATTCTTTTTGTTCTTCCACTTCATTTAGTTCCTCCACTTTTAGTTCCTCCACTTCTTTAGTTCCTCCACTTCTTTTAGTTCCTCCACTTCTTTTAGTTCTTTCACTTCTTTTACTTCCTTTACTTCTTTTACTTCCTTTACTTCTTTTCTTGTACTTCTTTTACTTTTACTTCTTTCACTTTTACTTTTATTTCTTGTACTTCAACTATTCCTACTTCTACTTCTGCTTCTTCTACTTCTACTACTACTACTACTACTACTTTTTTTTATTATTATTACGACCTCCATCCTAGTGGAACTGTGTGGTGGAAGCAGCAGGGTCTGTCTTCCACAGACACAGTTCATTGGCTCCTCTCCCGCCAATGACTGTGGTCGACGACCCTTTTATTTATCCATTTATTTATTTATTTATTTTTAATAATGCCTAGTACAAAAGTTCATTTATCCTACTGTCAACCACCGTCTGCTCAAAATCTAGGTTTTGTATGTGTGTTGATTTGGGCGGTGGGGACCTGGTGCCTCTCAGGCACAGGAGGGCTGATCTTAGGAGTGAGAATAACAGTCTACATCTCATCCATGAAACAATGCTGCTTTTTGGTTGTGTATATATATGTGTATATATATATGTGTATATATATGTGTATATATATGTATGTATATATGTATGTATATATGTATATATATATGTATATATATATATGTGTATATATGTATGTATAATATATGTGTGTATATATATATGTGTATATATGTGTATATATACATGTATATATATATGTATATGTGTATACATATATAATATATATATGTGTATATTGTATATATATGTGTATATTGTATATATATGTGTATATAAATGTATATGTATATTATACTGTATATGTGTATATATATGTATATGTGTATATACTGTATATGTGTATATATGTGTATATATATGTATATATATGTATGTGTATATACTGTATATGTATATATATGTGTAAATATATGAGTATATATGTGTATATATGTATATATATATATGTATATATATATATATATGTATATATATATATATGTATATGTGTATATGTATATGTATATGTGTATATGTATATATGTATATGTATATATGTATATGTGTATATGTATATGTGTATATATATATATATATATATATATATATATATATATATATATATATATGTATGTATATATATGTATATATATGTATGTATATATATGTATGTATATATATGTATGTATATATATGTATGTATATATATATATATGTATGTATATATATATATATGTATGTATATATATGTATATATATATGTATAATATATATATGTATGTATATATATGTACAGTATATATATGTATATATATGTGTATATGTATATGTGTATATATATGTGTATATATATTATATATATATATATGTGAATATGTATATGTGTATATATATATGTGTGTGTGTGTGTATGTATATATATAATATACAGTATATAAATTAGAGTCCAATTTTCATTTCCGACTAGTTTCGCTCTTATTTGTGTCTTCGTCCCCCACCTTTCCTACCTGTCACAATGTCTCAACATATATACTTATATATATTATATACATATACATATATATATATATACATATATATATATATATACATATATATATATATATATTATATATATATATATGTATATATATGTATATATATTATATAGGTACAGAGGGATGGGAAAGACAATCATCACGCACACTTCCATCTTCTTTATTCATACCCTTCGTTTCGGTGTTCACATACAGACGGTGTGTAAGTGTGGTTTCTGCAAATTGTATCACAATTTAATTTACATTCACAATTAATCCATTAAATTAATAATTATTACAATAACAAAACACACTTCATCATCAATTTCACAATCATCATACTTAACTTCACGATACCCTACCATGATTTGTTTAACCGCCTCCATAACATATCTTCGTCATCCACATATATTCTGAGAAACCAAATACATCAAACGTTAATATGACTTCTACGTTAACTCAATACATCATATTCTTTCATATAGATTACATATACCTTTTCAATTAACACTTACCAACAACAGGTTCCCCAGACAGCATCTGGTAATGGACACATCTTCACAGCTCAATGTTCTAAACACAAAAGGACAGCTCTCATTACAATCATGCCAAGGCGGGCTCGGGCACTACTTTTTACAGCGGAGTGTTCCTGAGGGATCATAAAGGAATAATTTTCTACATAGACTCTTTCGTCTTCTAGTGGTTCTATTATATCATTTTATTTTATTATATCTGATGGATTGGTACAATACATCAATTTCAAACAAGAACAATTTCCATATTATTTTACATACATTGTAAACTACGTGCTTAAACATCACAGGCTTGGCTGCCGTTAGGTTACCTCCTACAATTTCGTATGCATATTATCGATATTTTCTCACATGTATATTATCTCAATACACTCAAACATTGTGCAATCTGTACTTAACACACTTAAATCATATGTCATATGCCGTGATTCGTAATTAACCTTGATACATATTTTCACATGTATATTCTCTCAATACACTCAAACATTATGCAATCGGTACTTAACACACTTAGATAAAATGTCACATGCCGTGATTTGTAATTAACCTTAATACATATCATACAAATTATCTGTATAATATCACACATCAAGATATTTCCATACAGCGGGCAGTCGGCACTCATATATATATATATATATATATATATATATATATATATATATATATATATATATATATATGTATGTATGTATATGTATATACACAAGTCACTGTAATTTAACCTATCACCTTCACCTAGTTTACCTAGTGGATCAAGGGATGCGAAGGATATTTTTATTACTATTATTAATGATATTACTAACATCATTATTATCATTACTCAGTGCGCTGGTGGCGTCATTGGAAGCGTGCTCGTCTCGCATTCGCTTTGTTGAGGGTTCGAATCCCGCAGATCTCGCCAATTCCCATTAGTGACTGTTACCTACCCCAAAAGACCAAGTGCATAGGGAAAAGGTGACGGCTTCGGCCGCATCCACGCGCCCTCTGGCGTAGTCTCGTTACCTCTTATTATTATTTTATCACGTTTTATTGTTCTGTCCAGTTAACACGCAATGATGCTTTTGTCCTGGGAAACTCCGGGAGTGTTTAATAATGATAATAATAATAATGATGATAATGATGATAATGATACAAAAAAAGGTTCCCAGTCGATCAAGAGCACTTGTGGCTTGGTTTAGCCAGAAGTAAATCTTCAAAGAACGTCCACTATGGATACTGCTGAGCGATCTTATTATATATACACTGAAAATAGATTAAGTAAAATAAACAAAGTTCATTTAAGACATTTACTAACACAGGTCAGGAAACTTGATGAATTTTGTCTACTCTGACTTTCCCTCGTACACGGGATCAAGCACAACGGCAGCACACGGACATAACCACAACATATGTTGGGTGGAGGACATGTTGCAAGAGTATGAGAGAGGCGGTAAGTTTATTTGTAACTAAAAATTGACTATTCTGTCTTCATTTCAAGTTGTCATATATTTCAATTTCGCAATCAATTCGTGTATATATGGTTTTACATTGCTTGTCAACCTACTAATTCAACTAATAGATACGACAAAGGGGAGAACGGATAAACTGTATTTATGAAATTAGAAATACCTCTCTGACTGTCTCTGCCTCTCTTTTTCTCTGTCTCTTTTTCTCTTTCTGTCTCTTTCCCTGTCGGTATTTGTCTGCCGTATGTCTGTCGACGATCTGTCTGTCTGTCTGTGTCTGTCTGGCTAGCTGTCTCTCTCTCTCTCTCTCTCTCTCTCTCTCTGTGTGTGTGTGTGTGTGTGTGTGTGTGTGTGTGTGTGTGTGTGTGTGTGTGTGTGTGTGTGTGTGTGTGTGTGTGTGTGTGTGGTGTGTGTGTCTGTGCGTGTGTGTGTGATTGTCTCAATTCCTGTCTCTGTCTCTATTTCTCACTCACTCACTCACTCTTTCTGGCTTTATTTATTAATGTCCATATCTCCATTTTGCAGAAAATTAATTTTTTTTAATATCGTTTTCCACTGAACTTTTTACCATTTCACTCGTTTAAATCGAAGGGTTTCATACTTTGTATAACATTTAGTTTTGTCAAGCAAACACGCACGCACTTACATTGACCAATTAATTTCACATTTTGTCTCAAAATTTTTAATTTGTTTCTAGTTCTCTAATTATTGGGTTTTCTTTCCTTATGGTTGTGATAATCTGTTCTTATTTTCTTTTCTTGTTATTTGTTATTTCTTTAATGCAACAGACAACAGTCTAAGGTGTTTTCCCGGAGATATGTATGATAAGAATTAAGGACCGTTGCCAGATACTGCGGGGTTTCGGATTTCTATTCATTGAAGTACAAGTAAAGTTATTGTATATACAACGCATGCATTGTATTTACTGTACCTAAGACTTCCCATGAAATCAGACAATATTTTCAATGTTCTACATATATGTTGACAGCAGATTAGTGTTTATATATAGAGAAGCTTAAGGATCGTTGCAAGCTGCCTTGAGGACGCGGATTATCCGCCAGTGGAGTCCAGGTTAAGTTGTTGTCATTATTCAACACAAAGGTTTATTAACAAAAAAAAAAAATTTGCTCCACTTGTACATATAACATATTAGTATTCCTATAGATTGAATTTACTATCAAGGGAGTTGAATGTTCTAACACGATGGTAAGATAGACTGAATAGCCCACAATCGGAGAAGAGAAACGAAGTTGTTTGAAAAGATGTATATTATAATCACTGATCCTCTTCAGCGTGGTTATACAACCACGCTGAAGAGGATGACAGTAAGTGATCGCAACATAACGTATCTTCAAATAAGTTTATTGTCTCCTATAGAGGAACATTCAATGAAGGTTATGTTTAATACACACTTAATTTCTTTTCGTTAGATTAAGTGAAATAAACAACGTATCTTCAAACAAGTTAATTTTCTCCTCTAGTGGGATATTCAGTCAAGGTTACAATGTTTAATACAAGATTTCTTTTCATTAAATTAACACCACGAGACTGAATCCCTCTCAGCTGCGGTGATATATTATAAATAAGGAGAGAAGCGCTGGTAAATTGGTGACGAAACCCATGAACATGTATGAACATGTATGAACATCATAGAAGGGTTGTAAAACCAGTTGACCTTATAGTGAAAATTTGAACATTTGAAAATTTGAACATTTGAACATTACGTCCAAGAGTGGGAGAGAGAGAGAGAGAGAGAGGGAGAGAGAGGGAGAGAGAGGGAGTGAGAGAGAGAAAGAGAGAGAGAGAGAGAGAGAAAGAGAGCACATACTTGAAAGGCGTTTAATCTTTCCTATTCCTATTTGCATACTGAATTAATGATTTCCTCATTAACAGTTTTCGCACGCTTGATCCCGCGAGCCGCTTAGCATTTTAAGAGATTATTTCTTTCTACTTCTGCGATCTGTCTGCTCAAAATCTCGGACCACGTGTAGGACTCGTGATCGATAGTTATTATCCTTCCGGATGAGATCTTGGAGCTCGTATATGTGGCCCGATCTTTGGGTAATGATGTGATTTTACAAACAAATACATGCACACGCGCGCACGTGCACACACGCACACATACACACACGCACACACACACACACACACACACACACACACACACACACACACACACACACACACACACACACACACACACACACACACACACACACACACACACACACACACACACACTCACTTGGCAAAGTCGTAGAGTTCCCGGCTGCCACTACGGCGGTCCGGGTTCAAATCCCACCCAGGCCTGAAATAATTTCAGTATCGCTGCGCTGCGAGTCGTTACTCCAACTCGTGGGCGGGGAGGTGTGTGTGTGTGTGTGTGTGTGTGTGTGTGTGTGTGTGTGTGTGTGTGTGTGTGTGTGTGTGTGTGTGTGTGTGTGCGCGCGTGCGTGTAAGGTCACAGCATTACCCATAGATCGGTCATATATGAGCTCTGAGCTCTCTTCCGGGAGGGGTAATAGCTGTCGATCACGAGTCCAACACGTGATCCAAGACCATGGTAAAACAAACACACACACACACACACACACACACACACACACACACACACACACACACACACACACACACACACACACACACACACACACTTGCCCACCAGAGATGGGGTACTGGCTTCCAATGCACCAATGGTTTTCAGCCCTGGATGGGGACTCGAGCTCGGATCGCTAGATTAGCGGTCGAGTGCGGTACTACATCATCAAGCCGTGAGTTCTAGAATATGAAGTGATTTTTAATCAAGAATTTCATTCTTTTAGCTAAGTGAGCAACGACCTACAATCTTGTCTTCTTTAATATTTGATGGTGGTGGTGATAATTTTTTTTTTTTTTATGTATTTATCTTTTTATTTTATTTCATTTCATTTTATTTTATTCTATTTAATTTTATTATATATAAATATATATATATATATATATATAAATATATATATATATATATATGTATATATAAATATATATATATATATATATATATAATTTTTTTTTTTTTTTTTTTTTACTGACTAGAAACCCGTTGCCCCACAGTACTTGGCAACGGTCATTGGGATCTCTACGTTGTATTAGTGCAAGACTGGTTCTATGTCATCGACTTGTTCTTGCATTAACTACGAATTATTGAATTTAGTCCTGAGGTTCGTCATTCAGTTCAATAGAATCGTCTATTGCTAGCCAGAATAAAATAGTTAAAGTATAAAGGGATCGTAAGAAGGTGAACAGTACGTGTGTGTGTGTGCGAGTGTGTGCCTAGGTATGTGCGAGAGTGCGTGCGTGTGCGTATGTGTATGCGTGTGTGTGCGTATGTGCATGCGTGTGTGTGCGTACGTGCCTGTGTGTCCCTGTGCGTATGCGAGTGCTTGTTTGTGTGCGTGCGTGTGTGTGTGTGCGCGTGTGCGTGTGCGTATGTACATACGTATGTGTGTGTGCCTGTGCATATGTGTGTATGTGTGTGCGTATGTGTGTGCGTGTGTGCTTTTGTGCATGCGCGCGCGCGCGTGTGTGTGTATGTGTGTGTGTGTGTGCTTGCGTGGGATGTGCGTGTGCGTGTGTGGGTGGGTGTGCAATTTGTGCGTGTGTGTGCCTGTGTGCGTATGTGCGTGAGTGCATGCGTGCGAGTGTGTGCGCGCGTGTGCGTATTTGCATGCGCGTGTGTATGTGCTTGTGTGCGTGGGTACGTGTATGTATATGTGGTTGTGTGCGTGCGTGTGTGTGTGTGTGTGTGTGTGTGTGTGTGCGTGCGTGCGTGCGTTCGTGTGAGTGCGTGCCTGCGTGGGATGTGTGTGTGTGTGTCTGTGTGTGGGTGGGTGTGCATGTGTGTACTCGAAACAAATCTTGACTACCAGAAATATTTTATTTCCTCGAATGAATAAACGACGTTTAACACATTTCAGTGATTAATGACTAAAAGGCGAATATCAAAGAATGAATCATAATCAACATTCAGACTACTTCGCTTGCGAGAAGGAGGGAGAGGGAGAGAGTGACGGAGAGAGAGAGGGAGTGAGGGAGAGACGGAGAGAGGGAGGGAGGGAGGGAGGGACGGAGAGAGGGAGGGAGGGAGGGACGGAGGTGGGATCACTGTGGTAATTAATAGAATACATTGCCGTCAACCAGAATAAAATGAAATAAACACAAAGACGCTAATGGAGGGTTGAGGCGACGACCTCTTTAGGTGCTGAAGGTTCTGAATGAAATCTCTTGGTGGCAACAAACAGAATAAAGACAAAAAAGTGACGTCCGGTAAGAAGGGGTTAATGCATGAACATTGTGTGTGTGTGTGTGTATTTACCTAGTTGTACCTAGTTGTAATATACGGGAGGGGAGCTATGCTCGTGATGACCCGTCTTTGTATCTCTCCGCATCAATTTTTATCTTAAAATCTTGTGTGTGTGTGTGTGTGTGTGTGTGTGTGTGTGTGTGTGTGTGTGCGTGTGTGTGTGCATGTGTGTGTGTGCATGTGTGTGTGTCCATGTGTGTGTACATTGTGTGTGTGTGTGTGCATTGTGTGTGTGTGTGTGTGTGTGTGTGTGTGTGTGTGTGTGTGTGTGTGTGTGTGTGTGTGTGTGTGTGTGTGTGTGTGTGTGTGTGCGTAGCGTTTGCATGCCAGTGTCTACTTAGTTTATCTTTTGCACATGTACGTTTGTTCTCCTACTCCGCCGCCTCCTCCTCCTTTCCTCCTCCTCCTCCTTTCCTCCTCCTTTCCTCCTCCTCCTCCTCCTCCTCCTCCTCCTCCTCCTTTCCTCCTCCTCCTCCTCCTTTCCTCCTCCTCCTCCTTTCCTCCTCCTCCTTTCCTCCTCCTCCTTCTCCTCCTTCTCCTCCTCCTTCTTCTCCTCTTACTCCACCTTCTCCTCTTACTCCACCTTCTCCTCTTACTCCGCCTTCTCCTCCTCCTCCGCCTTCTCCTCCTCCTCCACCTCCTCCTACTCCTCCGCCATCTCTTCCTCCTCCGCCATCTCTTCCTCCTCCGCCTTCCCCTCCTTCGTCTCCTCCCACTCCTACTCCCACTCCTACTCCTCCCACTTCTACTCCTCCTCCTCCTCCTCCTCCTCCTCCTCGTCCTCCTCCTCCTCGTCCTCCTCCTCCTCGTCCTCCTCCTCCTCGTCCTCCTCCTCCTCGTCCTCCTCCTCCCACTCCTACTCCTCCTCCTCCTCCTCGTCCTCCTCCTCCCACTCCTACTCCTACTCCTCCTCCTCCCATTCCTCCTCCTCCTATTTCGCCTTCTCCTCCTTCTCCTCCTCTTCTTCCTCCTCCTCCTCCTCTTCCTTCTCCTTCTCCTACTCCTACCTCTACTCCTACCTCTACTCCTACTACTCACGTAGGATCAAATTCAATATATACTTCTATACGATAATGGAGCTGGGATACCGCGCCATCCTAACCCTGATGGTTAGATTAAGGTTAAGAAGGGGGAAGGGTTTACTATGGGCAATAAATCTGAGGGTCTTCCAGAGACTGAGAAGAACGACGGAGACTCTTTTGTGTCCCGAAGACTGACGCTATTGTCTTCTGGATCATGGAAGCGATCAGATGGTCCTGGAATAGGATAATAAAAGATAATAAGATTTAATGTAGCAAAATAAATAGATAAATTGATAAATAAATAATAAATCGTATTGATGAAGTGAATATGTTGATAAATGCATAAATAATATTGGGTCGTTCTGTTTTGAGAAAAGGAAGTTTTATGATTTGGTGATGAATTCTGATTAATTAGGAATGGGTCATCTGTATCCTTTATATGTAGGTTTAAGTTATATTTTCTATATAATTTTGATTTGATTCTTATTGTGATAAGTAAGCTACCGCCTCTCTCCTTTCCCTCAATTTACATGGGTATATAATGTGTGTGCGTGTGTGTATATGTATATACCAGGTATATATGCATATATATATATATATGTATATATATATATGTGTGTGTATGTATATAATATGTACACACACAACATATATATATATATATATATATGTGTATATATATATATGTGTGTATATATATATATGTATGTATATATATATATATATATATGTATATATATATGTATGTATATATGTATTGATGTTTTCAAACCATGATTATTTCATCATTAAGAACAAGGAACATAGTGCTTTTTACGTTTCGTCTACATTAGCAGAATTGAATCGTCTAAAAGCAGTCTTGCATGTACCAAATTATCTGTAATCTCACGCAGCCAAGTAGCATGTTATGTTGAATAAACTTTGGAGCCATTTCTAGGATCAGATATAAGCGATGTCGTGCACGAGCAGATAAGGAGCTCCACCGAGCAATGGCTGGTCTCAGAGAGCGGAGTCGATAACTGCGTGTAGCTGGGTTGTTTTTGTGTTCAGTGTTGAATGTTTTATTTGACTTTTTATTTATCTTTATTTATTTATTTATTCATTTATTTATTTATCTATTTATTTCATTTATGTTTATTTATTATTTATCATTTATTTATTTATTCATTTATTTTTTTAATATTACTTGTATTCTCCTCGTCTCTATTTCCCTCTCTTGCTCTCTCTCTCTCTCTTTCTCTCTCTCTTTCTCTCTCTATATTTTTTATATATATATATATATATATATATACATATATATATAATTTTTTTACTCTAGTTCGTATCAAATAATAAGATGACGTCATCCAAAACGTCTTTAGCTTCTTAACGTCACTGCGTCTTCACTTTGCGTCATTCATTACGTCATCACTGCTTTTCTACGTCACTCGTCACGTCACCACTTTAACATTTTTCAAGTAATGACAAATCACGCCTCACTCGTACAAAAATAGTTTTGACACTGTGACTTCCATTTTTCACAGCAAACAAATTCCTGTCGATGTTATGTGCAGAGAGACTCCAACAGTAAATAAACTTGAAAAGAGAAACATTCCTTTGAATGACCATTATTTTGGACTTGTGTGCAAAGGTATATATTTCTATTGTATTTGAATATTATATATATATGTATATATATATATATATATATATATATATATATATATATATATAATATGGAAATAAACTGGGATTCGAACCCTCGCCTGAGCAGCCCGCCGAGGGCACCCGGGTGAAACGTTTATGTACTGTATTTCATCAAATCCTTTATGCAGCTAGTCTTCCGACAAGTAGGAGAGTTTATTTCCAAATGTCATAATGACACACACACACACACACACACACACACACACACACACACACACACACACACACACACACACACACACACACACACACACACATATATATATATGTATATATATATACACACACATTGATGAGGGTTTTTACAAAAGTGTGTTTGTGTACGTCAGTGTGTGTGCGTGAGAGTGGTAGATCAGTTCGTGAGCAAAAATCAGAATTGACGTGAATGACCCGAATTAGTGCACGCTCTTGTCAAATCTAATCTCAACCACACAACTAATCACTCGCCGTTGGCGGTTTGAAAGGGCAGCGGTTGTCAGACCTTGTGAACAGAAAAGGAAGTTTAACATGTATATTTCTTTTGGAAATTGTTTTTAGTTTTACTATATTTTGTTTGGTTTTATTTGGTATATTGTAACGTGTTTATCCTTACTAATTCATCTTTTTCTTGATTATTTCATTTACAAATGACGTTGAATTTATCCATTTACTTATTTTTCATCTTTATTCTTTATAGAAATTGTTACTTAGTTCATTTTTTTTTTTAATATTTTGTTCAATATTTACTCATTTGTTGGATTTTTATGATTTTTTATATTGTTTTGTACATGAAATGTTTGATTATTAAATCATAAACTCATAAGACAATATTCAATATGTAGAATATTTATGTAAAAATCGCATACACATATACTAGGAATATAACCTTAAATGACCTAGCCAGCTCAAATTCAAGGTCAATGATTTTTAGCTGTTTGATTAAATTATTAAATAAACTTTTAAAACAATATTTAATATGTAGAATATTTACGTAAAAATCGCATACACATATACTAGGAATATATGTTTTTAACCTTAAATGACCCAGTCAGGTCAAATTCAAGGTCTATGATTTTTAGATGGATGTGCTAACGCATGTTGGAATTAGGTCACGCAAATAACGTGAATGAGTTCCAAGTAAACTACAGTTATGCTTGTGCACGCCATTCCTTAATGTTGCTTATTTTTGATTGTTTTCTTTATTTCTGTTTATTTTTTCCACTGCATGCCTCATAATCCAAGAAATAATGACACAAACTTGTTCCATTTAGTCTCCTTTTTATCAATTTTATTTTTCTATTTATTTCCATTAATTTAAATTCTTGTCTCTTCCTCGTTTTCGCGAAGTTAATTTTCGCGCGGACGAAATAGTCACCTCTGTCCTATTACCTATCCACTATTAGCAATCGGAGAAGAGTGCGGGTTTCGAACCCACAACTAATCGAATACGAGACCAGCAATCTTCCTATTACGCCACCAATTCATGTTCAGTAAAAAAAAAAAAAAAAAAAAAAAAAAAAAAAAAAAAAAAAAAAAAAAAAAAAAAAAAAAAAAAAAAAAAAATCAAAGTTATTGTTAGAATATTTCATAGAGACATAGGAAACCCGTTGGCAGAGAAGTGGCTTTTGCGTGTTTAATCTACCGCTGGTTGGCACAGTGCCACAGAAAAGGCATCATTTCGAGCGGAGCATGGCACTCCGGGGTGCTATTGGATTATGGCTTTAACATTCCAACGCGGTACTATCCCAAGAGATGGATAGCCTCAGCATCGTTACCAGCAAAGCTTCGTTGCTTGTTCGGGGTATTGTGTTTACTAAACCTTCATCTCAATGCACTTCAGGTTTCTCCTTGGATTCTCCAATGAGAAACAGGAAGATTGAGTTAATCGGGCAGCTCGATAGAGGGTTAGATTGAAGTAAGGTTGATGTTTTAGGGGGTAAAGTACCCCACGTAAGGTGGATTAAATTGTCTTCGGAAATCCAGAGGCAATCTATCCATGTATACAATTTACCTATCCATTTGTCTACTTGTAGTTTGTGGATTAAATGGTTTTTGGATATCCAGAGGCAATGTATCCATGTATCCAATTTACCTATCCATTTGTCTAATTGTAGTTTGTGGATTAAATATTTTTTGGAAATCCAGAAGCAGTGTATCCATGTATCCAATCTACCTATCCATTTGTCTACTTATAGTTTGTGGATTAAATGGTCTTCGGAAATCCAGAAGCAATACTATCCATGTATCCAATCCACCTATCCATTTGTCTACTTGTAGTTTGTGAATTAAATAATCTTCGGAAATCCTGAAGCAATCTATCCATTTATCTAATCCACCTATCTATTTGTCTATTTGTAGTTTATGGATAAAATAGTCTTTGGAAATCCCGAAGCAAACTATCCATTTATCCATCAATCTACCTACCCATTTATCTACTTGTAGTTTATTTATTCGTTGTTGTTTCTTCGTTTAGCATGGGGAAAGAGATTAATTAAGACGGGAAGGTGGCTAATATGACTCTCATACATCAAACTTATGGACGGAAGTTGCCTAAATTACTAATACCATTGAATTCCATTACCATTATCATTTATGGACGGGAGTGGCATAAATCACAAATACCATTAAATTGCATTACCATAATCACTTCACCGAGATGCCGTTACTACAAGGTACAACCATAGGGTGCCACCACCATACCATATACCTTAACATACCACTACCATAAGATGCTAATACCACGAGATACCACTACTACTAGATACCAGTACCACGAGATATTAGTACCACAAGATACCACTACCACGAGATACTGCTGCCACGAGATACTGCTGCCACGAGATACCACTGCCGCGAGATACCACTGCCGCGAGATACCACTGCCGCGAGATACCACTGCCGCGAGATACCACTGCCGCGAGATACCACTGCCGCGAGATACCAATGCCACGAGACACCAATGCCACGAGATACCAATGCCACGAGATACCAACGCCACGAGATACCAATGCCACGAGATACCAAAACCACTAGATATCAACACCACGAGATACCAATGCCACCATATACCAACACCACGAGATACCAACACCGCGAGATACCAACACCGCGAGATACCAACACCGCGAGATACCAACACCGCGAGATACCAACACCGCGAGATACCAACACCGCGAGATACCAACACCGCGAGATACCAACACCGCGAGATACCAACACCGCGAGATACCAACACCGCGAGATACCAACACCGCGAGATACCAACACCGCGAGATACCAACACCCCGAGATACCAACACCCCGAGATACCAACACCCCGAGATACCAACACCCCGAGATACCAACACCCCGAGATACCAACACCCCGAGATACCAACACCCCGAGATACCAACACCCCGAGATACCAACACCCCGAGATACCAACACCACGAGATACCAACACCACGAGATACCAACACC
>NC_134803.1:44906772-44909272 GCF_046742065.1 Oratosquilla oratoria | reverse complement strand
CACGGTAACCTTACGACACGGTAACCTTACGACACGGTAATCTTACGACACGGTAATCTTACGACACGGTAATCTCACGACACGGTAATCTCACGACACGGTAATCTCACGACACGGTAATCTCACGACACGGTAATCTCACGACACGGTAATCTCACGACACCGTAACCTTACGACACCGTAACCTTACGACACCGTAACCCTACGACACCGTAACCTCACGACACCGTAACCTCACGACACCGTAACCTCACGACACCGTAACCTCACGACACCGTAACCTCACGACACCGTAACCTCACGACACCGTAACCTCACGACACCGTAACCTCACGACACCGTAACCTCACGACACCGTAACCTCACGACACCGTAACCTCACGACACTGTAATCATACAACATCGCATTCTTACGACATCGATGCGTGTGAACAGCCAACCACAGAATGTAACTTCATATGTGAATGGGCATATCGTAACTTTGCGTGCGGGTTGAGGGCTTTGCGTGATAGTTGCCAATTGTCATATCCAAGACTCTCTTCACAGTGGGAAGAAGATTGTATGGGATAAGTTTCACTGCACATTCAAGGGACTTAAGTATCGCCCCTACGGACCACGGCTACATTTCTTTTCTTTTTTTTTTTTTTTTTTGAGACGTAATCACCACTTGTAAGAGAGGGTTGGTCACTTGTAAATTAACTTTTTTCTTCCTATCTGCTGATATCGTTGAATATTTGGTTTTACCATTTTTGTGTCTTCCCCCCTTTGGTGTGGTATTTTATTCCCAAGGTTAAAAGTCCTGTGTATTGGTGATGAAATAGTAGGTGGTATAACAGCAATGGCAGCAGGAGCAACAGTAACAGTAGTAGCAGCAACGCTTCCGTCACCATCACCAGCACTAACGCCACCAGCACCAACGCTACCACCACCAACGCCACCAGCACCAACACCAACGCTACCACCACCAGCACCAACGCTACCACCACCAGCACCAACGCCACCACCACCACCAGCACCAACGCCACCACCACCACCAGCACCAACGCCACCACCACCAGCACCAACGCCACCACCACCAGCACCAACGCCACCACCACCAGCACCACCGCCACCACCACCACCACCAACGCCACCACCAACGCCGCCACCACCACCACCACCAGCACCACCACCAGCACCAACGCTACCACCACCAACGCTACCACCACCAGCACCAACGCTACCACCACCAGCACCAACGCTACCACCACCAGCACCAACGCTACCACCACCAGCACCAACGCTACCACCACCAGCACCAACGCCACCAGCACCAACGCCACCACCACCAGCATCAACACCACCACCAGCATCAACACCACCACCAGCATCAACACCACCACCAGCATCAACGCCACCACCACCAGCATCAACATCACCACCACCAGCATCAACACCACCACCACCAGCACCAACGCCACCACCACCAGCACCAACGCTACCACCACCACCAGCACCAACGCTACCACCACCACCAGCACCAACGCCACCACCACCAGCACCAACGCCACCACCACCACCAGCACCAACGCCACCACCACCAGCACCAACGCTACCACCACCACCAGCACCAACGCTACCACCACCACCAGCACCAACGCTACCACCACCACCAGCACCAACGCCACCACCACCAGCACCAACGCCACCACCACCACCAGCACCAACGCCACCACCACCACCAGCACCAACGCCACCACCACCACCAGCACCAACGCCACCACCACCACCAGCACCAACGCCACCACCACCACCAGCACCAACGCCACCACCACCAGCACCAACGCCACCACCACCAGCACCAACGCCACCACCACCAGCACCAACGCCACCACCACCAGCACCAACGCCACCACCACCAGCACCAACGCCACCACCACCAGCACCAACGCCACCACCACCAGCACCAACGCCACCACCACCAGCACCAACGCCACCACCACCAGCACCAACGCCACCACCACCACCACCACCACCACCACCACCAGCACCAACGCCACCAGCACCAACGCCACCAGCACCAACGCCACCAGCACCAACGCCACCACCACCAGCACCAACGCCGCCACCACCAGCACTAATGCCACCACCAACGCCGCCACCACCACCAGCATCAACGCCACCACCACCACCAGCACCAACGCCACCAGCACCAATGCCACCAGCACCAGCGCCACCAGCATCAACGCCACCGCCATCAACGCCGCCACCACCAACGCCGCCACCACCAACGCCGCCACCACCAACGCCGCCACCACCAACGCTACCACCAGCAACACCACCACCAGCATCAACACCACCAACGCCACCGCCACCAACTCCACCACCATCACTAACAACACCAACACCACCAGCGCTAGCACCACCAACGCTAGCACCACCAACGCCACCACCATCATCAATAATACCAACATCACCAATAACACCACCACCGACACCAACGCTACCACCACCACAAACA
>NC_134803.1:44861772-44899272 GCF_046742065.1 Oratosquilla oratoria | reverse complement strand
CCTCCTCCTTCCTCTTCCCCCTCTTCCTCCTCTTCTTCCTCCTCCTCCACCCCACCACCCCAGGAAACCGTGAGGAAGATACGAGGTGAGCGTTAAGTAATTTGCTCAAAGATAATTATTCAATAAGAATGATATAAGCATTCCAAGAACAAGCATCAGTCGTTACGAACTTGCAAAGTATAATTCTATCAGCCACCCCATCCCATTTTCTATTAAGACATAAATAGAAAATGTATAGAGAAAATATGTAATTTCATATAAATGTAAAAGAAGTAAAAGGGGCGTATGGGCGTGTCTGTTGAAAGCGAAAATGGGCGTCATGTTATAAGATAGTTTTAGGAACCGCTGTTTTAAATAAGAATCGTTTAGATAATCACCAAAGCAAGATGCTGTAATGACTATCATTCATTTAATATTATTTGTTTTTGTTATCATTTGTCTGTTTATTATTATTTACTTGATTCTTATCTATTATTAGTTATATGTCAGTTTATCATTATTTACTATTTACCTGTTTGTATGTTACTTAACTATACCTGTGCATTTATTAATGTATTTTATTTATTATTTTATAGTTTTTATTTGTTTATTTATTTATTTATCATTATTATGATTTTTTCGCATCCGACCTACATATGGACCAAAAGGTCTCCTGTCGGCATGCTCCGCCTTTGTAATCCTTTATAGTCCTTTGTAATATTATGGTGTGAGGAATTGAGGAGGAAAGAGCTTGAAGGAATGAAGCGAGGAGGGTCGATGGGTCAAAGATATGACGACAAGATTGTAAGAAGAGAAGTGTGAAAGGTGAGGAACGAGGGGTGACGAATTGGGGTGAGAAACGAGGGGTGACCAATTGGGGTGAGGAACGAGGGGTGACGAATTGGGGTGAGGAACGAGGGGTGACGAATTGGGGTGAGGAACGAGGGGTGACGAATTGGGGTGAGGAACGAGGGGTGACGAATTGGGGTGAGGAACGAGGGTGACGATTTGGGGTGAGGAACGTGGGGTGACGATTTGGGGTGAGGAACCTGGGGTGACGAATTGGGGTGAGGAACGAGGGGTGACGAATTGGGGTGAGGAACGAGGGGTGACGAATTGGGGTGAGGAAACGAAGGGTGACGAATTGGGGTGCGGAAACGACGGGTGACGAATTGGGGTGAGGAACGAGGGGTGACGAATTGGGGTGAGAAACGAGGGGTGACGTGTTGGGGTGAGGAACGAGGGGTGACGAATTGGGGTGAGGAACGAGGGGTGACGAATTGGGGTGAGGAACAAGGGGTGACGAATTGGGGTGAGGAACGAGGGGTGACGAATTGGGGTGAGGAACGAGGGGTGACGAATTGGGGTGAGGAACGAGGGGTGACGAATTGGGGTGAGGAACGAGGGGTGACGAATTGGGGTGAGGAAACGAAGGGTGACGAATTGGGGTGAGGAACGAGGGGTGACGAATTGGGGTGAGGAACGAGGGGTGACGAATTGGGGTGAGGAACAAAGGAAAGAATAGGGAAAGGTGGGGTGACAGGAGAGAGGGGTGAGGGTGAAGACAGATGGGGTGAAGTGAGAGGGTTGTAGGGTGAGGGGTGATAGGAAAGGTTACAGATGTGAGAAGGGTTGAAGAAGGAGGGACAAGGGAATATTGGCCAGGGGTGAGAGGGGCAGGGGCCAATTTAGGGGCAAAATGGTATTAGTTGAGGAGAGTTGTGTTGTACAGTCATAACCAAAAGTTTTGACGCACATTATATTTCTAACAACGTCAATATGATTTTTACTTATCACATTATTATACATTTTCATATGTTAGTATTAAACATCGTTATGTCTTTTTAATAAGCAAGGAAATATAAGACAAATGATTTTTTATTTTGTCATGAAAAACTCTGAGTGGTTCATAACTTTTTCTTGTGACTGTGTATACGGAAACAATTACGCTCCTACTGAGTTGTATTGTAGTTTCATTCCTGAGTACTACAGCTCCTGATGCAATTCAGGTGTGTTTACTAAGTGTACGTGTGGCTAGATCGAGTTTATTATGAACTAATAGCTTTAACTATATTCTTAACCTTCTTCAGTAACTAATGCTTTCGTTGTACTAAACTAGAAAAGTCACCTAGAACCATTTCTATATATATATATATATATATATATATATATATATATATATAAATATATATATATATATTTATATATATATATATAAATATTTTTTTTTTTTTTTTTTTTTTGGGGGGTGGGGGAGGGATATTTGAGGATTTAACGTAAGTGACAGTCTTTATCGCTTGAGACGAATTCAGAATATAGAGTAGAATCTACGAAGTAATGAAGGTTAAATGGGAAGAGGAGAGAAGGAGAGTTGAGAGGTAGATTCTCTGAGACACCGTGTCACTGTCTAAGAGGTAGTAAGGCTTCAGTAGGGTCGGAGTGGGTGACTGGGGAGAGGAGGGAGGAGGGGAGAAGGAGAAGGGGGAGGGGGAGGGGAGAAGGGGTGAGGGGGTGAGAGGGTGGAATCTTGGTATATCCGAGAAAGGGGCAAGATTAGACCTGCATTCATTGAAGTGAAGGAGGTGAGGACGAGTGAGGGGGAAGGGAGAGAGGGAGGAGGGAGAGAGGAAGGAAGGAGGAGGAGAGGGAAGGGGAGGAAGAGGTGAGGGAAGAGGAGGAGTAGGAGGAGAGAGAACGAGTGAGATGGGAGAGGGAGAGAGGAAGAAGGGAAGGAAGAGAGGGAGAGAATGAGTGAGATAGGAGAAGGAGGGAAGAGGAAGAGAGGAAGGAGGGAAGGGGAGAAGAGAAAGGGAAGAGAAGAGAGAAAGAGAAGAGGGCGAGGGAGCGAGGACGAGTGAGAGGGGGAGAGAGAGGTGAAGGAGGGAATATGGGGAGGGAGAGAGGAAGGAGGGAAATATGGAGAGGAAGAGAGAAAAGGGGGGAGATGGTGAGAGAGAGAGGAAGGGGTGAAGGGGAAGAGAGTGAAGGGAAGAGAGAGAGAGAGAGGAAGGGTGGGAAAGGAAGGATGGAAGAGTGGCTAAGGAGAGAGGAAGGAGGGAAGAGGGAGAGAGGAAGGGGGAAGAAGGGGGAAGGAAGGGAGAACGAATGAGAAGGCTGGAAGAGAGGGAGAAAGAGGGGAAGAATAGATGGAGGAATATGTGGAAGGAGGGATGAAAGAGGGGAGTTGAGAGGGGAAAGGGAGGAAGGAGATGGGGCGAGAAAGGGGAAAGGGGTCTTTCAAAGAAGAGGAGGAGGAGGAGGGAGAGGAGGAGGAGGAGGAGGGAGAGGAGGAGGAGGAGGAGGAAGAGGAGGAGGAGAAGGGATGAGAGGAGGAGGAGGAGGAGGAGAAGGAGGAAGAGCGGGCGGCGGAATGGGGGAAGAGAGGGGAAAGTCAAGGGGTCACAGGAGTAAAAGGGGAAGAGGACATGGATGAGGACATAAAATATGAGGGGAAGGGGAGGAGGAGGAGAGGGAAAGGGAGGAGGAGGAGAGGGAAAGGGAGGAGGAGGAGAGGGAAAGGGAGGAGGAGGAGAGGGAAAGGGAGGAGGAGGAGAGGGAAAGGGAGGAGGAGGAGAGGGAAAGGGAGGAGGAGGAGGAGAGGGAAGGGGAGGAGGAGGAGGAGAGGGAAGGGGAGGAGGAATAGGATGAGAGGGAAGGGGAGGAGGAATAGGAGGAGAGGGAAGGGGAGGAGGAATAGGAGGAGAGGGAAGGGGAGGAGGAAGAGGAGGAGAGGGAAGGGGAGGAGGAAGAGGAGGAGGAGGAGGAGGAGGAGAGGGAAGGGGAGGAGGAGGAGAGGGAAGGGGAGGAGGAGGAGGAGAGGGAAGGGGAGGAGGAGGAGGAGAGGGAAGGGGAGGAGGAGGAGGAGAGGGAAGGGGAGGAGGAGGAGGAGGTGAGGGAAAGGGAGGAGGAGGAGAGGGAGAGGGAGGAGGAGAGGGAAGGGGAGCAAGAGGAGAGGGAAGGAAGAGAAAAAGGAAAAAGGAAGGCGAGGGAGAAGAACGTATGCAGGAGAGAAGGGTGTGAGGAGGAAGGAAGTGAAGGTTGAATGATTTCTCACAGAGTTCCATGCAATGGTGCTGTAAAAAGCGAGTTCTGATGGATTTAGCTCGTCAAATTCCAGGGGCTTCGTTCCAGACGAATAAAACCAATTGGCGGTAGGCATAGGCGAACAAGGTACACAGAGCGTTAATACAGGCATACTTTATATAAACATATATGTATATATATATATATATATATATATATATATATTGTGTGTGTGTGTGTGCGTGTGTGCGTGTGTGTGTGTGTGCGTGTGTGTGTGTGCGTGTGTGTGTGTGTGTGTGTGTGTGTGTGTGTGTGTGTATGTTTTATTCTGGCTGACGACAGGCTATATTATTAAGTTTAGGTGATTTTTACCGTGGAAGTGTTAATGTGGATTTATTTACTTATTTCATCTGTTTATTTGTTCTTAAGGATTAGCAAATCTAGTTGATCCTTGGATGATCTTAGATTGTCTTGGCTTAACGTTAAACCCCCATAGGGTTGTTAATTCTTTTTCCGTATGTACAGTTGGGGGTTAAGTCCATACAATGAAGATACAGTGAACTAATCTAAGCCTAGGAATAGTTCTGTTAATCCTTGTCACTCTACAGGGGATTTCTTTCAGATGAACTGGAAGAGGATTAATCGAAATTTCGTTTTTTTTTTTTTTATGAGCCCAAGTAGTAACTTCTCATTCGCACGTATGTTTGCGCAATGTCAGGCTATTCTGATAAATAAGAACATTCATAGAACATAAGAATAAAGGAGACTGCAAGAGACCAACAGGCCCACACTAAGTAGTTCCATGCCCATCACTACCTATCATACCCATTCACAAATTTATCAAATCATCTCTGTTCAAGTTTTTCCATCCGAGTATGGGGGGGTTGCCTTTCCCTATAGTGCGGCAAGCTGCAATAAACTAAAGAAGATAATGGATGGCCAAGATTGAATTTCACAAGCGTTTCTTTCTGACATTTGAGGTCATGTTACCTCGATGCGGCGAATTTGCTGAAGAGAATGATGGGAAGACGATGAGGGACGATCTATGTACTGTGTTGTGGTTGGTCACTTGCATTCATTCTTAGTTATCTATTTTTCATTTTATCTTATTTATCTATTTGCTTATGTGTTCTTTATCTTTATTCGTCTATTTATAATTTTTTTTATTTCTATACTTTTGTTTATCTTTTTTATTATGTATATATATATTTTTTTATTTTATCTTTATTTATTTGTGTTCGTTATCTTTATTTGTCTATTTAAAATTTTTGTTGTTTATTTTCATACTTTTGTTTATCTTTTTTATTTTGTATATATATATTCATATCTATTTTTATCTACTTGTTGATTTTGCTGCCGCAGCCTTGATGCTGATGTGCTGTGTCTTACTGCATTGTTTCTGACCCAGGGTTGGGGGCGAGATACAGGGATGACCCGTCATCCACGAGAAGCTAAGATGAAAGGGAGGAAAGTGTAGTGGATGGAAGTGGAGTGGGTGGAAGTGGGTACTTGTCTTCTGATTTGGCTACCCCTCTTATAAGGGGAAAAAAACCTTTGGTATATAGATAGCTTTTGCTCTCAGGGTAATTCAGATAAGACTTCTCTGCAGTTAACTTTAAACCGGTTTAAAGTGTTTTAACTGCGAATCCGATTAGCCTCTGGCCATTCACATAAGATTAATCAAATTCGGTTGAAGGAAATTCCTCCCAATTGATCGTGTTGATTGAATGTCTTTGGATAATTGTGAAATGCAAATTTGAACAATTTATGATTGTAAAAAGGCTCTTTACATTAATCAGTGAGATAATCAAGTAAACAAGTCCCTGGATCAAGTGTCTGTAGGTAACTTTCTGCAGGGAGGCTGTGTAATTCTCTTCCTTCCTTCATCTAGAATTTCCATCTGATAGCTTTAAGTCTAATACGACCCGAATTTGGAGTTACGTATTTTTCTATCTCTCTCGCTCTCCCTCCCTCGCTCTCCCTCCCTCTCGCTCTCCCTCCCTCTCGCTCTCCCTCCCTCTCGCTCTCCCTCCCTCTCGCTCTCCCTCCCTCTCGCTCTCCCTCCCTCTCGCTCTCCCTCCCTCTCGCTCTCCCTCCCTCGCGCTCTCCCTCCCTCTCGCTCTCCCTCCCTCTCGCTCTCCCTCCCTCTCGCTCTCCCTCCCTCGCGCTCTCCCTCCCTCTTGCTCTCCCTCCCTCTCGCTCTCCCTCCCTCTCGCTCTCCCTTTATCTCGCTCTCCCTCCCTCTCCCTCTCGCTCTCCCTCCCTCTCCCTCCCTCTCCCTCTCTCTCTCCCTCTCTCTCTCCCTCTCCCTCTCCCTCTTTTTCCCTCCCTCTCCCTGTGTTTCTCTCCCTCTTTCTCCCTCTCTCTTTCCCTCTCTTCCTCTTTCCCTCTCTCCCTCTCTCCCTCCCTCTCTCCCACTCCCTCTCCCTCTCCCTCTCTCCCACTCCATCTCCCTCTCTCTATCTCTATCTCTACTCTTATCTATATCTATCTATTTATTGTTGTTTCAAGTGGTATTTTTGCTTTCTAGGATGGTATTCTTTCTTTCCAGATTGCTATTTGTTATCCAATGTTGTTTTTTTTCCAAAATGATCTTTTTTTCTCCATATTTGCATTTTTTCCAAAGTGATATTTTATCGGTGGAATGCATCATTGCTGGGTGTGCTTGGTTATTTTGGGTATGTGTACGTGTCCGTGTGTGTGTACCTGTGTACGTGTATGTGTATGTACCCGTGTACGTGTCCGTGTATGTATATGTATCCGTGTACGTGTCCTTGTATGTGTGTGTATCCGTGTACGTGTCCGTGTATGTGTGTGTACCCAAGTACGTGTCCGTGTATGTGTGTGTACCTGTGTACGCGTATGTGTGTGTACCCGTGTACGTGTCCATGTATGTATATGTATCCGTGTACGTGTCCTTGTATGTGTGTGTATCCATGTACGTGTCCGTGTATGTGTGTGTACCCGTGTACGTGTCTGTGTATGTACCTGTGTACGTGTATGTGTGTACCCGTGTACGTGTCCGTGTATGTGTGTGTACCCGTACACGTGTCCATGTATGTGTACGTATACGTGTACATGGTGCGCCCACCCCCAGGTACGTACATGACCTCGCCCACGGAACGTCCGAGTTCATTATGGGTCACCTTCGCGTCACGTGATCAGACAACTCGCCGCAGGATTAGAACTCCGTGGTTGTTCGTCGCTCGCAACACGCAACATTGGAACAGTGTTGCAGGTTGCACGCAACAATGGAACAATGTCGGAAGTTGCACGCAACAATGAAACAGTATTGCAGGTTGCACGCAACAATGGAACAGTGTTGCAGGTTGCACACAACATTGGAACAGTGTCTGAGGTTGTATGTAACAGGAGAGTTTTACAGGTACGCAACAATGGAATGGTATTGCAGGTTGCATGGAACAATGGAATGGCGTTGGGGGTTGTATGCAAGAATGGAACAGCGTTGCAGGTTGCACGCAACATTGAACGTGTAGGAGGTTGCACGCAACAGGAGAGTTTTGCAGGTTGTACGCAACAATGGAATGGTGTTGCAGGTTGTACGCAACAACGGAAGAGTGACGGAGGTTGCACGCCACAGCGGAAAAGTGGCGGAGGTTGCACGCAACAATGGAACAGTGGCGGAGGTTGCACGCAACAGTGGAACAGTGGCGGAGGTTGCATCCAACAATGGAATAGAGTGGAGAGTTGCATATAAGTGTGAGTATTACATATTGTATATAACAATGAAATAATGTAGGTTGTATGCAACAATGGAATAGTGTTGCAGGTTGCACGCAAGATTGAGTGTTCCAAGTTGCCCACATCAATGGAACAGCAGATAGTACATGCAACAATGGAAGTGTTGGATGTTGCATGCAACAATAGAACAGTGTTGGATGTTGCATGCAACAATGGAACAGTGTTGGAGGTTGAGGCTGCATGCAACAATGGAACAGTGTTAGAGGTTGAGGTTGCATGCAACAATAGAAGTGTTGGGTGTTGCATGCAACAATGGAACAGTGTTGGAGGTTGCACGCGACAATGGAACAGAGTTGGAGGTTGAGGTTGCATGCAACAATGGAACAGTGTTGGAAATTGCATGCAACAGTGGAACAGTGTTGGAGGTTGCATGCAACAATGGAAAATCGTCGCGCGCGACAATACAAATGTTGCAGGTTGCGTGCAACAAGGGAAGAGTGTCGAATTAACTTTTATGCCCTCCGGTGTCACATTAAAATGTTTGGCTTTGCGGGGAAATTCCGACGAAGGCCGGAGGAAACCACCACGCCACAGGGCACGTGTTTTGTTAAACACGGGCCGCCAACGTTGGTGCAACAGAAGCTAACGCCCAAAAAGAAAGAGAGAGAGAGAAAAAGTGTTTTGGAGGTGCGATGGTCAACATGGAAGAGGAGGAAGGGGAGGAGGAGGAGGAGGAGGAGGAGGAGGAGGAGGATGATCAAGAGGTTGAGGTGGAAGAGGAGGAGGAAGATATTGAGGTGGAAGAGGTAGTGAAGGAAGAGTAAGTTGGGTTGGAAGAGAAGGTGCAACAAGGGATTGAGGAAGAGGAGGAGGAGGAGGAGGAGGAAGGGGAGGAGGTTGAGGTGAAGGAGGAGGAGGAGGAAGAGATTGAAGTGGAAGAGGTTGTGAAGGGAGATTAAGCTGAGTTGGAAGAGAAGGTGCAACAAGGGGAAGAGGAGGAGGAGGAAGGAAGAGGAGGAGGAGGAGGAGGTTGTTGAAAGTTGAGGTGGAGGAGGAAATGTTTGTAAGTGGAGGAGGTGGAGAAGGAGGAGGAGTTGGTTGAAAGTGGAGTAGGTGGAGGAGGAGGAAAAGGTTGAAAATGGAGAAAGTAGTGGAGAAGGAGGAGGAGAAGAAGGTTGTTGACATTCGAGGTGGAGGAGGAAATGGTTGTAAGTGGAGGAGTTGGAAAAGGAAGAGGAGGAATTGGTTGAAAGTGGAGTAGGTGGAGGAGGAGGAAAAGGTTGAAAATGGAGACGGTAGTGGAGGAGGAGGAGGAGGAGGAGGAGGAGGTTGTTGAAAATCGAGGTAGAGGAGAAAATGGTTGTAAGTGGAAGAGTTGGTCGAAAGTGGAGTAGGTGGAGGAGGAGGAAAAGGTTGAAAATGGAGAGGTAATGGAGGAGGAGGAGGAGGAGGAGGAAGAAGAAGTGTTAGCGACAGTGTAAGAGAAAAACGAAAGAGTGAAAAGAAGAAAGAAAGAACCAGAGAAAGCGAGGACGGGATGTGGCGGAATTCGAAGAACTGTCGATGTTGATAATGACGAACATTGAGGGCAAGAATCCCCCAACAACACCTGAGGTGCCCCAGGGGCTCCCGAGGTCGTAGCTACGTTCGATGTGGAACCTTGGAGGGGGGGTGAAGGGTGGGAGGTAATAGTAGTTCTGGGGAGGATAACCGGAACGGTTGTAAACCAGTGACAAAAGTCCGGCAATAAAAACTTTGGAAGTTGACCCCGAAAAGTGGGATTGGGCGAGGTGCCTGCTGTGACTTTTTTTTTTTTTTTTTTTTTTTGTGTGTGTGTGTGTGTGTGTATGTGTGTGTGATTCACCTTGGTCTCTGGATCACGTGTTGGACTCGTGATCGACAGTTAGTTCCCTCCCGGTAGAGAGCTCAGAGCTCGTATGACTGATCTATGGGTAATGCTTTGACTTTACACGGACACACACACACCCAACTCCCCGCCCATGAGAGTTGGAGTAACGACTCGAAGCGCAGCGATACTGAAGTTATTTTCAGCCCTGGGCAAGATTCGAACCCGGACCGCCGTAGTGACAGTTTGGGACTCTACGAACCGCGCCACCGTGTGTGTGTGTGTGTGTGTGTGTGTGTGTGTGTGTGTGTGTGTGTGTGTGTGTGTGTGTGTGTGTGTGTGTGTGTGTGTGTGTGTGTGTGTGTGTGTGTGTGTGTGTGTGTGTGTGTGTGTGAGAGTGTGTGTGTGTGTGTGTGAGAGAGTGTGTGTGTGTGTGTGTGTGTGTGTGAGAGAGAGAGAGAGAGAGAGAGAGAGAGAGAGAGAGAATGGTACAGTCGTGAGGTAACCATACAGTAAACAAAACATATATGAAAACACAGACAGGGTAAGGATGTATATGTGTTTTTGTAGGTCATCCAGACGAGGTGGTGAGTGGACTAAAAGTAATATGTGTTTTGGATTGACGTGAAAAAGGGATTAGGGTTTGGAACCCAAAGAACTCCTTCTTTGAGGAACCTCAAGTTATCATTGTCTCTCTTAAATATGGATGTACAGATCTCTTGTTTAGATTCGTAAATTAACACGTCATTAATTATCTTTTTTGCTCTCTGTCCTCTCTCTCTCTCTCTCTTATTTTTCTATAACTTCCTCTAAAACTGTCAGGAAATAGATTTAATTTGGAAGTAGGTAGAAACAACTTCGCCAACCGTGTAGTTAACGAATGGAATAAACATCCTGCAGAGGCAGTGCAATGTAGTTCAGTTCGAAGCTTTAAGATTCGTTTAGGTAAACACCTAAGCAAGATACTGCAATGCCTGCCATTTATTTGATGTTATTTGTTATTATTTGTCTCTTTTTGTTATTATTTCCTTGATTTTCATTTATTATCATTTATCTGTATTATTATTTACTATTTACCTGTTTGTTTATTATTCAACTATACCCATGCATTTATTTATCTATTTTATCTATTTATATTATAATTTTTAATTGTTTATTTATTTATTTATTATTATTATGATTTTTTCGCATCCGACCTAGTTATGGACCAAAAGGTCTCCTGTCGGCATGTTCCGCCTTTGTAATCCAATGTAATTTTTTTCGTCTTGCTTGCTTAATCGTTATTCCAATCAGTCTATATTGCTCATTACTTAGCTCAGTCTATCTTTAATTACTCTCATCCGCTTGAACAAGAAAATGAAAATTGATTTCTGAAAAATCCAAGTTCAGGTTCATTTGCCTGAAATATATCGAACTCGAGTGTAGCGTGGCGAGCGCGAAGCTCAAGGGAACACTGAGGTTATTGATGGTGCACTGTGGCGGTGTTCTTCTTCGTTGCCATATTGATGTGGGCAATTAAACGGGAAGAATTGCGATCGTTGCGTCGGTAGTCGAGGGCTAATGCCATATGGAAGATTTCTCTTGGGCCCTCATGACTGATGAGAGGCAAGGCTCGACTGAGGAAGGCAGGTGCAAGCACAGGTAATTATGGATATATATTTTTTTCTTTTCCTATTATACTTTTTTATTTTTATTTTTATTTTTTACTTTTTTATTTTTTATTTCTTTTATTTTCTTTTATTCTATTTTAATCTATTTTTTGTCTTGTTCTATTTTATTTTTCATTTTTTATTTATTTATTTATTTTTTCTTGTATGTCGTCTTCTGAGACGTCTTTGGAGTGTTCTTTGTCATCATATTTTTATATTCGTCATCCACCATCACCACCAGTACTACAACTACCACCACCAATTGCACCAAACACCCGCCACCACCTACCACCAACAACCATTACCACCACCACTACCACCACCACTACCACCACAACCCACCGTTACCACCCATTATCACCACCACCACCAGCCATCATCACCACTATCACCACCACTACCACCACTACTACCACTACTACCACCACCACTACTACCACCACCCACCGTCACCACCACCCACCGTCACTACCACTATCACCACCACCCGACCACCACCCAAC
Source organism: Oratosquilla oratoria (assembly GCF_046742065.1). Classification (NCBI taxonomy): domain Eukaryota; kingdom Metazoa; phylum Arthropoda; class Malacostraca; order Stomatopoda; family Squillidae; genus Oratosquilla; species Oratosquilla oratoria. The sequence continues at coordinate 44,887,570 of NC_134803.1, read as the reverse complement.
GTCACCACCACTATCACCACCACCCGACCACCACCCACCGTCACCACCACCCACCGTCACCACCACTACCACCACCCACCATCACCACCCACCATTACCACCACGACCAACCATTACCATCACCACCCACCATTACCACCACCACCCACCATTACCACCACCACCCACCATTACCACCACCACCACCACCCACCATTACCACCACCACCCACCATTACCACAACCCACCACCACCCACTATTACCACAACCCACCACCACCCACCATCACCACCCACCATTACCACCACTACTCACCATTACCACCACCACCCACCATTACCACCACCATCCACCATTACCACAACCCACCACCACCCATCATCACCCACCATTACCACCACTACTCACCATTACCACCACCACCCACCATTACCACCACCACCCACCATTACCACCACCACCCACCATCACCCACCATTACCACCACTACTCAGCATTACCACCACCACCCACCATTACCACCACCCACCCACCATTACCACCACCCACCCACCATTACCACCACCCACCCACCATTACCACCACCCACCCACCATTACCACCACCCACCCACCACTAACACCACCCACCCACCACTAACACCACCCACCATTACCACCACTACTCACCATTACCACCATCACCCACCATTACCACCACCACCCGCCATCACCACTATTACCACTATAACCACTAACACCACCACCCACCATTACCACCACTACTCACCACTAACACCACCCACCACTACTCACCACTAACACCACCCACCATTACCACCACCACCCACCATTACCACCACCACCCACCATTACCACCACCACCCACCATTACCACCACCCACCATTACCACCACCCACCATTACCACCACCCACCATTACCACCACCCACCATTACCACCACCCACCATTACCACCACCCACCATTACCACCACCCACCATTACCACCACCACCCACCATCACCACCCACCATTACCACCACTACTCACCATTACCACCACGACCCACCATTACCACAACCCACCCGCCATCACCACCACTACCACCACTACCACTAGCACCGCCACCATTATCTACCACCACCAACCACTCACCAACCACCGCTACCACCACCACCACCAATTCTCCGTTATCATTATTAGTAAACTTTTTTATACAATTATATCTACAAATTTCTTCATTTATTCTTTATTTTTGTATCAGATATTAATAAATCGTCACACCTCATTAAATGCATCAAAAATTGAGTTAATTGAGCATAAATTGTTAATCCCTTTTCCTATGGCGTTGTTCCTACTTGGTAAATGCGATTACATAAATGGCTGTGTGATTATTACGATGGTTATTTACGCATTTGACCGAAAATAGATGACATAGATACGAACAAATATGTGCCGAATTGTTACTAGATCATTGGAAGCGCAATGTTGTTGTTTAATTAGAGAGAGAGAGAAAAAGGATAATTGATTAAAGTTGAATGGACATGTTCTGTATGTGTATGAAGTGCACACACACACACACACACACACACACACACACACACACACACACACACACACACACACACACACACACACACACACACACACACACACACACACACACACACACACACACACACACACACACACACATATATATATAATATGAATATATATATATATATAATATGCATATATATATAATATGCATATATATATATATATATATAATATGCATATATATATATACATACACATATTTGTACAACACTGAGTAGGTACCACTTGTCAAGTACTACCGCAGATTCGAATCATTGGCTGTACCACGTTTCAATTTCTGCATGTTGGCCTCCTCGAGTCTCGATGTTGATATCTTAAAATATTGGTGTGTTGTGGTTGATAATATATATATACATATATATATATATATATATATATATATATATATATATATATATATATATATAACGTAGAAACCACTGTTGGAGTAGAATAAAAAGGTGGTAAATGTCCATCAAAGGTTAAAAGAAGAACAGAGCCAAGGGGTTTATTCGATTCCATGTAAAGGTTGTGACTTAGTTTACATCGGGCAGACTGGTAGGGATTTGAATACCAGGATGATTGAACATAAACGTTCCATTAAATATGCACAAGAGAGCTCAGCTGTGTTCCAACATGTTAAGCAATTTAAACATTGCTTAGATTGGGACAGAGCTGAGCTTATTTATAAATCCAGATGTGAGTTCAGGAGAAAAATGGTAGAATCTACGATCATTGAATATCAGCCCAACATGAATATTTCAAAGGGGCAATGGTCCCCGGACATAATGTCCGGACTCTTCATCTCCAACCTAGTGAAAGCTCATTTGCCTCCTGACCTCACATACGGAGTGAGTCGAGGGTAGAGATATCTTCCCATGTTCCCCTTTCTTTTGTTAAGGGTGCTACTTAAACAGCACGCCCTCTCTTATTTGTATCTACTGAAGAGGATTGCAGTTTGCAATCGAAATATATAGATTCCCCGTTTCCAGTCTATTCTACTCCAACAGTGGTTTCTACGTTATTGACAAATGTGTGATTACATTTTTCACCTGTAATATATACATATATATATACACATATATATATACATATACATATATATATATATGTATATTGGTCACTGGTACATGATGTTGCCATACGAGTATAAAGTATTTTCATCGAATACCTTCCATACCAGTCGGCCCTTTTTTTCCGCCAGGCGATTTTATTCCTCTTGGGGCCACGCCTCAGTAACGAAGAGGTAATGGTAACTCTTGATTATTGAAAAGTAAAACCTTTATTTTCATTTTTAATTAGGAGATTATTATTGGTCAGATTTAACGAGATAATCAATGTTGTCGTAAAAAGGTTGTTACTGGATTTACGTGAAAATATTATTAAATTTTCATAACAAATTATCATTTGCATGCAAGTGCTCGCGCGCACACACACACACACACACACACACACACACACACACACACACACACACACACACACACACACACACACACACACACACTCGATGGCGCAGTTGGTAGAGTTCCCGGCTGCCACTACGGCGGTCCAGGTTCGAATCCCGCCCAGGGCTGAAGTAATTTTAGTATCGCTGAGCTGCGAGTTGTTACTCCAGCTCTCGTGGGCGGGGAGTTGGATGTGCGTGTAAGGTAACAGCATTACCCATAGATCGATCATATATGAGCTCTGAGTTCTCTTCCGGGAGGGAAATAGCTGTCGATCACGAATCTAACACGTGATCCAAGACCATGGTGAATCACACACACACACACACACACACACACACACACACACACACACACACACACACACACACACACACACACACACACACACACACACCTACACACACACACCTACACCTACACACACACCTACACCTACACACACACCTACACACACACCTACACACACACCTACACACACACCTACACACACACCTACACACACACCTACACACACACACACACACACACACACACACACACACACACACACACACACACACACACACACACACACACACACACACACACATACACACATACACACATATCTACACATACACACACACATACACACATACACACATACACACGCTACATACACACACTATACACACACACACACACACACACACACACGCACACACACACACACACACACACACACACACACACACACACACACACACACACACACATTGATACGCGTATACATACAGACACACGCACACCTGTATGCACACCACATCACATTACAAGTAAAAATGTTATATATAAAGTACGCATTCATACGCACTCTCCTTACCTATACGTGTATGTACGCGCTTGTGCGTATGTATGCAGAAATATAAAATACGCGTATATCTACACATACACGTATATACATATATTCACATTGATATCACTTTCACATAGGGTAATGAGATTACCAGGGAATTTGCTGAGCTTCTTGAAGGGAACGAAAGAGGGGGGGGAGAGAAAGGGTGACGGAAGGGGGAAGGGGGGAAGGGAGGGGGAAGGGGGAAGGAGGGAAGGAAAGGAAAGAAGTGGGAAGGAAGAATGGAGGGAAGAGGAAGGAAGGAAGGAAAGGGAAAAGGGAATGGAGGAAAGGAAGGGGAAGGGAAAACGGAGGGAAGGAAGAGGAAGGAAGGATGGAGGAAAGGGGAGGAAGGAAGGAGGAAATGGAGAAGGAAAGGGGAAGGGGGAGAAGGAGGGGAGGAAGGGAAACCAGTGGGAAGGGAAAAAGGAGGGAAGAGGAAGGAAGGAAGGAAGGGGAAGGGGAAACGGATGGAAGAGAAAGGAAGGAACGATGGAAGGGAAGGGGAGGAAGGAAGGAGGTAATGGGGAGTGAAGGGGATAGGGTGGAGGGAGGGGAAAGGAGGAGAGGAAGGAAAAGAAATGGGAAGGGAGAATGGACGGAAGAGGAAGGAGAGAAGGAAAGGGAAGGGGGATTGGAAGGGAGGAAGGGGAAAGGAAAGGACTGAAGGAAGGATGGAGGGAAGGGGGATGAAGGAAGGAGGAAATGGGGAAGGAAGGGGGAAGGAGGTTAATCCTGAAGATGATGATGATGCAAGGCTTGAGCGCTGGGAGACCGTTAACTAAGGGCAAGGCTTCCACCGGGATAGCTTGAGCGAGTGACAGTTACTAGTAGTCGGAGAATGAATGAAGATAAGCTTCACTGAAGGTGGTGTAAACAAACTGGAATATTTTCGTGTGACAATGAGCAAACAGTTGAAAACATTCAAGAAGTTATTTAACATCAAAACAGGCCAGACTACTCGTTCGTCAAATATGATCGTTTAGTTTTCGCCAGACGATGTATAAGGTACATACATCATGATTATGACTTACGAGAAGGTTGTATGTATAATACTATATAATGGGGACTTTTTTCGATTAAGGACGACAATTTCGTGCACCCCCTGAGTCGCGTAAAACGAGGTTCATTTACGCCGGATTTCGCGTAAAACGAGATCCGCCGAGAGTACATTTGCCAGAAGAAGATGTATAAGGTACATACATCATGATTATGACTTACGAGAAGGCTTTATGTATTATACTATATAGGGGGGGGGACTTTTTCGATTAAGGACGGCAATCCCGTGCACCCCCTGAGTCGCGTAAAACGAGGTTCATTTCCATCGGATATCGCGTAAAACGAGACCCGCGAAGAGGAGGCGGAAGCGTCTGAAAAGGCGAAGTAATACAAATGCAAAGTCATTATCCACAATAAGACGAGAAGCAATGGGTGTCGGGGCAGAGGGCGTTGCACAGATTAGGAATGGCTGGGGCAGAGGGCATTGCACAGATTAGGAATGGCTGGGGGAAGGCTAACAAGAGGGCTTAGGGAAGCCGCCTCCAAAGGTCCTGAATGACGCAAGGAAGAAAGAGTTTCAGGACGTTAGGTAAGGAATTATTCAGGAAAGGCTTAGGATTGGATGCAGACGCTAGCAGTCCTTCGGTACCAAACGAAGGATAAAAAAGGAAACGAAGTTTCGTTAGGATAAAGGATTTGTTGAGTCAACAAAAGAACACAAGAATGAAGGAGACTGTAAGAGACCATAGGGCCTACACTAGGTAGGAATGAGCATTGAGCACAAACACCAAGTAAAGTCCATCCGTAGCCTACAAAAATCAAATGAATAAATGAATAAATAAATTCTTTGATTTAACGTCGAGATCTCTCCTCCAGTCAGGAGGCTAACACGGTGCCCCTTACAGAGGACTTTGTAGCTGAAATAAATAGATAAACAAATATAAAAATAAAAATAAAAACATGGAATCGATCAATATATAGACTAAACCTAGGAACGAATGTATAAATAAATGAATAGAAAAAATAATTAAGTGAATGAAATCTAAGGATGAAGGATTTTTCTTTCGAGATGAAGAAAAATCCCAACTGGACCTAAGCGAGTCTGGAGAACTAAAGAAGGCTCAGATGTAAATGAAAAAAGTTTCTATTTAGGCAGTGGAAATGCAAATTTATTAGAAAAAAATGTTTGGAGGAGCTGGAAGAGGAGTTGGAGGAAGAAGAGGAGATGGATGAGGAATTGGAAGAGGAGGAGATGGAGGAGGAATTGGCGGAGGAGATGGATGAGGAATTAGAGGAGGAGGAGGAGATGGATGAGGAATTGGAGGAGGAGGAGGAGGAAATGGGTGAGGAATTGGAGGAGATGGATGAGGAATTGGAAGAGGAGGAGGAGGAGGAGATGGATGAGGAATTAGAGGAGGAGGAGATGGAGGAGGAGGAGATGGAGGAGGAGGAGATGGAGGAGGAGGAGATGGAGGAGGAGGAGATGGAGGAGGAATTGGAGGAGGAGGAGGAGGAGATGGAGGAGGAATTGGAGGAGATGGATGAAGAATTGGAGGGGCAGAAGGAGATGGATGAAGAATTGGAAGAAATACTTGTACATACATACATATACCAAAGGCTTTTTCCCCCTTACAAGGTAGGTAGCCAAAAAACAAAACAAAAAAAAACATTCCCACCCACTCCATCCCTAAATACACTCCACTACCCTCCACCCTCTACCCTCTACCCTCCCTCTTATCTTGGCACCTCCTGGACGACGGGTCATCCCTGCATCTTGTCCACTGCCCTGGGTCAGAGGCAGTGTCGCTAGACACAGCACATCCACAGCAAGGCCGCTTCATTAAATCGGCGACCCCCCCTCTCCGTCCCCTCATGCAGAAAAGGAAATGGGTAGAAATTCCTTCGGGCTGCGTCAAATTTTCTCACACACACTCGTTCAATAGGAAAAAGTTACATGAAACTCAACAAATCTATTGAAAAGACGATTGAACCATAATTCATACTCAACCACGAAACTTTAAAAAAAAAACATCACAAATGAACAATATTTACACGAAGCACAGTGAAACCTATATTATGACAAAACCACCCACAAGTAGGGCAGTAGGGCCATAAGAAAAAGAGATGTAAAAAAATATATATATAAAAATAAATAAATAAATATTCAATAATAATAATAATAATGATACAAAAATATACAAAAATAATACAAAAATTAATACAAAAATAATACAAAAATTAATACAATTAATGCAAAAATAATACAAATTAATACAATTAATACAAAAATAATACAAAAAAAATAATACAAAAAATAATACAAAAAAATACAAAAAATAATAATAAAAAATAATACCAAAAATAATAATAGAAATAATACAAAAAATAATAAATAATAATAAAAGATAAAATAGCAATAAAAGATAATAAGAAAAATGATAATCAAGCAAAGCTGTGTAGTAGAGGAAAGGGAATGACAAAATGGCCGGAAGCGGAGCATGAGAGACGATTATTTCCCTGGAATCAAACAGATCATCATTCTGTCTTGTACAAATGACTCGCCAAGGAATTCCCACGAATTATTCTGCTCCACGTGTATAGCCTTGCAACGATCTTGCTCTTGAAGCGATTTTGCGTGTGTGTGTGTGTGTGTGTGTGTGTGTGTGTGTGTGTGTACACGTGATTGTGTGTGTACATGTATGTACCTTTTTTGTGTACGCGTGTTTCTGTGTGTGTACATGTATGTACCTCTTTTGTGTACGCTTGTTTCTGTGTGTGTACAAGTGTTTGTGTGTGTACACGTGATTGTGTATGTGTACGTGTGTACGTGTTTTTTGTGTACGCGGGTTTCTATGTAAACAAATGTTTGTGTATGAGTACACGAGTTTGTGTGTAAGTACACATGTTTGTGTGTGTACATGTGTTTGTGTATGCGAACACTTGTTTGTGTTTACATGTGTTTGTGTGTGTGCAGGTGTTTGTGTGTGTGTACATGTGTTTGTGTGTGTGTGCACGTGTTTGTGTGTGAACGTACACGTGTGTGTGTGTGTGTGTGTGTATGTGTGTGTATATGTGTGTGTGTGTGTGCATGTGTGTGCGTGTGTGTGTGTGTGTGTGCACGTGCTTGTGTGTGCACGTATTTGTGTGTATACACGTTTGTGTGTGTACACGTGTTTGTGTGTGTGTACATATGTATGTGTGTGTGCATGCATTTTTATATGTGCATCCCATGTGTGTACACACAAGTACGAGTATTTGTATAAGTGGTGAATAAAGTGGAATGACAATACCCATGATAGAGGCATTAATACCATCCGGAACGGAAAAGGTCAAGATGGGTCGGGAGTCGACATGGGGGCTTGTACAATACGGTGATTTTATTTTTCTATATGGTTTATTGTATTTATTTTATTTTCATTACATTTGTAACATTAATTTTACTTTATTTTCATTTTTTCTTATTTTATATAATTTCTTTTAGTTCCATTTTATTCATTATCTATTTAATTATGCTAATTGTTTAATTTACCAGATGGAGGGACCGCGACCTAGCTCAAACCAGGGACCGCCATTTCACGTGACGTCATCGCCTGCCATTCAATATAACAAAGTCTACAAAGAGTGTCACATTTATTCCGAACTGGGTCGCGAGAACAACCGAGGTCACCCTAGGTCAACCGAGGTCACCCTAGGTCAACCGAGGTCACCCTAGGTCAACCGAGGTCACCCTAAGTCAACCGAGGTCACCCTAAGTCACCCTAAGTCACCCGAGGTCACCCTAGGTTACCCTAGGTCACTCTAGGTTACCCTAGGTCACTCTAGGTTACCCTAGGTCACTCGAGGTCACTCTAGGTTACCCTAGGTCACTCTAGGTTACCCTAGGTGAACCGAGGTCACTCTAGGTCACCCTAGGTCAACCGAGGTTACCTTAGGTCAACCGAGGTTACCTTAGGTCAACCGAGGTCACCCTAGGTCAAACGAGGTCAATTGAGACCATAACTGTGGAATGACACGGGTAGACAAGAATGGAATAAAGAGGGGTGATGGGACGGTGCGTGGAATGAACTCCCGAATGTGGAATGACATGATGGAAAAAAAAGTCCACTGTTGAATTAAGCGATGGAATCAACCAATTTGTTGACCAACATGCGCCTCCCCTCCCCTCTCCCCCTCCCTCCTCCCCCCTTTTCCCATCCCCCTCCCCTTCTCCCCTCTCCTCCCTCCTCCCTCTCCCCTTCCCCCCTACCCTTCCGTCCCTCCTCCCCCCTTTTCCCATCCCCCTCCCCTTCTCCCCTCTCCTCCCTCTCCCCTTCCCCCCTACCCTTCCGTCCCTCCTCCCCCTCCCCCAGGTATCCCCCTCCCCCTCCCTACTCCCCCTCCAGGTCTCGTCTCTCCTCCCCCTCTCTCCTCCCCCCTCCCCCCTGACCTCCCTCCTCCCCCTTCCCCCAGGTCTCCCCCTCCCCCTCCCTCCTTCCCCCCAGGTCTCCCCCTCCCCTTCCCTTCTCCCCCCTCCTCCCCTCTACCCCCGGGCTGGAGTGATCGCTGGAAAGCCCGCCGGACTATGTCATGACTTTGAATGAAGCCACATTGCTCTCTCGGATTTTTTTTATTTATTTATTTTTCATTTATTTATTTATTTATTTATTTACTTATTTATTTATTATGTTTTGTGTTTTGAGTTTGAGTTTATTTTTTATTTATTTATTTATCTATTGTGTTATGAGTTCTAGTGCAGTCTGTAATATTTTTGGTGCCTTTAACCCCCTTCCTCCCCCCCCTTCGTACCCCTCTCCCCCGTAGTTGGCAGAGTTCCCGGCTGCCACTACGGCAGTCCGGGTTCGAATCCCGCCCAGGGCTGAAATAATTTCAGTATCGCTGCGCTGCGAGTCGTTACTCCAACTCTCGTGGGCGGGGAGTTAGGTGTGTGTGTGTGTGTGCGTGTAAGGTCACGGCATTAGCCATAGATCGGTCATATATATGAGCTCTGAGCTCTCTTCCGGGAGGCTAAAAACAGATGATCACGAGTCTAATACGTGATCCAAGACCAAGGGGAATCAGACACACACATGGGGGGGGGTCTATGACGTCATTCCCTCTCATGACAAACACCTCATTTAACCTCACTTGTCCTTATCACGAGGGCGCCTTCTGTCGCCGTCAACTTTCCGGATCCAGCAACTTGTGACGTCATCGCCACCACTCGTGACGTCATTGACCCTACTAGTGACGTCACTTGTCGTTGATGACGTCATTGCCACCGAACTGTCAGTTCAATGGGTTAATTTTCTTACTAGTAAATCACGACAGTGTAACTGCACGCAACACGATTTTGTTGTTCTTGACCAAGACTCCAGGCGACCATAGGGTACTCGGCGAACGTTCTTGAATATGCGAATGATAATAATAATAATAATAATAATAAATAATAATATAATAATAATGAGATGGTGATGTTCATGATGATTGATTATAATTAATAATAGTTCCTTGAGTTTTATTGACCGGAAATCTGCAGACCTACATTGACTGGATTGTATTAGTGTGGGGTGGTTTTAGTGTCATTGGCTGGAGGAAGTGGGAGGGAGTCGTCGCCGGTTGGAAGAAAAAGTTGAGATTGGTAAAAAAAAAAAAATTGGGGGCCCAGTCAGGGACCGAGCGCCAGCCCCTCGGGTCTGCACCTCTTTCGAAAAATTAAAGAATTAACAGAGCTGATATGGAACGTGTGTGTGTGTGTGTGTGTGTGTGTGTGTGTGTGTGTGTGTGTGTGTGTGTGTGTGTGTGTGTGTGTGTGTGTGTGTGTGTGTGTGTGTGTGTGTGTGTGTGTGTGTGTGTGTGTGTGTGTGTGTGCGTGTCGTTTGTGTTTACTTAATTGTAGTATACAGAAGAGGAACAACGTTCGAGGGATTCTGTCCCTTACTCTCCAATTATCAGACCTGGCTACAATGTACGTGTGTGTGTGTGTGTGTGTGTGTGTGTGTGTGTGTGTGTGTGTGTGTGTGTGTGTGTGTGTGTGTGTGTGTGTGTGTTTACTTAATTGTAGTATACAGAAGAGGAACAACGTTCGAGGGATTCTGTCCCTTACCCTCCAATTATCAGACCTGGCTACAATGTACGTGTGTGTGTGTGTGTGTGTGTGTGTGTGTGTGTGTGTGTGTGTGTGTGTGTGTGTGTGTGTGTGTGTGTGTGTGTGTGTGTGTGTGTGTGTGTGTGTGTGTGTGTGTGTGTGTGTGTGTGTGTGTGTGTGTGTGAGAGCGAGAGAGAGAGAGAGAGAGAGAGAGAGAGAGAGAGAGAGAGAGAGAGAGAGAGAGAGAGAGAGAGACGCACAGACAGGTAGAGAGACAGGAAGGCAGAGATAGAGAGACAAGTAGACAGAGAGAAGAATTAGACAGACAGAGAGACGCAGGTAGACAGAGAGACGCAGGTAGACAGAGAGACGCAGGCAGAAAGAGAGACACAGGTAGACAGACGCAGGCAGACAGAGAGACACAGGTAGACAGACACAGGCAGACAGAGAGACGCAGGCAGACCGAAAGAGGAAGACAGACAGAGAGAAAGAGAGGAGGCAGACAGAGAGACAGGCAGGCAGGCAGGCAGACACAGACAGACAGACACACAGACAGACACAGACAGACAGACACAGACAGACAGACAGAGACACAGACAGACAGACACAGACAGACAGACACAGACAGACAGACACAGACAGACAGACACAGACAGACAGACACAGACAGACAGACACAGACAGACAGACACAGACAGACAGACACAGACAGACAGACACAGACAGACAGACACAGACAGACACAGACAGACAGACACAGACAGACAGACACAGACAGACAGACACAGACAGACACAGACAGACAGACACAGACAGACACAGACAGACAGACACAGACAGACACAGACAGACAGACACAGACAGACACAGACAGACAGACACAGACAGACACAGACAGACACAGACAGACACAGACAGACACACAGACAGACACACAGACAGACAGACACAGACAGACAGACACAGACAGACAGACACAGACAGACAGACACAGACAGACAGACACAGACACAGACAGACAGACACAGACAGACAGACACAGACAGACACAGACAGACACAGACAGACACAGACAGACAGACACAGACAGACACAGACAGACAGACACAGACAGACACAGACAGACAGACACAGACAGACACAGACAGACACAGACAGACACAGACAGACACAGACAGACACAGACAGACACAGACAGACAGACACAGACAGACACAGACAGACAGACACAGACAGACAGACACAGACAGACAGACACAGACAGACAGACACAGACAGACACAGACAGACACAGACAGACAGACACAGACAGACAGACACAGACAGACAGACACAGACAGACACAGACAGACAGACACAGACAGACAGACACAGACAGACAGACACAGACAGACAGACACAGACAGACAGACAGAGACAGACAGACACAGACAGACAGACAGACAGACAGACACAGACAGACAGACACAGACAGACAGACAGACACAGACAGACAGACACAGACAGACAGACACAGACAGACAGACACAGACAGACAGACACAGACAGACAGACACAGACAGACAGACACAGACAGACAGACACAGACAGACAGACACAGACAGACAGACACAGACAGACACAGACAGACAGACACAGACAGACAGACACAGACAGACAGACAGACACAGACAGACAGACACAGACAGACAGACACAGACAGACAGACACAGACAGACAGACACAGACAGACAGACACAGACAGACAGACACAGACAGACAGACACAGACAGACAGACACAGACAGACAGACACAGACAGACAGACACAGACAGACAGACACAGACAGACAGACACAGACAGACAGACACAGACAGACAGACACAGACAGACAGACACAGACAGACAGACAGACACAGACAGACACAGACAGACAGACACAGACAGACACAGACAGACACAGACAGACACAGACAGACACAGACAGACACAGACAGACAGACACACAGACACACAGACACACAGACACACAGACACACAGACACACACACAGACAGACACAGACAGACACACAGACAGACACACAGACAGACACACAGACAAACACAGACAGACAGACACAGACAGACACACAGACACAGACAGACACACAGACACACAGACACACAGACACAGACAGACACAGACAGACAGACAGACAGTTATGGGGAGAGAGAGGGAGAGGAGCTAGCGAGTGGACAAAAACGACAGGAGAGCGAGGGATGAAAACAGACAGACGGACAGGCGGAAGGACTTGGGAAGACATGGTAGGCAAGCAAGTGAGAGACAGTGTGACAGATGTGACAACAAAGGAGGTTGATTAAGGCTAACTATACAGTAGGAGAAAGAAGTTCATCATGGGATTGAGTCATTATATCAACAAATAACAATGTGATTGTGCACTACCCCTAACACCTACACACACACACACACACACACACACACACACACACACACACACACACACACACACACACATACATACATACATACATATATACATGCATACATACATGCATACATACATGCATACACACTCGCCCTCGGTGGCGCAGTTGGTAGAGTTCCCGGCTGCCACTACGGCGGTCCGGGTTCGAATCGCCCACCCCACAGGGCTGAATAATTTCAGTATCGCTGCGTTGTGAGTTGTTACTCCAACTCTAGTGGGCGGGGAGTTGGGTGTGTGTGTGTGTGTGCGTGTAAAGTCACAGCATTACCCCTAGATCGGTCATATATGAGCTCTGAGCTCTCTTCCGGGAGGGAAATGGCTGTCGATCACGAGTCCAACACGTGATCCAAAGACCATGTTGAATCTCTCTCTCTCTCTCTCTCTCTCTCTCTCTCTCACACACACACACACACACACACACACACACACACACACACACACACACATACACACACGCCTACACACATACACACCCATCATTACACAATGTCGTCATGAATTGTCGTTTATGCCCTTTTCGCACGAGGGACCTTATCATGTCACGTGCTCCAGTCACGTGACGACATTTGCGTCACGTCGACCTGTGACGTGGCGTGACGTCTTGGTCATGATGGTTTGCTTGTATCCTGAGGAACATTTGTTTCTTTTTTCTTCTCACCTTCTGTTTCTTTCCCTCTTCCTCATTCTCTGCCCTCTTTTCCTCCTCTTCCTCCTCCTTTTCCTCCTCCTCCTTCCCTGTCCTCTTCCTTCTCTTCCACCTTCTCTTCCTCCTTCTCTTTCCTCTCTTCCTCCTGATTCTTCCTTCTCTTCCTCCTTCTCTTTCCCCTCTTCCTCCTCTTCCCTCTCTTCCTCCTCTTCCCTCTCTTCCTCCTCTTCCCTCTCTTCCTCCTCTTCCCTCTCTTCCTCCTCCTCTTCCCTCTTTTCCTCCTCTTCTTCCATCTCCTCCTACTCTTCCGTCTCCTACTCTTCCGTCTCCTCCTCCTACTCTTCCATCTTCTCTTCTTCCCTCTCCTCTTCCTTCTTCTCGTCCTTCTCTTCCCTCTCCTTGTCCTCTTCCCTCTCCTTGTCCTCTTCCCTCTCCTCGTCCTTCTCCTACTCCTCCTCCCCCTCCTCCTCCTCCTCCTTGATTTGATGTTTAACCCTATCCTTACTAGAGCCATGGCGAGGAACTGAACAGTGTCACCTGATGATGAATTTAATTAAAAGGAGTATAGGCAAAGACAGAAACTTTCTTAAATATCAGATTGTGAGTACATGCAATCTACTCGTATATATCAAATCAAACCCAGTGACTTTTTGTAAACCTTGTTCTAAAAATCGTTTAACTGAGTGTGGATACCCGTGATTCCTCATCCACACACTACACCATATGTGGTTGTTCACTATACCACATTTGGTATATTGTGGTATCGGTTGAAACGCAATAACAAAATTGTTAAAGTAAGTCAACACAGAAGTTTGTGTTCTTGGAGTCGAACCTGACCCGTACGTGGAAACTAGACTAACTTGTATTCTGTTGCTTAATTATGTGACGATGTTATAAAAACAAACATTATTAGAAAGTTTGTGTATGCGCACGTGTGTGTTTGTGTGTATATACTGTATATATGTATATACTGTATATATATATATATATATATATATATCACTTAAACAGAATGTGGTAGCACATTTGTAAAAAATAATCACGAAGAACCCACAGTCGGAATAAAAGGAAACTTAGAAGAAAATATAACTTCTATATTTCGGCTATAGCTATTAGGCGAAATATAGAAGTTATACTATTATTCCAACAGTGTGTTCTTCGTGATTATATATATACATATATATATATATATATATATATATATTTGTGTGTGTGTGTGTGTGTGTGTGTGTGTGTGTGTGTGTGCATATTACATACAGACGACACACACACACACACACACACACACACACACACACACACACACACACACACACACACACACACACACACACACACACACACAAACACACAGTTTTCTTGTGTCCTGGGTCAGATTTGGGTGTCCGGCGTATTACATGTCCATTCTTGGGCGCTCATGTCTGTTGATTTAACCTCCAGAAGCGTGTAGTTGCAACGTACACAAACCTGCGTGTCAATGCATCCTATACATTTCTGTGAGTGACGATATCAGAACACGCATATGCATAGACTGGAATGGGACTTGTGGCTTTAAGCTTCCCCGCTTTAGGTCTTCGTCGAGTTTTGGTGTCGGGGGTTCCAGAGTGTGTTCAGGGTCTGAGGTTGCAGTCCGTGTTGCAGCTGCCTTGCTCTTGCTGCTGGTTTATCTGTGTTTTTGTTTGATAGGTCTGCACTGAAGTGTGGACTGTCATGTGTTTTGATTGTCTGCCACCCACTTTTTATTATTATTGTTATTGTTATTTTATTATTGTTATTATTGTTATTGTTGTTTATTATTTGTATTATTGTTATTATCTATATTATTTTTATTATTATTTTTTATTTTTATTTTTATTGTTTTTGTTTTTTATTTTTTGTTTATATTTTTTTATTGTTTTATTATTATTGTTACTATTATATATATATATATTTTTTGCAAATAATGAGGCCTACTAGGATTAATTTGTAGATACATAAAAAAATAAATAAAATGCTCATCGATTGTTCATGATTGTGCTTAGCTCTCGAAAGTCACGTGTCTGCGTTTCGTCACGCGTTAACGACAGTGAAGTCCACTGCAATGCTTAGTCCAGAACTGGACTTGTTTATTTCAAAATTAGATATCATTCACGCGGCCCGAACGGATTCCTCCTCCTCCTCCTCCTCCTCCTCCTCTTCTTCCTCCTCTTCTTCCACCTTTTCTTTCTCCTCCTCCTATTCTTCCTCCCCTCCTCTTTCTCCTCCCCTCCTCTTTCTCCTCCCCTCCTCTTCCTCCCCCTCCTCTTCCTCCTCTTCTTCCTCCTCCTCCTATTTTTCCTCCTCCTCCTCTTCTTTCTCCTCCTCCTCTTCTTTCTCCTCCTCCTATTCCTCCTCCTCCTCTTCTTCCTCTTCCTCCTCTTCCTCCTCCCCCTCCTCCTACTCCTCTTTTTCTATCTACGCGTGAGGGGACGAGAGGAAAGGGCCACCATTCAAATGAAGCAGTGGGGGTAAATCATCCTCGGCTCTCAGGGCTTCCTATGGATGTGCTGTGACTTACTGCATTGCTTCTGACCCAAGTAGGGTGAAGGGCATGGATGAATCTGCATTTAAAAGGAGTCAAGATACAAGGAGAACAAATGTACATAAGAACATAAGAATGAAGGAGACCGCAGGAGACCATAAGGCCTACACTGTGCAGTTCCATGTCTATTACCATCCGTCATCCACATCAGTAAAGCTAATAGTGTCAGTGCTTGCTACATGGTTACTAAGTCTATTCCATTCGTTGATGGATGCTCTGGTTGGATATCTCCCTTATAAGGGAAGACTTTTTTTTTAATATAGAGGAAATATCCTACTCTAGGACACTCGTCCCTTTTTCACAAAGAGAAATGGCCTCTTGGTTCTCTTTGTATAAGTTCGGGAGTGTCCCAAAAACGTCTGGAGAGGAGTGCGGGATTCGAACCCACAACTAAGCACGCTTCTCATTACGTCACCGGCGCACAGGGAAGTCGATCAAAATTGGCTACAATCACTCAGCTACCAATTGGTTTCTCGCGTACGTGAATAAAATCGCCTGACGGCAGTGTGCACGAGGAAGAAAAAGGACCTCCAGGTAGGCAAGGGTCTGGACACGTGATCAAGCTGTTACGGAATGCTGACACGTTGATAAATTTCTAGATCACGTTGTTAGATTTCACATTGCTTTGCGAAACAACAAACATAGTTGCATGAGAACATGTTAGTATGTAAACACGCCAACATGCACACCCGCTCGTAAAGCTGGGGAGTAAATATGCAATAGAGAGAGAGAGAGAGAGAGAGAGAGAGAGAGAGAGAGAGAGAGAGAGAGAGAGAGAGAGAGAGAGAGGGGGACCCACGTGCAACCGGCACATAATCATACATAAGCGAAGAAATAAAAAAGGGGAGGGCAGCAAACCTGGTTGGGACTGGAAATATCTACTGTTCGTTCTTGCCTATGTTTGCATGTAACCTGCATACTAGGATGCAGTTGGTTATATACGTGTATATATGTATAAGGCAAAGGTTCGAGTCCTTGCGATGGAGCTTATAACCATATATATATGTATATATATATATATATATATATATATATATATATATAATATGTGTGTGTGTGTGTGTGTGTGTGTGCGTGTGTGTGTGTGTGTGTGTGCATATGTGCGTGCATAGCCACCATGG
Source organism: Oratosquilla oratoria (assembly GCF_046742065.1). Taxonomy (NCBI): domain Eukaryota; kingdom Metazoa; phylum Arthropoda; class Malacostraca; order Stomatopoda; family Squillidae; genus Oratosquilla; species Oratosquilla oratoria. The sequence goes on along the minus strand of NC_134803.1, from coordinate 44,869,846 downwards.
TGAGTTAGAACGAAGTTCATTCATTGAGCCATTACAGGTGCCCACTTTCAATTTCGTACATTATGTGTAAACACAGTATAGATTTAAAGCGTAAGAAAGTACGACAGATCTGATTTTCATAATTGCCAAGGATATAACATGTTAACAAATTGTCATTATTACATAATATGTGTATATATATGTATAATATATATATGTATATATATATATATATATATATATATATATATATACGCTAATAAAAAGCACTTGTAACTCGTATTGAGTTATGCAAGGATGACCATCGTTAGAGAAAACTAAACGAAGCAGAGCGCTTTCGTATACTACGTCCTCACTTTCCAATGAAGGTGTAATATGCGAAAGCGCTCTGCTTCCTTTAGTTTTCTCTCAGTGGTCACGTTTGCATATATATATACATATATATATATATATGTATATATATTATATGTATATATATATATATATATATATATAATATACAATGTAGTTAACACTTCATGTCAAACTAAAAACTATGATTTAAGCAATAGATATTCCATTAAAATAAGAGTGAGAATAACGTTTTGAGACAATACGAAGGAGAAAACGGAGAGAACGGGACTCGAGGAGAAAATGTATTATTAGTCCTAAGTTAACTGAACCTGAATTTTCGAACAAAAGTTTGAGATGCATAATTTAATTGAATGTTTGTCGAGTGGGCCCATTATGGGCGAAGATCCAGGGACCACATTGGACTTAGTTATTCTCTCCCACTTCCTAAATGTTGAATTGTTATGTAGAACTTGTGAATAACTAACTTTGGCGTTCTCTCTCTCACTCTCTCGCTCCATCTCTCTCGCTCTCGATCCATCTCTCTTGCTCCTCTCTCTCTCGCTCCATCTCTCTCTCGCTCCATCTCTCTCTCGCTCCATCTCTCTCTCTCGCTCCATCTCTCGCTCCATCTCTCTCTCGCTCCATCTCTCTCGCTCCACCTCTCGCTCCATCTCTCCCTCGCTCCATCTCTCCCTCGCTCCATCTCTCCCTCGCTCCCTCACTCTCTCTCGTTCCATCTCTCGCTCCTTCTCTTGCTCCATCTTTCGCGCCATCTCTCTCTCGCTTTTTTCTTTCACTTTCACTTTCTCTTACTTTCTCCTCCTCTCTCCCCTGTCCTCTCTCTCTCTCTCTCTCTCTCTCTCTCTCTCTCTCTCTCTCTCTCTCTCTCTCTCTCTCTCTCTCCCTCTCCCTCTCTCCCTCTCCCTCTCCCTCTCCCTCTCCCTCCCTCCCCCGATGTGCTCACGTGTGTAAAAGACAATCTTTTTTAAGGGGGGTGAACAAGTTGAAGCACACACCCATTCCACACCCATTCCACACCCATTCCACACCCACTCAACACCCATTCAACACCCATTCCACACCCATTCCACACCCATTCCACACCCATTCCACACCCATTCCACACCCATTCCACACCCATTCCACACCCATTCCACACCCATTCCACGCCCATTGCACACCCATTCCACGCCCATTCCACGCCCATTTCACACCCATTCCACACCCACAAACACACCCACCCCACACCCACAAACACACCCATACAAACCCATCACCCCTCTAGTCTTAGCGTCTCCCAGACGAAGGTCATCCCTTATCCCGCCACAACGTTCGGGTCAAAGGCAATGCAGTGAGGCACAGCTCGTCGACATAATTTCACCTTAGAAACATGTCTTAATATATCTAGTCAGAAATTTACGTTCATAAATGACATTTAACGTCAGAATAAGAAATCTGGATTGTTATTATGACATTCACTCCTCAAGGGAGCTACAGGGCACGATATGAAGCAAAACAATATTTCAGTTTGCAGCTTAAACAGTACCTGAAGGACTTGTATCACCTAATGACAGACCAAGAAGACTCTTAATGTTATTAGGCATGTCGTTTTTTTTTTTAGTTTTTCTTTATATGATGAATTATTGGCATCTGTTCTTTGCAAATGCAAGTATATTCACTGTCATGACATATTGTTGCTATTCGTCTTGAAATTTGATTTCTTTATTTTTTCTTCTTCGTACTCCATATGTGTTCCCAAGTCCTGCTTGTTTATATATAGTGGCCTTCAATGTGTACAAGGTGTCCAAAAAAGTACTCACAAATATACGTGTATTCACTTGTATATGCATCTATACATATAAACATATATACATAGTGTCCCCTGCCAGTGTACGAGTATTCCCAAGTCCTGCTTGTTATTATAGTGGCGTTCAATGTGTACAAGGTATCCTAAAAAAGCACTCGCAAATACACTCTGAGTGTATTAATTTATTTAATTAATATGCACTTGTATATGCTTCTGTACGTATAAACATATATACATTGTTCCCCCCCCAAAAAAAAATACTCACTGTGTTAGTACATTTGTGAGCACTTGTGAATAATTCCAATACACCCTGTACACTAACAACCTAAAATATATAACCTTTTGCGAGGCAATTTATGTGTCGGACCAGGATATGATCATATGACTGGAGTAACAAGGAGATTAGTAGGATATGATAAGGGGAGGAAGGGGGATCTTCGAGGATAATAACGATATTGATAGGGGGGCGGGTAAGAGGGGGGGCGAGTCAGGGGTCCCCGGTTAGGGTCGAGTGTGCTGTGGGGGACACAGATGGGGGGGAGGAGAGGGGAGGGGAGGGGAGGGGGTGGTCGCCTCAGTAAAGACTTCGAAAGACTTTGAAGCCCTATAAGGTCAGTCTCCACTTCGGCGAAGCATCACAACGAAGTTACACAGGTCGTGACAGAAGGGGACGATCGATAACTGTGCACAGTGGGTTGTCTGGGGGCTTCTCTGTTTTTTTTTTTTTTTTTTTTTTTTTTTTTACGTATAAGTTAGCAAGCCAGTTAAATTGTTTTGTTTATTGTTGGTGGAATATTTCATATTTTGATAATTCATAGTCACATGGGGTAAATATACTTGTATATATGCGAAGTGTTTTTTTTGTGTGTGTGTGTGTGTGTGTGTGTGTGTGTGTGTGTGTGTGTGTGTGTGTGTGTGTGTGTGTGTGTGTGTGTGTGTGTGTGTGTGTATGCGTGCGCTATGTATGGGATCTGAGTTCTCTTCCGGGAAGGCAATAGCTCTCGATCACAGGTCCAGCACGTGTTCCAAGACCACAGTGGTGAATCACACACACACACACACACACACACACACACACACACACACACACACACACACACACACACACACACACACACACACACACACACACACGTACGCATGCACGCACACACACGCACACACACACGAGCCTAACCAAATGTACACAAAATATATATATTACATAGAAATATATACTGTACATGTATTATGTATATACCTACTCTTACATAGTGAAAACTAACATAAAGATATGTTTAGACAGGTCATCTAAGCTTTGCATTTGAAGTGTAAACATAGATTTCAATTATGCTATTGGGAATATGCTGCATTTTTTCCATGCTCACTGCAAGCAAATCATGCATTCATGAAACTAACTACCATGACGATGGAGTTGTTTTTTAAAAGTGTTTGATTGTAACAAATCACAAATGTTCATGTCCATTCTCGTAACCTTGTTCGGCTGTTGGCTGTCACGTTTGTAGCTTACAGTCGTGATGTGGGGATGGGGGCGGGGAGGGGGTAGGGGAGAGGGGTTGGGGGTTGGGGGGGACCATCACATGGTGTTTAGGGTTTTGTGCGAAGAGGCGTGGGGTGGGGGATTTTTTTTTTTTTTTTTTTTTTTTTTTATTGTTTGTGTGTGTGTGTGTGTGTGTGTGTGTGTGTGTGTGTGTGTGTGTGTGTGTGTGTGTGTGTGTGTGTGTGTGTGTGTGTGTGTGTGTGTGTGTGTGTGTGTGTGTGTGTGTGTGTGTGTCATGGTTGATGTGGTAGAAAGATCGATGGAATGTATCCTAACGGAGGGATGGTTGAAACTACTTTTTCCTTTTGCTATTTTATTAATTTGGTTATTTGTATTGTAGTTATTATTTTATGTTGTTTATTTGTTGGTTGATTTATTTTTGACTTGTGTAATATGGTGACATTTCATAAATATGTATTACTGAATGTAGGAATGACCATTCCCGGTAAAATATGAGAGGGACCAAGGATCGTTGTCGGCTTCTGTGGGGCTGCGGGCTTCGAGTTCTGTGGCCGTTAATTAACGGAAGACTGTTTTGACAATGTAACGGTTATCTTTATTAATTAATTATCACAAATGATATATAAACTTGGTTATTCGATGGTAGCACATAGCGCGTATCTTTATTCAATGCGATAGTATTAATATTTCTAACACATTTTGTTGTAGTACTTAAAGTCTTTTCCTTTCTTATCAAATTTCTCTAAAGCGTTGCACATGATCATACGTCATAACATTATTAAAAGAATTTACTTTTGTTTTAGAATTCAGTAACAGAAGTTAGGAAAGGACAATGATGACTGACATGCGAGACCCCTCGAGTACAGATTTCCCTTGGTTTGAATAAAATCGTCTGACGGCAACCAGGGCAAAAGCGATTAAAGGACACTCAGACCTTACTGCAATGGTCACTGCAGTAGCGAAAGGATTGCATGTATTATGATTACTAGATGTTCGCTGGCTCAGCGGATTAGAGCGTCGCTAATTGCGGCGGAGGTCGAGGTGACGACATTTTGAATCCTGCGAGTTGGACTAAGGGCATATGTAACCCTCACTAACCATCACTAACCATGCACGTGATTCATACACATGCGAGATGGTACTCGTCTTTAGCAAGACCTCCAAATTCGTAGGTCTTACAAATTCCTTAATCACAAAACAACTTGACTCGAGAATGGAACATAAGACAACATGACGCCATCGCGCTATCAACACGAAATGTCTAATGTCACCAGAAAGATTCATTAAACCCTTTCTTATACATACTCCAATTACATTATCATAACTTCAATATATACGCCACGCCACGTCCACCAATAACATAACTGAACCCCATCCAATGCCACTAACACTCGTGTAATGACTAACACGTATCCCATACGACAACCTACAACAATATGCTTACCTAAGCACCTTTCCTTTTTATAACGACGGCTGCGCCCGTCAGAATAGGTCTGCATAGGCCAAGGACCTAGCGGTAGAGGTAAGGAGACGCTTTCCCTTATCTCGTCAGGTGAGACCTTTCCCCCTTTTGTACCATAACCTATAGCACCTAAAGATAAACTTAAGAAGAGACATCGACCTCGTTTTAAGGAACCCGCCCTTAGAACATCTGCCCCATATGTAAACCCACACAATAAAGGGTTACAGATGGTTCATTAAATCCCAATCTATAGATTCCTCTGTAAGGGGCACAGTTCCTGCCTACTAATAGGGGGAGTTCGTGACGTTAAACTGAATCAATCAATCGATGATTAATGGAAATTTTGTTATAAATTGGTTTCTTCAGGTTCCTCCTTCAGCTGAATAAAATCGCCTGACGGCAGGCATAATAAGCATTACAGTGGGTTGAATATATGACTGTTGCCTCGAATTTTAGTGACTGGAAACCCATGGCCCCGTAGTAGTCGGCAACGGTCCTTCCTGTTGAGCTTTCTGGGAAGATATGTTGGATTGTGTTGTATGTGTGAGACTTCTTTTGTGTCACTTAGAGGAGGAGCAGGAGAAGGAGGAGGAGGAGGAGGAGGAGGAGGAGGAGGAAGAGGCACTTGCTTGACTATTGTCAGCTTTCCTTGTGTGAAAGAAAATTAAAATCAATTATTATCCCGCTCCCGTCACCAGGTGCCAGCCCATTGGGGCTGCATGTCCAGGTAAAAGTGCAGGCATTGACGGACTTGTAAGGAGGGAGGAAGGGAGATGAAGCTATTTGACGTCCGTCTTGGAGAACTATTTGTAGATGTCTTTCGTTGGCCCCAAGAGGAGGAAGAGGAGGAAGAGGAGAGGGAGAGGAGGAAGAGGAGTAGGAAGAGGAGGAGGAAAAGGAAGTGGAAGAAGAGGAGAAGGAAGAGGAGGAGAAAGAGGAGGAGGAAGAGGAAGAGGAGGAGGAGGAATAGGAGGAGGAAGAGGAAGAGAAGGAAGAAGAGCAGGAAGAAGGGGAGGAAGAAGAGGAAGAGGAGGATGAAGAGGAAGAGAAGGAAGAAGAGCAGGAAGAAGGGGAGGAAGAAGAGGAAGAGGAGGATGAAGAGGAAGAGGAAGAGGAGGAGGAGAAAGAGGTGAAGGAAGAGGAAGAGGAGGAGGAGAAAGAGGAGGAAGAGGAGAAGGAGGAAGAGGAGGAAGAGAAAGAGGAGGAAGAGGGAGAGGAGGAAGAAGAGGGAGAGGAGGAAGAGGAAGAGTAGGAGGAGGAGGAAGAGTAGGAGGAGGAGGAAGAGTAGGAGGAGGAGGAAGAGTAGGAGGAAGAGGAGGAGGAAGAGGAAGAGGAGGAGGAAGAGGAAGAGGAGGAGGAAGAAGAGGAGGAAAAAAGAAGAACGTGGGGAGTGACTGTTCTTTGCATGCAATTGCAATATCGTCACACGTCTCAAATTCGAAATGAAAGCTTGTAATGCCACAGCAACCCACAATCAGCCTTGCATGTAGAGTCGCCGCAATATGTCTAATCACTCTTCCTTAATGAAGTCATGCAAACATAACCTACGAATGCCGTTACGTAAATGTAATTTCAGTTAAAACGGTTCCTTTTTTTTCTTCGTTTTTTTTTTCTTTTGAATATAAGACAGCTCGTATGCGAAGACATGCAAATGGGTTTATACCCACAGTTAATATCTAGATGGTCGTCTGCGAATGAGGAGATATTTTCGTGGCGATTCCACAGCTAGGGTTGCCAAATGAAAATAAAAAGGAAAATGAAATTGAATAAAACGATGATTTAATAACAATGACGATGAAATAGCAAAATGAAAAGATGATTGAAATAAAAATAACACTAAATAAAATAAAACAAAACAAAAATAATATAAACTTCCTCGGCAGGAGCTTTGACAAAAATGAATACTAAAAGTACTTTACGATAGCTAAGACGACAAGCTCGTCTGAAGGATTGAAGTGTTAAAACTAGAGGAACTCGGGTACTCGAGCGGATTTTGGGTGAAGAATTTGGTGAAGTAATGTTTATTCACGGTTAGCTCTCTATCTCTACCTCTATCTCTCTCTTTCTCTTTTCTCATTTTTTTCTTTTCCCTTTTCGGTTTCCCGTTTCTTTTCTTTTTTTGTCTTTCTCTATTTCTCTTTCTCTTTCTCTTTCTCTTTTTCTCTTTTCCCTTTCCGGTTTCCCTTTTCTTTTTTCTTTGTCTTTCTCTTTTCTCTCTTTCTCTTTCTTCTTTCCCTTTTTTCTTTCTCTTTTTTTTCTTTTCTTTCTCTTCTCCTTCATCTCCCTCCCTTTCTCTCTACCCCCGTCTCTCTTCTCTTCTCTCTCTCTCCCCCTCTCTCCCCTCTCCACCCTTCACCCCCGTGTAAGGAGAATGGGATGGTGGGATGAAGATAAGGGGGAAGGGAACGAGATGAGGTGACAAGGATCTCACCAAATGGGGAAGGAAGCGGAGGGGAAGGGTTTGAGGGGAGGCGGGAAGAGGGGTTATTGGAAAGGAAAGTAGGAGTAGGAAGATAGGAGTAGAAGGAAGAGGAAGGAGGAAGATGAGGAGGCGGGGGAGGAGAAGGAAGGAGAAGGGGAGGAAGAGGAGGAGGAGGAGGAGAAGGAAGAGCAGGAGGAGGAAAATCAGGAGGAGGAGGAAGAAGAGACATAATCCAGCACCTTCCGTCGTGATCGGAAGAAGGTGACGAGACTAAGAACCTTCATGGAACCAGCTTGGGATGTCCGCGGTCGGAACTCTTCGGCCTCCACTTCGCGTGCGCCTTCTGCAGTGGGGATTATCACTCGAGCTGATGGACGACAAACGAGCTCCTGCCAAGATGTAATTGGGATAATTAGAGCGCAAACGAGCAACGCTAAGGCCGGGTCTCTGCCTGGACCTTGGCGACGGCGGCGACGTCATCGGCCGAGGCGACCGTGCGAGGCTAGTGCACCCACGGACCCACGAAGTCGTCCTTCAGAGAACTTCGAAGACGAGCGGGACGGAGTTCGC
>NC_134803.1:44851772-44854272 GCF_046742065.1 Oratosquilla oratoria | reverse complement strand
CAACGTCCAAAGAGCCCTCACTACCTAACCACAGTCTCTACGGGCAAGCTTCCATGCAGTCACCCCTCCCATTCCAAACAACTCTCGACAGGTTTGATCAATTGGCCACAGTCATGAATTCTGCGGACGTTCCCTTCGTCTCCTCCACCATCGAGGTCATTGCTGTACAAATGTGTAATAAATATTCTACGCCGTCCTCTGATTAGGCTTAAATTGGTGGCAGCGGTTAACCAAAAGGTGGTGAGGAGTCGACGCCAGGAGGCGCTGAGTAGCCGCGGCCGAAACCGTGACCTTTACTCTATAGACTGTTCGAGCAGATAGCAGTCACTGCTAGGAATTGGAGAGGAGTGCGGGATTCAAACCCACAACTAAGCAAATGTGAGACTAGCACGCTTCCGATTATACCAACAGCAATATATATATATATATACATATATATCAAAAACTAAGTTACTCCCAATCGAGTATTGCCTTGTCTGTGTAGCCATAGCCCACGCAATGCTAACGCTGAAAGATTGAAAAGTGTAATTTTGTAAGAATTGGATGCCTTCACTTGCAGATGCAGCCAAAAATATCTTGTTGGAAAAATGTAATAATAAAGTAAATGGAAATAAATAAAGAATATAAATAGATTTATAAGTATATAAGATAAATAGGGGTAAAATAGCAAATGTAATCGTTATAGTAATTGTAATAAAAAACACGAAAATAAATAATGTAAATAAGTATATAGGATATAAATAGGGGTAAAATAACAAATGTAATTATAATAAAGTAAATGAAAGTAAATAAAGAATATAAATAATTATATGATATAAATAGGTGAAAATAACAAATGTAATTGTTATAGTAATTGTAATAAAGTAAAAGAAAATAAAGAATATGAATAAGTATATAAGATATAAATAGGGGTAAAATAACAAATGTAATTGTAATAAAGTAAAAAAGTAATTGAATATAAATAATAATATAATATATAAATAGGGGTAAAATAACAAATGTAATTGTTATAGTAATTGTAATAAAGTAAACGAAAATAAATAAAGAATATAAATGAATAAGTATGTAAGATATAAATAGGGGTAAAATAACAAACGCTAAAATAACAGATATATAAATAAGGAGCAAATAATAGAAAGATAAATAGTCTCACTAATTGGTTTATCGTCCTCAAGTCAATCTTCTAACGTCAACTCTAACACGTTTGAAGTTGATTCCCGTGACAACAACCTTCAGTGAGTAGAGGGAGCCCGCTGATTCCACAGATAGACTGAATTAAGTCTTAAACCAATAAAACCTCGAAATAGTCTCTCCTTTTGTGTCAAAATAGTAAAAATATGTTCTAACATCTTACTCCAGTAGTGGGGATATATATATATATATATATATATATATATATATATAATATATATATATATATATATATATATATATATATATATATACACGAGCTCTGAGTTCTCCTCTGGAAGGCTAATAGCTGTCGTTCACGAGTCTAACACGTGATCTAAGACTATGGTGAATCACACGCACACAGACACACACGCACACACACAGACACACACACACACATACACACACGCACACACACACACACACACACACACACACACACACACACACACACTATACAGCCGTTGACAAAAAACGTTAGAGCAGAAAAGTACCTTCTTAGAATGATGTATAATGATGTATGTATAATCTGAGCTATAAGGTTGCTCACGTCCGCAAGACTCCTGGTTTGGCAGACCGACAGGAGGACGGGGCAAGATTTACGAAGAGCGCTCTCCCCCGGCGGACCGACGCCGTAGGGGCCAGGAGTCACAGCAAGAAGACTCCTCCGTCGTACAAGACGACGTCGAAGAAGAGCGAAGTCGGAAGCGTCCCTTAATGGGCGAGGGCGCTTCCAGACGAGGCCGCCTGGAGGAACTGGGCATCCCTCCCGCGTAAGACCTCGAGGACTTCTTCTTCCAGAGCGCAGGACCTCTGAACCCCAACGTCTCTGACGGGAACGGAGGGGTCCCTCGAGGATTTGGCCACATACGGATCCTTCAGAACGCTCCAAGGGGAATTTCTTTCTTCGTCTCTCTCACTTTCTCTTTCTTCTCTCTTTCTATCTCTCTCTCTTCTCTATCTCACGCTCTCGTCTCCAGCCCGTAGCCGGCGCGGTGTCTGGATGACCTTTCTTCTTCTTTTTCTTCATCTCTTTTTTTTCTTCTTCTTTTCCTTCTTTCTTCTTTTCTATATTTTCTTTCCCCGAAGAGCGGCTGGGTTTCCTAGGTGGCCAGTGATTTGAGCGGATCCCGAAGGGACCTGAAGGACGGGGTCAAGTCCTTATTCTGGGCACCGAATTGGGCTTGTTCGGTTGTCCATATTGAGAAAACGGGCATTTTTTCTCTAACTTGGGCTCTGGGCTGACGTAAGTGAGTACCGGATTGGGCTTATTCGGTTTTCCACATTGAGAAAACGGGCAATTTTCCTATATAACTTGGGCTCTGGG
>NC_134803.1:44841772-44846772 GCF_046742065.1 Oratosquilla oratoria | reverse complement strand
AGGGATGTCCGGAAATCAAAGAATGAGATATTTAGAAATCAAGCTCCTAATCATAAAATGATGCACATTGTATTCACATGGTTCCTCCCATGTAATTTACTCGATACACGAAACCATGTTGCAATTTGTAGGTGCAAATAAATATTTGCTGAAATAATCTGATCTGTATATATTTCTTGTGTATCTTGAATCTATATTGAAAAGTAGGATTTCTAGAATACTTTGAACTGGTTTTGCGTCATTCCTTGATATTCTTATTCATAGTTAATGTATTTTCATTAGTTTGAACACATCTATATTGCGTTTTTATTTATTCATTTATTGATTTTATTTTATTTTTTATTTTTCTATTTATCTGTGCATTTATCTATTTGTTTCTTATTTTTTATTTATCTATTTAATGTTTATTTCTTATTTTATTTTATTTTATTCTATTTTACTTTACGTTTACTTTTACGTTTATTTTACGTTTACTTTATTTTATTTTATTTTATTTTATCTTATTACTTTCTTTTATTTTTACTTTATTGTATTCTATTTATTTATTATTCATTTATTTATTTATTTATTTATTCATTTTTTACTGCATTGAATCATGGTCCGTGTGTGGACTCCTCTGCGCCAGTATCAAGACTCTTCATCGTTGACGATCAGATTCATCCAGTCATACTCCTCATCGTACCTCCCGCACCTCCTCTCTAATGGTATCCATCCACCTCGATCTCCACCTAAATTTCCTCATCTATTCTATTCTATTCTATTGTATTCTGTTTTATACATTCTATATATTCATTTATTATCTATTTTCGTTACATAGTGGTCTCCTCGTATTTGGTTTTGAATTAAGTTTATATACTGCGAATACTCCATGTTGAAATGGATATTGAAATACAGATTACTTTTAACTGAATATTCTTTTCATGGTTCTAATGTGCTCTTGCTATGAAAGTGGTGGTAGGTTGTAGGTTGTAGGTGGTAGGTGGTAATGGTGGTAGATGGCGAAGGTAATGGTAAAGGTGTTAGTAAGAACGAAGTTAGGAAACTAGTAGAATCTAGGATTTCATCTCTACCAATAGTATTGGTAATGGGATCGATGCATATAGCTGGCCGGAGGTCACCTCAGCTTACTGGTATAAATTGTATCTCTCTCTCTCTCTCTCTCTCTCTCTCTCTCTCTCTCTCTCTCTCTCTCTCTCTCTCTCTCTCTCTCTCTCTCTCTCTCTCTCTCTCTCTCTCTCTCTCTCTCTCTCTCTCTCTCCCCCCCTCATTTTCTGTCTCCCTCCTTCTCTCTCTCTCCCTCCTTTTCTTTCTTCCTCTCTCTCTCTCTCTCTCTCTCTCTCTCTCTCTCTCTCTCTCTCTCTCTCTCTCTCTCTCTCTCTCTCTCTCTCTCTCTCTATCTATCTATCTATCTATCTATATTTTTCTCTTTCTCTGTCTTTCCCTCCTTCCCTCCCTTAGAAGCGAGTGAACTAGTTGTTTATAATGAAATGCCATTTTTTACATATAATCCTGTTCAACTATATTAATTACCAGAGGAAAGGGGAAAAGACACTGCTCATTAATGCTTCTTACGCGCGCGAATACGCACACACACACACACACACACACACACACACACACACACACACACACACACACACACACACACACACACACACACACACACATATATATATATATATATATATATATATCGATAATTTTTATGACAGTTGCATGCAGGGTGCTAACCCGCTGTACTCGCCTATCCGTAAATTACCTGTACAGATAGCCGAGTACAGCGGGTTCGAACCCTGCATGCAACTGTCATAAAAATTATCGGTTTGATGTCGCTGCCATTAGCGTATTTCTCTCTCTCTCTCTCTCTCTCTCTCTCTCTCTATATATATATATATATATATATATATATATATATCTATATATATATATAATGAGAGAGAGAGCGAGAGAGAATGTATTCATGAAAGTACTGGTCATATACGTATGCATCCCTGAAAGAATATATTAACATGTGGCTGAGCAAGCATTGCTTGGGGAGTGAAAATAAGGATACGATTTTATTCACTTTGTCCTGAGTCAGAATTTCAATGACTTTGCCGCTTGACAGACCCGCTCGTATGGTGAGCCCTGTGGTACTCCGCTATTGATATTCCCCTCTTTGTCCTGGTTCCCAGAACTAAGAGCTCTTGTACAGTGGTAGGAAATGTATATCAGGAGGTATGGCTACCTTTGCCCTATGTGCTTTGTGTCGGGTGTCAGACGAGCTCGAAAATGATGTACTGTTGTTTTATATAGCACCACCACCACCTGATAGTATTCTTTGTCATTTCAACTCGTTGTAATGAGAATAAATAAAACTAACCGAAGATTATGCTGTGATAACGAAGAAAGAATAATTGATAACGATGACATGTTAACAAGTAGTGACCTCGTCAGGATTATTCACCCTCGTGGTTCGCTTAAGGATGATCTTCGTAATACCAATAACTACGTTTTACTAAGAACAAAAAAAACAAAACAAAAAAAAAACGTAAAATCCAGGATTGTGAAAAAACGAGGGAGATGATGGGAAAAAAATGCGATTTGAAAATATTCATATTAAGTGATAAAGCATTTTCTCGTGTTTTGAAAATGTGTGGATTGGCAATCAGAACAAAAAAAAATCAAAAAAAAAAAAAAAAAAACACGTCGAGGTAGAATAGACCCTGATGCAAAGACCATCACTTTCTTTAAAGTAACAATTGAGATTTAGGTTTCTATAAAACAGAATATGTATAGATAAGTAATATATATATATCACAAGTTCTTTAAAATTATGCACAAACGTATATTAATTTTTGTTCGTGTTACTAAGTTAAATATGCTTGAATTTCATTTAGAGTGCGTCAATCAGACTTACATGAACAAGTAATAAAACAATTGCAAAGGTCCGTAATCAGATTTCTGGTGAAAATATTTAAGAAAATATTGGTCGAAGATTAATCTTTCAAAATAACATTGTAAAGATAGTATGATATTTTCCCCGTAAAACAAGAGGATTAGAATACATTTTCACTATGTTTTATGAATAATTTTGTCATTTTTGTTGTACAAATTAATATTTACACGTCTCGATTAAAGAAAACTTGATTCAATTAACACAATTACTCCAGTCTGTTCGCTTTTGTATATTTTCAGGATGTTGCATGGTAATATTTTTGTTATTTATTTCTGTGTTTATCTATCTTTACTTATCTTTATTGTTATCTATTTCTTTATCTATCTATATATATTTATTCATATATATGTGGATTAAATGATTGATTTGCCTTTAGCATAGCTATCCTATATCCAACTCATGAAGTCCTTCAGAATGGCATTAGGATTTCTTACTTAAGAATATAGCGGGAAAGAAAACAAGATTCCACAATCTTTATTATGATTAAACGTAATATCAATCTTAATTAGTTTCTATTTTTTCTTTCTTAATTTACATGTGCTTTTTTATGAGTATAATTATTATTATTGTTATTGTTATTTTTATTATTATTATTATTATTATTATAATTGTTATTGTTATTATCATTATTGTTTTTGTTATTGTCATCGTTGCTGTCATTGTTATGATATTATTATTTTCAATTTATTTTTTATTTTAATTTCTAATTTGATTTTTTCCATTATTACTTATCATTATTTAATCAATTAGTATATGTATACATATATATATTATATATATATATATATATATGTAGACATATATATATATTATATATATATGTATACATATATATATAATATATATATGTATATATATATATTATTATATATATATATGTGTATATATATATACATGTATATATATATTATATATATATATAAATATATATATATATATATATATTATATATATATATATATATATATATATATATATATATATTTTTTTTTTTTTTTTTTTTTTTTTTTTTCACCCTTACTGCCATCACATATTGACTATCATCCGGGACTTCAACTACCTCCAGACTACGTCACCTAAACTGCATCTATCACCAACGCTTCCTACCCAACATTCATTTCTCCAAAACCTCCAATCCAAGGTTAACCTGGGATTGTGTTTACAAGTTCACTTCGTTAGTTTAAATAACACGTGAAAAATGTTGGCTAATATTGTTGAAGTTTAATGGCTGTATGAGGCAGCCGGCGACCCATATATGTTCTGTGATTACAGGTATAAAACGCTCCAATGGTACAAACATTGAAAATGCCATTTTTCTGACCCAAATATTTGAGCGACGAAAGATATACAGCTCTTCGGTACAATGCTGACATGTACCAAAAATGGTTTTTGATTTGTCTGTAATTAATTAGATTAATAGATAAATATTTGGATGTTATTCCTAGGACATACTGTACATAGTAACCTTTCTCCTCTTATATGGGGGTAGCTGAGGCAAAGCATACACTCAATCTCATACCCGTCACATACCCATCCTATATACGTCCTATACCCATCACTGACACGTCCTATACCCATCACTGACCCGTCCTATACACGTCACATATCCGTCACATACACGTCACATATGTCCCACACCAATCCCATACCTGTCACATACCCATCACATACACGTCCTATATGCGTCACATACCCGTCACATATCTATCACATACCCATCACATACCCGTCACATATCTCACCCGTCACATACCCGTCACATACACGTCACATACTCGTCCTATACACGTCACACACCCGCCACATACCCGTCACTTATCCGTCCTATACACGTCACGTACCCGTCACATATCTGTCCCTCATCCATCAAAACTCGTTCCTAGATCCTCCCATCCATTTTGTACACAAGAGACTTTGTTCTTTCCTCGAGGAATACTTGGACAGTTTCTTCAACCTTGTTAATAGATTCTAAGACTGGTACACAAAAAAAATACAGAAGACCTTTTTTTTTTACATATTTGAGAATATAAAATTAAAAAAACCTTTGCATCACTTCAGTGGG
>NC_134803.1:44831772-44839272 GCF_046742065.1 Oratosquilla oratoria | reverse complement strand
GGAACCCTTGAGGTGTCCTCACGGAACCTTAGGGTTCCGCGGAACACAGATTGAGAACAACTGGTCTAGAGTCAATCAATCAATCAACCTATCCGAGAGTTGACACCTTGACGTGGTGGATAGGCTTGAGAATCTTAATGATTACAAGAGCTATGTCGATAGAGAGGAAGTCTCTGCAGGGTCACGCATATCGAATAGGTTTTGTAAGAAAGATCAGACAAAGAGCAGCTCACATACACAACATTCGCAGGACCCACTGCTAACTGGCACGTCCTTGGATATATAGATTTCTGTTTTCATTTGTTTATTTATTTATCTTATTTTATTTATTTTTGTGAGAGTGGATCATAATTTAACCGATATAATTAATGCAATTTGACGATTGGCATAACGATGTTTCTTACGACAACAATAATCGAGAATTACCGTTCTGACCCAATGCATGACGCAACATACGACATATGTGTATGCAACTCTGACCCTTCTGTCTCCAAGAATAACGTAGAATTTGCTGTGATGTTCATTATTTTCTTCGAAAAACTGTGTAGTGACTGGAAGAACGCAATCGACACAAGTACGAGACCATGAACAATTTACTCCCGTATTGAACGAAAGCTTGAAATCCAATGCATAGAGAACGAATCGGGTGATAAGGGTCTTATCAAGTTTTTCTTTTTTCATCGGTCGAAGATATCGATCTAGACGTTTGCATGCGTCGATAATGAAGATTAGCGAAGAAGAAAGGACAAGGTGCCTGACGACGAGTGTTGTACAGAAGCTTCTAGATTCTTCTAGAGACGGTGAGGGTACATGTATTACTAGATTAGGATCTGTTGAAATAGAAATAAGACTATTAGGGTCTCGCGAGGATTTTCATGTGGCAATTTTGATATCTTACATTTCGTCACAGAACTTTGTCAAAATATTTTTTCTTTCTTCTTCTTTCACCTCTTCCTCTTCTTCTTCTTCCTCTTCTTCCTCTGTCTTCTCTTCTTCTTCTTCTTCGTCTTGTGTCGATTTTTGGGCGAAGGTGGGTTTGGTCTGCCAGTCAGCAGCGCCCCTATCCTCAATGATGTTCAATGCTCATCGTCTTGTACGAGTATCAGATGTTGCCTCTCTCTCACTCTCACTCTCTCACTCTCTCTCTCTCTCTCTCTCTCTCTCTCTCTCTCTCTCTCTCTCTCTCCTCTCTCTATCTCTCTCTATCTCTCTCTCTCTCTCTTCTCACTTCTCTCTATATCTGTCTCTCTCACTCTCTCCTCTCTCTCTCTCACTCTCTCTCCTCTCTCTCTCTCTCTCTCTCTCTCTCTCTCTCTCTCTCTCTCTCTCTCTCTCTCTCTCTCTCTCTCTCTCTCTCTCTCTCTCTCTCTCTCTCTCTCTCTCTCTCTCTCTCTCTCTCTCTCTCTCTCTCTCTCTCTCTCTCTCTCTCCCTCCCTCCCTCCCTCCCTCCCCCCGTTCTCCTATTCCACGTAAACGTTTTGCTATTTGTAACTAAGCTTAATCCCTTGTATTACATAAGGAACCAACCTTAGTTGGGTCAAAATAGCACCATCACACGTTGGCCAAAATGACTGATATAGATAGGAACGGCGTTCCACCACGCCATCTTGGGTAGTCTCCCTTATACAATATTTGTTTATTGTAACAGACGCAGTTATGACGTAATGATTGACCTAGTACCTGGAACACATCCCACCTTCCTGAGGTCAACTGTACATATGTACAGGTACATATTATATAGCATTATAACGTAAGTATTAAGTATCATAACCTACTTTATAAGGGGGAAGTGTCTTTTGGTGTGTGTACGTATGTATTATAAAATACACACAAGGCTATGCGTGGATGGAAACAGGAAGCAGATGTAGAAAGTGCCTGTTTTGTGTAGGTAACATGTTTCTGTAAGGTCAAATGGATTACGAAATATAAATTTTGAATAAATTGTTCCCATATATTAACAATTTTAGCGCATTCGGAGTTGAACTCGCTACAATATATAAAGGTTGTCCTTGAACTATTTAGGTCAAAGAGTGTCTCGAATCTGAATGAAGCAGAATGGTTCCTGCTTAGGATCTAGGAAAAATAAAGGAAAAGACACGTGAGGAAAATATCTAACTTCGAGGAGGAAAGTTTGAGTAGTAGTAGTAGTAGTAGTAGTAGTAGTAGTAGTAGTAGTAGGAGTAGGAGGAGGAGGAGGAGAAATGATTGAATAGGAGGAAGAAGGGTTGAGTACTAGTAGGAGGAGGAGGAGGAGGAAGGGTTGAGTAGTAGTAGTAGGAGGAGAAAGAGGAGAAGAGTTGAGTACGAGGAGGAAGAAGAGGAAGGGTTGAGGTGGAGGAGGAGGAGGAAGAAGAGGAAGGGTTGAGTAGGAGGAAGAGGAAGGGCTGAGTGGGAGAAGGAGGAGGACGAAGGGTTGAGTAGGAAGAAGAGGAGGAGGAGGAAGAAAAGGAGGAAGGATTGAGTAGGAGGAGGAGGAGGAGGAAGAGGAAGGGCTGAGTGGGAGGAGGAGGAGGAAGAGGGGGAAGGGTTGAGGAGGAGGAGGAGGAAGAGGGGGGAAGGGTTGAGGAGGAGGAGGAGGAAGAGGGGTAAGGGTTGAGGAGGAGGAGGAAGAGGGGTAAGGGTTGAGTAGGAAGAGGAAGAGGAGTAAGGGTTGAGGAGAAGGAGAAAGAGGAAGGGCTGAGTCGGAGGAGGAGGAGGAGGAGGAGCAGGAAGAGGAAGAGAAGGAAGGGCTGAGTAGGAGGAGGAGGAGGAGGAAGAAGAAGGGTTGAGTAGGAGGAAGAGGACGAGGAGGAGGAAGGGCTGAGTGGAATGAGGAGGAGAACGCTGATGATGATGATAACGATGATGACGATGACGAGTACGGTAATTACGACGACGAGGAGGATAGTGACGACGAGGAGGATGATAGTGACGACGACGAGGAGGATAGTGACGACGACGAGGAGGATAGTGACGACGACGAGGAGGATAGTGACGACGACGAGGAGGATAGTGACGACGACGAGGAGGATAGTGACGACGACGAGGAGGATAGTGACGACGACGAGGAGGACGATAGTGACGACGAGGAGGACGATAGTGACGACGAGGAGGAGGATAGTGACGACGAGGAGTAGGATAGTGACGACGAGGAGGAGGATAGTGACGACGAGGAGTAGGATAGTGACGACGAGGAGTAGGATAGTGACGACGAGGAGTAGGATAGTGACGACGAGGAGGATAGTGACGAAGAGGAGGATAGTGACGACGAGATGATGATAACGGAAAGGTAGATAAAGGGAAACGAGATTGATAACATTCCTGTGTTGGTTGGAGGGTGTCGACGAAATTACAGCAAACATGCGGTGAACCCATGCAGTACATTTGAGAAGAAGAGTGAAGAATCGGGGGATTGTGATTTGTGCTTACGAATCCACCTGACCCGCACCACTGTACTGTGTTGTATTGTATTGTATTATATTATGATATACAATACATTATATATTATATTATATTATATATTACATATATTTCATTTTATCCTATCCTCTCCGCTCCCCCTCCCTCCCTCTCCCCCTCCTCCCTCTCCCCCTTCCTCCCCCTCCCCTCCCTCCCTTTCCCCCTCCCTCCCTCATTCCTCTCCCCCTCCCTCCCCCCTCCCCTCTCCCCCTCCCCCCTCCCCTCTCCCCCTCCCCCTCCCTCCCCTCTCCCCCTCCCTCGCCCTCCCCTCTCCCCCTCCATCGGCCTCCCCTCTCCCCCTCCCTCCCCCTCCCCTCTCCCCCTCCCTCGCCCTCCCCTCTCCCCCTCCCTCCCCTCTCCCCTTCCCTCCCCTCTCCCTCCCCTCTCCCCCTCCCTCGCCCTCCCCTCTCCCCCTCCCTCGCCCTCCCCTCTCCCCCTCCCTCGCCCTCCCCTCTCCCCCTCCCTCGCCCTCCCCTCTCCCCCTCCCTCGCCCTCCCCTCCCTCCCTTTCCCCCTCCCTCTCTCATTCCTCTCCCCCTCTCATTCCTCTCCCCTCCCTCCCTCATTCCTCTCCCCCTCCCCTCTCACTCTCCCCCTCCCCTCTCCCCCTCCCCTCTCCCCCTCCCCTCTCCCTCTCCCCCTCCCCTCTCCCCCTCCCTCCCCTCTCCCCCTCTCCCCCTCCCTCCCCTCTCCCCCTCTCCCCCTCCCTCCCCTCTCCCCCTCCCTCCCCTCTCCCCCTCCCTCCCCTCTCCCCCTCCCTCCTCCCTCTCCCTCCCTCTCCCCCTCCCTCCGCCTCCCCTCTCCCCCTCCCTCCCCCTCCCCTCTCCCCCTCCCTCCCCCTCCCCTCTCCCCCTCCCTCTCCCCCTCCCCTCTCCCCCTCCCCTCTCCCCCTCCCCTCTCCCCCTCCCCTCTCCCCCTCCCCTCTCCCGCTCCCCCTCCCCTCTCCCCCACCCCTCTCCCCACCCCCCTCCCCCCCCCTCTCCCCCCCGTCCCCCCTCCCCTCTCCCCCTCCCCCTCCCCTCTCCCCCTCCCCTCTTCCCCTCCTCCCCCCCCTCCCCCTCCCCTCCCTCCCCCCCCCCTCCCTCCCCCTCCCCTCTCCCCTCCCCTCTCCCCTCCCCTCTCCCCCTCCCTCCCCTCTCCCCCTCCCTCCCCTCTCCCCTCCCCTCTCCACTCTCTCCCCCTCCCCTCTCCCCCTCCCTCCCCCGCCCCTCTCCCCCTCCCCTCCCCTCTCCCCCTCCCTCCACCTCTCCCTCTCCCTCCCCTCTCCCTCTCCCTCTCCCTCCCATCTCCCCCTCCCTCCCCTCCCCTCTCCCCCCTCACCCTCCCCTCTCACCCTCCCTCACCCTCCCCTCTCCCTCACCCTCCCCTCTCCCTCACCCTCCCCTCTCCCTCACCCTCCCCTCCCCTCTCCCCTCCCCTCTCCCTCACCCTCCCCTCCCCTCTCCCCTCCCCTCACCACAAGTACATGGAGTGACAGGTAGATGACACTAAAACGAAATTTCTTTAAAAAAATAGTAGTAATAAAAAATCCTCGAAATGATGTATTACATTGAAAGGAAAATCCTACACACTCTTGGGACAAGACGATGATTGGCAGTCCAACACAGCTGTACAGTTTAGTTTCGATATATTGTTGTTGTTTTAAATCTCATACCGGATAGTTTTTATCTTTTGGAAAATCTGGTATTTGCTATAAATCTCGTTTTATAGGCAGTGCAGTCGAATGATGTTGTCTGGGATATTTTTATTTAAGCAGAATTCAGTTCTTCCATCCTTAAGGGTTGTATGACACTGAAGAATGTGGTGTCATGAATATATATATTACATTTTATATTTTATATTCTATATTCTATTTTGTTCTATTTCATTCTATTTTGTTGTACTGTATTCTATCATCTTCGTCTACGCCTTCCTCATTTTCTTCGAATTGTTCTTGTTTTCTCTCGCTCCATCCCTCTCCTCCTCCCTCCCCCTCCCCTCTCCCTCCACCCTCCCCCTCTCCTCTCCTCTCCCTCCACCCTCCCCCTCCAATCTCCCTCCACCCTCCCCTTCCCCGTTCCCTCCCCTCTTCTCTCTCCCGTTCCCCCTCCCTCCCCTCTCCCCCTCCCTCCCCTCTCCCCCTCTCTCCCCTCCCTCCCCCTCCCCTCCCCTCCCCCTTCCCCCTCCCTCGCCCGTCCCCTTCCCTCTCCCTTCACCCTCCCCCTCCCCTCTCCCTTCACCCTCCCCCTCCCCTCTCCCTTCACCCTCCCCCTCCCCTCTCCCTTCACCCTCCCCCTCCCCTCTCCCTCCACCCTCCCCTCTCCCTTCACCCTCCCCTCTCCCTCCACCCTCCCCTTCCCAGTGCCCTCCCCTCCACTCTCTCCCTGCCCCCCTCCCTCCCCTCTCCCCCTCCCTCCCCTCTCCCCCTCTCTCCCCTCCCTCCCTCCCCTCCCTCCCCTCTCCCCTCCCTCCCCCTCCCCCCCTCCCTCCCCTCTCCCCCTCCCTCCCGTCGCTCCCTCCCATCTCCCCCTCCCTCCCCTCTCCCCCTCCCTCCCCCTCCCCTCTCCCACTCCCCATTCCCTCCCCCCTCCTCTCCCCTCCCCTCTCCCCCTCCCCATTTCCCTCTCCCACTCCCCATTCCCTCTCCCCCCCTCCCCATTCCCTCCCCTCCCTCCCTCCACTCTCCCACTCCCCATTCCCTCCCCCGTTCCCCCTCCCTCCCCCGGTCCCCCTCCCTCCCCTCTCCCCACTCCCTCCCCCTCTTCCCTCTCCCGTTCCCCCTCCCTACCCTCTCCCCCTCCCTCCCTCCCTCCCCTCTCCCACTCCCTCCCCCTCCCTCCCCTACCCCTCCCACTCCCTCCCCTACTCCTCCCACTCCCTCCCCTCTCCCCTCCCTCCCCTCTCCCACTCCCCCCTCCCCCTCCCCCCACCCTCCCCCCTCCCCCGTTCCCCCCTCTCCCACTCCCCCCGCTCCCCCTCCCTACGAAATACAGGTGGGAATTGATGCCTCACCACAAGTACATGGAGTGACAGGTAGATGACACCAAAACGAAAAGTCTTGAAAAATAATAATAATAAAAAATCCACGAAATGATGTATTACATTATGAGGAAAGTCCTTCTCCCTCTTGGGATAAGGCGATGAGTGGCATTCCAACGCAGCTGTACAGTTTAGTTTCGTTATATATATATATATATATATATATATATATATATATATATATATATATATATATATATATATTTGGATGATGGAGAACATAAACACAAGGGAAGGCTCGGAACCCCTGTGTTTATGTTCTCCATCATCCAAATAATTTGACTAAAATACTTATCAATATATATATATATATATATATATATATATATATATATATATATATATATATATATATATATAAATTTTTAATCTCTTCCAGGATAGTTTTCGTCTTTTGGAAAATCTGGTATTTGCTGAGCTATTTTTGAGCAGAATTCAGCTCTTCTATCCCTAAGGGTTGTATTACATTGAAGAATGTGGCGTCATGAATATATATATATATATATATATATATATATATATATATATATATATATATATATATATATGTATAGAGAGAGAGAGATTGGGATAATTATGAGAAAGGTGGAAGGTGGAAAACACAGGTCTTGATCCGATTATTGAATTTATTCCTGACCGGTTTCGCTTTATAGTAACTACTGTAAAGCGAAATCGGTAAGGAATAAACTCAATTGTGGGATCAAGACCCGCGTTTTCTCCCTTCCACGTTTCTCATAATTATCCTAATGTCTCAATATATATATACATATATATATATACATACATATATATATATATATATATATATACATATATATATATATATATATACATATATAAAATTGAAGGTGAAAGAAGTTGACGAGGAGAAATGGGAGAATTTTACGTCTTAACGTTTCGACCCGCAGGGTCTTGATCACAAAGCTAACAACTCAAACGTAACCGGATATTTTATACACGGACGGGTATATATATATATATATATATATATATATATATATATATATATATATGATATATATATATATATTCTTTTCATTTGAAG
>NC_134803.1:44806772-44821772 GCF_046742065.1 Oratosquilla oratoria | reverse complement strand
CTTTTGAAGCTCTTGTATCGTACAGTGTCACGCGGGATCAATTTGTCATGTATTATTCGTGGCTACAAAGTTACCGAGTCACGTAATGCTATGGAATGCCCCCATCAAAGTAATGGTAATGGCTTTGGATATGAATTGGTAGTGTGCGTGTGTGTACGTATGGTGTATATATGTATATATATACAGTATATACTGCATATACAGCATGCGTGTATGTAATGCATATTTGTATCTATGCATACATATATATATACAGTATAAAGTGCGTATGTACTATATGTATTTATATATATGATATATAGTGTGTGTGTATGTACGAATTTATATATGGAAATGTATATCATGTATATATGTACAGTAGGTATGTGTGCGTATTTATATTCATGTGTGCATGAAATAGAAAACAAATATATACGTGGGCCGTTACAGTGTACGACAGAACTAGTTCATTATTTCATTCATATTCATGCACGCGTTTCCTTTGTGAAGAAATTAATTCTTCTGGTAGAAGACAAAGACAATGTAGATTCTGACCCAGGGCAGTGAGGGGGATACACAGATGACCTGTCATCCATGAGGAGCTAAGGATGGAGGGGAGCGGGGGGGAGGAGGGTGGTGGATGGGAGTGGAATGGGTGGGAGTAGGGACGTGCCATTGATTTGGCTACCTCCCTTATAAGGGGGAAAAAGCTCTTGGTATATAAATAGACAAAGATAGAAGACAAAGATTCTGGAGTGATTGGGGTCTTCAGGCGATCTCACAGTTTTTCTTTGACAACGAAGAAGAGTTCAGTGACCTTCCCTTCCAGACGAAGATCCCCCTCCCACTTCCTCCTCCACCTCTACCTCCTCCTCCTGTGGACTGTTCCAGCTGACTGGAATCCGGGCCTATATCCTATGCATGAGAACCCTTTATTTCAAGGTCCGTATACGGGACTTTATGAATGGGAAGCTTCGGCGTTGTGGGAGGAGAGGATGTATTTTTGGCTTTGGGGGATGATGCCTTTGTCAGGAGCTTGCACGCGCGTGCGGTTGCGCGCTCGTGCACACACACGCACACACACGCACACACACACACACACACACACACACACACACACACACACACACACACACACACACACACACAGAAATACTCGATGGAGAGCACTTGTTAATTTGGGACAAGAGAAACACAAGAGGACATGGAAAGAAACTCAAAAAAGATAGTTATGGAAGAGATCTGAAGAAGAACAGCTTTCCGAACAGAGTGGTGGACACTTGGAACAAACTGGACGAAACAATATTGTGTGCAAGAACCATACGCGAATTTAAGGACAAACTAGACAGTGAGAGATACAAAGACGGTGCACCACGAGCGTAGCTCCCCTTCCCGTAAAATACAACTAGGTAAATACACACGCACGCACGCACACACACACACACACACACACACACACACACACACACACACACACACACACACACACACACACACACACACACACGAATGTGTGAGCTTTTACGTCATGTATAAAACCCGTCACAAATATAAACACAAACATACACGAGTACGTGTATAACACGCACGGTCAAACGCACAATCACACGCACAAACAAATGTACAAACATATGTACAAACGCATGCACAAACACACGCATACTCACAATACAAACACGCACAAACGCACGAACGATCGGAGACTACCGCAAAAACCTCTCTTACAAATAGAGACACGCCAACACTCCCACACTCATGTTCCATTCAGGACTTTATACATATTTTCTTTCGACCGCTCGAACAGGGTCGAAAAGTTCGTCAAATTTTCATCTTTGCACCTGCGGATGTGGCGCTCTCGGCTTCCAACTCGCATAGTAAAATCCGAGTTCAATCCTCGGTGGTTATTGGTGATTGTCATATGCATTGGCTGTCCGCCAGTGATTGTATCGCCTTTGTTTGTCGGAATTCCATCTTCGTGGAACTGTGTGGTGAAAGTAGTCAAGATCTGTATCCAACAAACTCAGTTCATTGGCCCCTCTCTCGCTAATGTCTGTGGTCAACTACCCTTTTATATTTTATATTATTTCACTTTAATGAAGCCTGATACAAAAGTTCATTTATCCTACTTTTTACTACAGTCTGCGCTAAATCGAAGTTTTGTGTATGTACTGATATAAGGGGGTGGGGACCTAATATCTCTCAGGCATACTGATCTTAAGAGTGAGAATGAGTTTAGATCTCTTCCACACTACAATGATGTTCTTTGGTTGTTTTTCTGCTTCACCTCTGCCAGACGAACGTAGCATGCCTTCGTCTTTGGACCCATCTCGCTTGAAGTAGTAAAGGTTGTCGGAGTGAATAAGCCTTGATCCACATTCTGTATGCGCTCCTCGTACATCCTGGTTTTCTCATTCTCACTCCTGTAGTGGGACGCCTCAATAGTTAACTTATTGTAACAGGGCGCTATTGGATCAATTATTCGCATGTCAAAGAATACCAGTTGTCCTAGTGTTCCAAAAACCTCTTGCGCTGACGTCCACAAGGTATTTCATCTGACGTGCCTGAAGTTCTCTCCTCCTAGTGGGAGTAATGTTGGTTCGATGGTCATTTCCTTGCATACCTCCCGAAGCATTTGGGCAGTGAGATCCCTTATCTCGTCAGATGAATCCACCCTGCTTGCATATCGTTGCATGGTTTGGATCAAACTTTGTGCCACAGGAATATCTGTTAGGCGGCCTTTCCAATGGCCATCCATACCTTGAGGCAATGGCATCCGTGAATTATCTTTTAAGTTGAATCCCTTTACCCTGATTGGTAGTGATGTCAACCAATTGGATACCCCATCTTCCTGTGCCATTGCTGTCTTTGCTGCTACTACTCTTATTACTACTACTACTACTACTACTACTACTACTACTACTACTACTACTACTACTACTACTACTACTACTACTACTACTACTACTAATATGTTTTCTAGCTATCTCCACGATATTTATCCTTGTGAAAATGTGTAGTTAAAACAGTCAGAAATTTCCATAGTTAATTGTCCCCACTCCGTACTATTATTACTTGTACTTCTACCTGTGCTGCTGCTGCTGCTCCTGTTGCCGTCGCCGCCGCCGCCTGACTGACTGACTGACTGACTGACACTGGATAGAAGTGACTGTTTCGGCCACTGCTAAGCGTCTTAGTGGGTGGAGTTAACAGAGCTTAATTCAGTCTTAATCAAAGCTTCGGCCATGTAAACCTTTTCTGCTTCCGGCCAGTTAACCTCTAGAGAAACTGTTCACTACCTGTGGCCCGTGTTGGGTAAGTGAGAGAGAGAGAGAGAGAGACAGACAGACAGACAGACAGACACGGAGAGAGGGAGACGGGGAGAGGGAGACGGGGAGAGGGAGAGACGGGGAGAGAGAGACGGGGAGAGAGAGAGACGAGGAGAGAGAGGGACGGGGAGGGAGAGAGAGAGAGAGAGACGGGGAGAGAGAGAGAGGGACGGAAAGAGAGAGAGAGAGAGAGAGAGAGAGAGAGACGGGGAGAGAGAGAGAGAGAGAGAGAGAGAGAGAGACGGGGAGTGAGAGAGAGACGGAGTGAGAGAGAGACTGAGTGAGAGAGAGACGGGGAGTGAGAGAGAGACGGGGAGTGAGAGAGAGACGGGGAGTGAGAGAGAGACGGGGAGTGAGAGAGAGAGGGAGTGAGAGAGAGACTGCGTGAGAGAGAGACGGGGAGTGAGAGAGAGACGGGGAGTGAGAGAGAGACGGGGAGTGAGAGAGAGACGGGGAGTGAGAGAGAGACGGGGAGTGAGAGAGAGACGGGGAGTGAGAGAGAGACGGGGAGTGAGAGAGAGACGGGGAGTGAGAGAGAGACGGGGAGTGAGAGAGAGACGGGGAGTGAGAGAGAGACGGGGAGTGAGAGAGAGACGGGGAGTGAGAGAGAGACGGGGAGTGAGAGAGAGACGGGGAGTGAGAGAGAGACGGGGAGTGAGAGAGAGACGGGGAGTGAGAGAGAGACGGGGAGTGAGAGAGAGAGACGGAGAGAGAGAGAGAGACGGGGAGTGAGAGAGAGAGAGAGAGACGGGAGTGAGAGAGAGAATGAGAGTGAGATAGAGAGAGAGAGACGGGAGTGAGAGTGAGAGTGAGAGTGAGAGTGAGAGAGAGAGAGAGAGAGAGAGAGAGAGAGAGAGAGAGAGAGAGAGAGAGAGAGAGAGAGAGAGACGGGGAGAGAGAGAGAGACGGGGAGTGAGAGAGAGAGAGAGAGAGAGAGAGAGAGAGAGAGAGAGAGAGGGAGAGAGAGAGAGAGAGAGAGAGAGAGAGAGAGAGAGAGAGAGAGAGACGGGGGAGAGAGAGAGAGAGACGGGGAGAGAGAGAGACGGGGGAGAGAGAGAGACGGGGGAGAGAGAGAGACGGGGGAGAGCGAGAGAGACGGGGGAGAGAGAGAGAGACGGGGAGAGAGAGAGAGAGACGGGGAGTGAGAGAGAGAGACGGGGAGTGAGAGAGAGAGACGGGGAGTGAGAGAGAGAGACGGGGAGTGAGAGAGAGAGACGGGGAGTGAGAGAGAGAGACGGGGAGTGAGAGAGAGAGACGGGGAGTGAGAGAGAGAGACGGGGAGTGAGAGAGAGAGACGGGGAGAGAGAGAGAGACGGGGAGTGAGAGAGAGAGAGAGACGGGGAGTGAGAGAGAGAGACGGGGAGTGAGAGAGAGAGACGGGGAGTGAGAGAGAGAGAGAGAGAGAGAGAGAGAGAGAGAGAGAGAGAGAGAGAGAGAGAGAGAGAGAGAGAGAGAGAGAGAGAGAGAGAGAGAGAGAGAGAGAGAGAGAGAGAGAGAGAGAGAGACGGGGAGAGAGAGAGAGACGGGGAGAGAGAGAGAGAGAGACGGGGAGAGAGAGAGAGAGAGACGGGGAGAGAGAGAGAGAGACGGGGAGAGAGAGAGAGAGAGACGGGGAGAGAGAGAGAGAGAGACGGGGAGAGAGAGAGAGAGAGACGGGGAGAGAGAGAGAGAGAGAGACGGGGAGAGAGAGAGAGAGAGACGGGGAGAGAGAGAGAGAGAGACGGGGAGAGAGAGAGACGGGGAGAGAGAGAGAGACGGGGAGAGAGAGAGAGACGGGGAGAGAGAGAGAGACGGGGAGAGAGAGAGAGACGGGGAAAGAGAGAGACGGAGATAGATGTAGAGATGCAGAGATGTAGAGATGGAGAGATGGAAAGAAGCAGAGATCGAGGGAGAGATGCAGAGATCGAGGGAGAGATGCAGAGATCGAGGGAGAGATGCAGAGATCGAGGGAGAGATGCAGAGATCGAGGGAGAGATGCAGAGATCGAGGGAGAGATGCAGAGATCGAGGGAGAGATGCAGAGATCGAGGGAGAGATGCAGAGATCGAGGGAGAGATGCAGAGATCGAGGGAGAGATGCAGAGACAGAGATAGAGACAAACAGAGAGGCAGAAAAAGAGAGACAAACAGAGACGGAGATAGACAGATAGAGACAGACAGGGAGACTGTTGGGTAGCAAGTTACTGTTGGGAATCGAAGAGGAATGCAGGATTCGAACCCACTACTAAGCAAATGCGAGACCAGTATGCTTGTCATTACGCCAGCAATGCAGAAACCGCATTTGATAAGAAATAAATAAGAATAAATATATAAATAGATAAATAAAAATAAATAAATAGATAAAAATAAATATAAACAAATATATAAATAGATAAACAAAATTTATCAATGCTTTATTATGATGTACCCAGTAACTGGTAAAACATAATGATGACATTAAAGACATATCCGATGATTTGCAAAATCTTATTTGACACGTTTATCACAACGAAAATCAAATTGATAATGGAAGATTGAGGGGGGACGGAGATATAGCTAAAGATTAAGAATCCATAATTCAAATGTAGGAAGAAAGTAAAATAAGAACGATTATTTATTGTGTAATGATAGCATGATTATAATGAAAAACAAACTTGAATTAGCACAAGGTACGTTTACAAATAGATTTAAAATATCCTAAACAGATATGCGTGATTTGATTCAAAACGGTGGTCAAGTATGTGTGTGTATATGATTCACCATGATCTTGGATCACGTGTCAGACTCGTGATCGACAGCTATTTCTCTGCCGAATGAGAACTTAGAGCTCGTATATGAGCGATCGGCAGTGCTGTGATCTTACACGCACACACACACACACACACACACACACACACACACACACACACACACACACACACACACACACACACACACACACACACACACACACACACACAACTCCCCGACCACGAGAGTTGGAGTAACGACTCGCAGCGCAGCGATACTGTGTGTGTGTGCGTGTGTGTGCCTGCGTGCGTGCGTATGCGTGCGTGCGTGTGTGTGCGTGCGTGCGTGTGTGTGCGTGTGAGTGCGTGCATGTGTGTGTGTGTGTGTGCATGTGTGTGTGTGTGATTGCATGAGTGCGTGCGTGCGTGTGCGTGCGTGCGTGTGTGTGTGCGTGCATGTGTGTGTGTGTGCTTGCATGAGTGCGTGCGTGTGTGTGTGCGTTTCGTTGTCTTAGATCACATGTATACATACAATAAATAGCAAATAATGCATACCTTTTTTCTGAATGAAATCAAATATATATTTATTTTAAAACAGTTTACCACTTTGAGAAATCTTTCATATTATCTATATATTTTTTCTTTTTTACTTAAAATTTTTCGAATTATCTTGTTGCCTTTATTGTCTTAATCATTATTCCAGAGATGTTGAGGAAAAAAGATCCTTGTATTGAAGCTTTATATCTCGTAAAATGGCCGAGCGCTGTTTGATCTTGAAGTCAAAGACGGACGGAGCAATCAACCAAATGGCTGGAGTTAGTAGAGAGGACACTATCCCCCGTTCCAGGGATGATTTCCAGAACTCCTTGTCTTTCCTTTTTTTTTTTTTAATGTGATCGGACGGCGTGACAAGTGCCCCCCCCCCTTTTTTTCGGGCGAGGGGAGGCTCTGAATTTTATACAGACCCCCTTTTTTGGGGTGGTGGTGGTGGGGGAGGTGGGGTGGAGGAGGTGGAGGTGGAAGAGGAGGAGGGAGTGGAAGAGGAGGAGGGGGTGGAAGAGGAGGAGGAGGTGGAAGAGGAGAAGGGGTGGAAGAGGAGGGGGTAGAGGAGGAGGAGGTGGAGGAGGAGGTGGAGGTGGAGGAGGAGGAGGTAGAAGAGGAGGAGGTGGAAGAGGAGGAGGTGGAAGAGGGGGTGGAAGAGGAGGAGGTGGAAGATGGGGTGGAAGAGGAGGAGGTGGAGGTGGAGGAGGAGGTGGAGGAGAAGGAGGAAGAGGAGGTGGTAGAGGTGGTGGTAATGGTGGTGGTGTCAATGATGGTGGTGGAACGTTATTCCGTGTCCATTTTTTTTTCTTTTCTTTTTTTTGTTCAGTGAATGGAGAAGTGACTGATTCAGTGGCGTTTTCGTGAGAAGATTAGAGGAGACGGACATGGGTGAGGTCTTTCTAACCAATTGACATCCTCGATCTGGTTCGTGCTGAGACCCGACAGCCGATTTGTTTAATCCTTAACATTTTGGCGGTTTAACGTAAGCCGGAAGTCGCGAAAGATTGATTGGCTTCTGAGTATCCGGAGAAACTCTTCAAGCGTCTTGTGAGATATTTTATATTTTGATTATATTTGTTTATTCATTTGTCTGCATTTTTTCAAAGTTAATACGTCTTTTTTAATTTTTATATTCTTTTTATCTTTGTTTATTTTTATTTAGCTTATTTGTTTGTTTATTTATTTATTTCTATTCAATTATTTTTTGTTTGCCTATTTGTTTATTTGTTTGTTTATTTTGTTTGTTTACTTGTTTTATTTGTTTGGTTGCTTGCTTGTTTCTTGTTTATTTGTTTGTTTATTTGTTTATTTGTTTTTGTTCATTTGTTTTTGTTTTTGTTTATTTGCTTATTTTTGTTTATTTGATTATTTGTTTATTTGTGTATTTGCTTGTTTGTTTCTTTGTTTATTTGTACATTTGTACATTTGTTTATCTATTTGTTTATTTGTTTATTTGTTTATTTGTTTGTTTATTTGTTTATTTGTTTATTTGTTTATTTGTTTATTTGTTTATTTGTTTATTTGTTTATTTGTTTATTTGTTTATTTGTTTATTTGTTTATTTGTTTATTTGTTTATTTGTTCATTTGTTCATTTGTTTATTTTTGTCTATTTTTCCCAAACTCTTTCAGCAAAACAATGGAGTCTTTGGTGCCGTGTACATAAATATATAACTGTGTGCGCGGAAGTGCGTGTTTTTGTCTACTCTCAAGTACTGTACGTTATTGTATACGAGCATGAAATGACTACACACTTAACTACAAACACTTACTGTGACCCCTGAGTATTCATCATTGCGTTATCATGTTTAATTACACGTGTATTTACGTATATATTAAGCTATTGTACTCGCATCAAAGTCCATTAGTACATACACGCGCATGTACTATAGTAGTACACTTCCCGTGAATATCGATTACATATTTACTCTGATAAGTGGTGCTGGTCAGGAGCGTACGCCGTGAGGCGCTGAGTAGCTTTTGCCCTCAGAGGTTGCTAGACATGGCGGACAAAAAAAAAAAAAAAAAAAAATCCTTTTCACTTCTGTCACTTTCGTCCCTTTAACTCAATTTCCTCTGAAATCTTGATAATATTTGTCATAAAATATAATCGGTGCATTACAAGAATTTTATTTTTGCGTTAATATTAACATGAATGTTCTATCAATTATTTTCTAAGTAACTTTACAATTGAAGAAATGTATTTAAACTTGTAATATGTTTATTTCTTTTCTCTTCCAGAGGTTTTGTTTAGAGGAAGTCGTTATTTTATTCATCACAAAGGAAGCATCACCCTCTCTCTCTCTCTCTCTCTCTCTCTCTCTCTCTCTCTCTCTCTCTCTCTCTCTCTCTCTCTCTCTCTCTCTCTCTCTCTCTCTCTCTCTCTCTCTCTCTCTCTCTCTCTCTCTCTCTCTCTCTCTCTCTCTCTCTCTCTCTCTCTCTCTCTCTCTCTCTCTCTCTCTCTCTCTCTCTCTCTCTCTCTCTCTCTCTCTCTCTTTCTCTCTCTCTTTCTCTCTTTCTCTCTCTTACTCTTTTTCTCTCTCTTTCTCTTCTCTTTCAGGTGCTCTTTAAGCTTAAACCGGCTTTTAAACTCAGCAATGAATTTCGGGAAAGGTCTTTAGTTAATTCCTTCGGAGGGGTTTTGGATTTGATTTTTTCAATAAATTCTATTTCATTTATATTTATCTATTTTAAGTTTATTGCCTGACGTCAAACCAAATCCACTTTTTTCGCGATTAAGTATATAATAACAATAGTAATAATAAGAATAATGACGGTAATAATGATAATAATTCAATTAGTGATATGCAGATAAATAAAAACAATTGCACTGTTTACAACGATAAGAGATGCCAAAGTAGTTTGCGTTGATGGATAAGAGTTCTTGTGTATTAGAATTTTTTTTTTTTTTTTTTTTTTGACAGTTTCAAAATTGTTCCAAACATGTTAAATCTTACAACTGGGAATTACTTTTCTATGGTGAATAATGTAACCATAAATTCATGGATACACACGCACGTACATACATACGTGCATACATACATACGTGCATACATACATACATACGTGCATACATACATGCATACGTACATATATACATACATACGTGCATACATACATACGTGCATGCATACATACATACATACATACATACATGCGTGCATGCAAACATACATACGTGCATGCATACATACATACATACATACGTGCATGCATACATACATACATACATACATACGTGCATGCATACATACATACGTGCATGCATACATACATGCATGCATATCTTCTTACATGCATATATGCACTTACCCATACATACTTGTATACATGCAAAAATGCATACACACATACATACACAAATGCAAATAACATGCATACATGTATAATAGAAATAAACATAGTGTATCCATATTATATATGACTGAATGACATTCCATTTTTTTTTTTCATAACTATTGTAAATCGACGTGTTAGGATTCATTACAGGCAGATGAATCTATCAAAATCAACATCAAATTTTTAGCGCATTTCGATAGGTTAATTCGCCCGTGGTCTTGCATTGAATGATGATAATGGAAAATAAAGAAAAAGATCCAGAAAATTTATCAACTGACCTGTGCCAATGACAGACGCTTTGCTCTCTCTCTCTCTCTCTCTCTCTCTCTCTCTTCCTCTCTCTTTCTTCCTCTCTTTCTTCCTCTCTCTCTTCCTCTCTTTATTCCTCTTTCTTCCTCTCTTCCTTTCTTCTCTCTCTCTTCCTTTCTTCTCTCTCTCTTCCTCTTTCTTTCTTCCTCTTCCTCTCTTTCTCTTTTCCACTTCCTCTTTCTTCCTCTTTCTTCCTCTTTCTTCCTCTTTCTTCCTCTTCCTCTCTCTTCCTCTTTCTCTCTCTCTCTCTCTCTCTCTCTCTCTCTCTCTCTCCTCTCTCTCTCCTCTCCTCTCCTCTCCTCTCTCTCTCTCTCTCTCTCTCTCTCTCTCTCTCTCTCTCTCTCTCTCTCTCTCTCTCTCTCTCTCTCTCTCTCTCTCTCTCTCTCTCTCTCTCTCTCTCTCTCTCTCTCTCTCTCTCTCTCTCTCTCTCTCTCTCTCTTCCGCTCTTCTTCCTCTTTCTCCCTCTTTCTCTTTTTCTTCGCCCTACTCTCTTTTTTCTTCTTGTCTTCTTCCTCTTCCTCTTTTTTTTTCCTCTCTCCCTCTCCCTCTCCCTCTTCCCTCTCCCTCTCCCTCTTCCCCTCTCCCTCTCCCTCTCCCTCTCCCTCTTCCCCTCTCCCTCTCCCTCTCCCTCTCTCCCTCTCTCTCTCCCTCTCTCCCTCCTTCTCTCCTTCTCTCCCTCTCCCTCTCCCTCTCCCTCTCTGTCTCTCTCCCTTTTCTTTTTTTCCCTTTTAAAGAATGATATTTTCCGAGTTCAGGCAGTCTAATATAGCTCTGGATTATATAATTCATATTCATGAGGAGACTGGGAAGGTGGGGGTCGCCGGGTAAGTGAAGCGGACCTGCTGTGGACGAACTGTGCCTTGCTGCATTGCTTCTCTCCCAAAGCAATTGGCAGGATACAGGGATGACCCGTCATCCACGAGAAGCTAAGAGGGAGAGAAGAGTAGTGGATGGGGGTACGTAAGAACATAACAATGAAGGAGACTGCAAGAGACCATGAGGCCTACACTGGGTAGTTCGGGTAGAATGGGTGGGAGTGAGTGCCTGCCATTGATTTAGCTACCTCCTATATAAGGCGGAAAAATCCCTTGGTGTGTGTGTGTGTGTGTGTAATATGCTAGTAAGAACACGGGTACGTGTGTTCACTTATGCAAAGTAGACCACTTGGAAAAAGAAACTAACGAAGCAGAGCGCTTTCGTATATTGCATCTTCAGTGCACGGAGGATGTAATATACGAAAGCGCTCTGCTTCGTTAATTTCTTTTTCCAAGTGGTCTACTTTGCACACATATATATAGATGTGTTTATGTATTTCTTAAGTAAATATCGATATCTTACTAAACTGAAGAACACTGATACATTAGTATGAGAAGGCAGGTTGAGAGCCCTTGGAGGAATGGTACATTCGAAGTAGCCAGAATAAAATATGTGGAGGCCGGTAGACTGAAAAGGGGTTCTGAAATCATCGATATCTGATATCAGATACCTTTTATGTTCAGGAGTATTTCTAAAAAATAAAATTAGAGAGAGAGAGTTGGAGAGAGAGAGTTGGAGAGAGAGAGTTGGAGAGAGAGAGTTGGAGAGAGAGAGTTGGAGAGAGAGAGTTGGAGAGAGAGAGTTGGAGAGAGAGAGTTGGAGAGAGAGAGTTGGAGAGAGAGAGTTGGAGAGAGAGAGTTGGAGAGAGAGCGAAAGAGAGAGAGAGTGCGAGAGAGAGTTGGAGAGAGAGAGTTGGAGAGAGAGAGTTGGAGAGAGAGAGTTGGAGAGAGAGAGTTGGAGAGAGAGAGTTGGAGAGAGAGAGTTGGAGAGAGAGAGTTGGAGAGAGAGCGAAAGAGAGAGAGAGAGCAAAAGAGAGAGAGAGAGCAAAAGAGAGAGAGAGAGCAAAAGAGAGAGAGAGAGCAAAAGAGAGAGAGAGAGCAAAAGAGAGAGAGAGAGCAAAAGAGAGAGAGAGCGCAAAAGAGAGAGAGAGAGCAAAAGAGAGAGAGCGAGAGCGAAGGACCTTTGCCGACTACTGTGGGGCTTCGGATTTCCAGTTATTGAAACTCGAAGCAATAATTGCCATTACTATTATTATTATTATCATTGTAATGTTGCACAGACTAAACAGGATTATCATTATATGGTGTCGAGTCAATGCTAAATGGCCTTGGTAATCCACATGGCAAAGATACTAATTGCTTATTAGGAAACTGAAGCATATTAATTTACCAGACCTGGGATGGTTCTCTAAGTGAGAGAGAGAGAGACAGAGGTAGAGATAGATAGAGACAGAGAGATAGAGACAGAGATAGACAGATAGAGACAGACAGAGAGACAGAGAGAGAGAGAGAGACAGAGAGAGAGAGACAGAGAAACAGAGAGAGAGAGAGACACACAGAGAGAGAGAGAGAGAGACACACAGAGAGAGAGAGAGAGAGAGAGAGAGAGAGAGAGAGAGAGAGAGGAGGGAGTAACGAGCAGTAGATTATTAATTTATTTGTTCTAATATTTTCTATTTATTTTTTATTCATTTATTCTATTATTTTATTGATCTTTATTTTCTTTATTTATTTGATCTATTTATTTATCTATTTATTGATTAATTAGTGACATATTTAATCGCAAATTTTATATTTTGCCCTAAGCCACAGGCGTTCTTTCGTTTATTATTTTTAATGCAAAACAGAAATATTACTATATGCCAAAACTGCCAAAATATAAAGTACGAAAGATGTTGAGAAATTATGTTTTTCTCTGAAAAAAAAAAACCTCGAGCTTACGTTAACTGGCGAACGGGCAGAGATTATTTGCGCAAAATGCCAAACATGATTTCCTTCTACTTCCTCGTTTTCGTCCTCGTCATCTTCATCTTCTTTTACTTCGTTCTTTTATTCTTTGTGTTCTTCAATGTCTTCTTCTTTCGTCTTCTTGAACGTCATATTCCTCGTCTACTTCGCAGTCTTCATCGTCCTCTTCGTCTTCGTCGTCTTCGTCCTCTTCGTCTTCTTCATCGTCTTCTTCGTCTTCTTCATCGTCTTCTTCGTCTTCTTCATCGTCCTCTTCGTCTTCGTCATCGTCCTCTTCGTCTTCGTCATCCTCGTCTTTTTCATCGTCCTCCTCGTCTTCGTCTTCTTCATCGTCCTCTTCGTCTTCGTCATCCTCGTCTTCTTCGTCTTCTTCATCGTCCTCTTTGTCTTCGTCATCCTCGTCTTCTTCGTCTTCTTCATCGTCCTCTTTGTCTTCGTCATCCTCGTCTTCTTCGTCTTCTATGCCATCTTCGACTTCTTCATCT
Organism: Oratosquilla oratoria; assembly: GCF_046742065.1. Lineage (NCBI taxonomy): Eukaryota > Metazoa > Arthropoda > Malacostraca > Stomatopoda > Squillidae > Oratosquilla > Oratosquilla oratoria. Next base: position 44,808,304 of record NC_134803.1, on the reverse strand, counting down.
TCTTATTCGTTATCTTTCCAACTACCTCTTCGTCGTCTTTCTCGTCTTCTTTGTCTGGTTCGACTTCTTCTTCTTCTTCTTCTTCTTCTTCTTTTTCTTCTTCTTCATCTTCGTCTTCATCTTCGTCTTCATCTTCGTCTTCGACTTTTTCGTCTTTTTCGTCTTCTTCGTCTTTATCTTCTTCGCCTTCTTTGTCTTCATCTTCTTCGTCCTCTTCGTCTTCTTCGTCTTCGTCATCCTCGTCATCCTCGTCTTCTTCGTCTTCATCTTCGTCTTCATCCTCGTCTTCTTCCGCGTCTTCATATGCAGTGCAACCCCCCAGATCTTCGTTTCACTCGTCGTATACAATAATCCTACTCTTATCTGAACTAATTGGGCCTCACGGTGTTCGGATCTGGGGAGTATTTGTAGGTTGGCGAGGCAAGATTCGGTTGTATATGTATGTCTATATGTATGTATGTATATATGCGTGTGGTGTGTGTGTGTGTGTGTGTGTGTGTGTGTGTGTGTGTGTGTGTGTGTGTGTGCGTGTGTGTGTGTGCGCGCGTTTTCCTAGTTGTATTTTACGGGAAGAGAGCTATGCTCGTAGAGACCCGCTTTTGTATCTTTCATCATCTAGTTTGATCTTAAATTCTTGTATAGTTTTTTGCACTCGCTGTTTCCTCGTTCAATTTGTTCCAGATATCTACCACTCTGTGTGGGAAGCTATTCTTTTTCAGATCTCTTCTGTAAGTATCCTTTTTTATTTTTATTTTTTATGTCCTCTTGTTATTCTTTTATCCCACTTTAGTAAATCATCTCTATCAAGGACATCCATCCCTTTCATAATTCTGTAGATGGTTAATAGATCTCCTTTTTCACGGTTCGGCAAAGTCTTGGATCATGAGTTGGACTTGTGTGTGTGTGTGTGTGTGTGTGTGTGTGTGTGTGTGTGTGTGTGTGTGTGTGTGTGCATATGCTTGTACCTATGAGAGAAATTCGCTAGAAACAGCGACATCAATCCGATAATTTTTATGACAGTCGCATGCAGGATTCGAACCCACTGCTATCGGACACCCCAGGGCTAAGGCTCTGTGAAGGTGATCTTACGGGTGGCCGATAGCAGTGGATTCGAATCCTGCATGCGACTGTCATAGAAATTATCGGATATGCTTGTACGGTTACATGTATATGCAAATGTGATCAGAGAGTAGGAGGATAATGTAAAAATATTAGAAAACAGACGAAGTAAAAACACATGAATGGAAGTTCCTTTCAATGAAAGGAAGATTAAAAGTAAAAGGGTTTGATAGACTCAAGATGAGCCGTTTTATGGTCAAAAAGAAAGATAGGAAGTCTCCGTGGAAGAGGGACTTAAGCGCCATTCACAGGAGGAAATGAAAACTGAATTAGAATATTATCGTTATGGTGGCTTTGCAGAAGGATTAGGATAATGTGTGTGTTTCCGAGTGTGTGGGTGACATACACGCGCGCACACATACGCACACACACGCGCACACACACGCGCGCACACACACACATACACACACACA
>NC_134803.1:44789272-44801772 GCF_046742065.1 Oratosquilla oratoria | reverse complement strand
ATATATATATATATATATATATATATATATATATATATATATATATACACACATATATATCAAATGATTTTTCCCTCTTATAAGGGAGGTAGCCAGCCAAGGAATTCACGGTGGTATTCTTAAAAAGAATTCATTCCTCACATGAATCTTATATAAATCCTAGGAAGGGAAAGAGTTATGTAAGGAAAGATTTTTTTAAGAATACCACCATAAGATTCTTACGGTGGTATTCTTTGAAAAAAAAATCCTTATATAAATATGTCCCTTCCAAGGATTTATATAAAGATTTATATAAAGATTTTTTTTTTTAAGAATAATACCGTAAGGTTTTTACGATGGTATTCTTAAAAAATATCTTTCCTCATACAAATATTTCGTTTCCACGGATTTATATAAAATTTATATAAGGAACAATCTTTTTAAGAATACCACATTTACTCATTTCTATTCTTTCCATTCCCATTCGTCAACCAATTTGTTTCTCTTCATCCACAAGGAGCTAATTCATGGATAAAGGGACATCCCTGACTTCCGCCCGCAGTCTGGGTAAGAAGCAATGCAGGAAGGCACAGCACATCAGAAGCAGGGTCAGCTGGTTCCTTTACATGGCTACCCATACCCTTCGTCACCTCATGCGAAAATAAAGGAGAAAAGTGTTTATAATAGTAAGAATATAGACTTTCGATGTAGTAGGGGATTGTAGGTCGCATGACACTACAAGATTGATGTTCTAACTTTGCAATATGTTGCAGTTATGAAATAATGTATATTAGGCATGATTACACATAGTATGGGTATCGTTTTATTCGATAAATATGATTTCCTCCCCTTGAATATGTACTGCAGTGCACACTAAAAAAAAAAAAAAAAAAAAAAAAAAAAAGTCCTGATATCAAGGAAGTATTACGTGACACTCTTGTAACGTCACGTCACGACATGGGGGATTGGGGGGGATAGAAAAGAGGGAGTTGGGGGGGGGGAGGTCATATGTCCAGAGTGAAAATGAAATCAATGGACACGAAAAGTAGAGAGAGAATAGTCTGAAATGGATTTGGTTGAAGTGCTCCCCTCGTGAATATAAAGTGGACCTCAACAGAAGTGGGGAGAGGTGAGGGGGCGGGAAGGGTGGGGGATGGGGGTAAGTGTCACTAGGGAAGGGGGAGAAGTGGGGGGAAGGGGTAGGAAGTGTCACTGGGGAGTGAATGTACCTCGGTTTTAATATGTGGGTTATGACGAGGCTTTCGAGTCCAATATGTTGCTGGAAAGGTCGTGGGTTTGAAAAGAGATCAAGATGGGGTCCGGGGTCCGGGGTGTGTGTCTTTATCTATTTATTTATTTATTTATTTATTTATTTATCTATTTATTTATAATATTTATATTTATTTATTCATTTATTTATTTATTCATTCTATTTATCTATCTATTTATTTATTATTTATCTATTTATATATTTATTATTTATTTATTTATTTATAATATTTATATTTATTTATTCATTTATTTATTTATCTATTTATTAATTTATTTATTTATTTATTATTTTTCTTTATATATTATTTTTTTAATTATTTATTTATTTATTTATATTGATTGATTGATTGATTGATTGATTGATTGTGGGAGTGAAGTATTACTCCCACGGGCTTTATTTGAGCCCGTGCGGGGGTCATTATAGCTAAATATCTTTGTAGCAAAGTTTAATCTAGTCCAGGTTCAGTGTCTAGATGTTACTGTGCAGGGAGTTGGTTAGAGATAGATTTAAGATGGGGATATCTTTATGGCATTATATCTTTATTTAAAAAATGCAATGTCATGTAGCACGTGACTCAAACTCGTTATGAGTATATAATGATTCTAAGGTGTCCTTTTCATTGTGTTCATATTATTTATTTGATTATTCATTTATCTATTTTTCTATTTATATTTATTTATTCATTTATTGAAATGACGGGCATGTTCAGGACAGTGGACTTAACTAATTATAATCTCAGACTTTTCAATCGTCAAATTGAAATTCAATTTACGAAAAAAAAATCGCATTTATGTCGACCGTAAACTTACCATACCCACCACTGTATGGTATCACTTAATTGGTCATGTTCGCTGAATTCCCATGGTTGAGTTGAGCAGCTTAATCGACTACCTGAATGGCGACCGCTCCGGATTGAAAGAAATCTTGTTCAATAAAAACCTCATTCAAGTCTATTAAGCCTTGTACACACTAGCGGTTTGAACCGCACGGAAACCGCGGCGGTACCGCATATTCAAGGAAAATCTGTATAGTTGTGTGTGAACGACTCCATTGACTTACCTTGTAATTGAACCGCAGCGGCTGAAACCGCTAGTGTGAACAGGGCCTTATAGTCCCTTATATGATCAAAGCCAAGAGGAAGGAGCGTACGCCAGAAGGCGTGTAGCTGCGGTTGAAGCCGTCAAGGTGTGCGGGATTCGAACCCACAACTAAGCAAGTACGAGACCTGCAAGTTTCTGATTACGCCAACAGCTTATCTAACTAGCATCGAAATAAAACCCCAAGTCCAACACGGTAGTAAAGACCTCAATAAAAATAAAGAAGAAGTAAAAAGAAATTGAGTTAAAAGTATAAGTAAGGACAGAGTAAAGGAAACATGTAGGCAAACTAAGGACTCGGTAAGCACAACGTAAGGGGAAGATGTAGGCACAGTAAGGACTGAGTAAGGTCAAGGTAAAAGGAAGACGTAGGCAGACTAAGGACCGAGTAAGGACAATGTAAAGGGAAGATATAAGAGTAAGAGCATAGGAAGGTCAGGGCAGGTAAGAGAGAGACCTAGGCAGAGTAAGGGTTGGGTAAGGATAGGGTAAAGGGAAGACTAGCAGAGTAAGGTCAAGGTAAGGGTGCGACGTAGGCAGAGTAAGGACTGAGTAAGGATAGGGTAAAGGTAAGACATAGCAGAGTAAGATCAAGATAAGGGGACGACGTAGGCAGAGTAAGGACAATGTAAGAGAACGACTTCGGCAAAGTAAGAGCCGTGTGAGGACAGTGTAAAGGGAAGACATAGCAGAGTAAGAGCATAGCAAGGTCAGGGCAAGTAAGGGTTAGGGCGAGGGCGAGACGTCGCAGCAACGGAAGGGAACTGCCACTCCTCGTTGCCCCAATTAGACAACGAGGCTGGCTCTGGTTGGTATGTTTGGACTCAATTGCAGAGGGCGTGTGGCGGAGGAGGAATGACGAAAGCGCACAGACGTCTTTGTTTTTCTTGTAGATTTGATGTATTGCAGAGCTGTACAAGGCTTCCCTAGTGCACGTGATGCTCCGTGGGTGCCAAGTCTGTTGTCCCGAGTGTTTGTGTTTCATTGAAAGTGATGTAAAGTGGTCTTTATGTACGTACGGTACTGTGATGTCAGGACTGAATTATAAGTAGTGGGCGAGATATTGTGTATTGTCGCGTTCCCCAATGTGGTGTGCATGGTGTTGTGAATGGTGAAATGTGTCTGTTTTTGGTAAATATGATTTTGTGATTGCTTACATTTACGTTCTAGTTGTGTAGTGAATACCAACGACATGTTTCAGTGAGCATGTTATATTGGTGATGTCACGGTATTACTTTAAATGATATATGTATGAGGGAGAAAACCCGTATTGGCAAACGGCGAGGATTTTGTGGGGATGAACTATAGTGAGAATATTGTGACGGAAATATGGTGTTAGTGGATTTACATGTTTCAGTGAGCATGGTATATTGGTGATGTCACGGTACAACTTTAAAGGATACATATATGAGAGAGAAAGCGCGTATTGACAAACTGCGAGGATTTTGTGTGGGATGAACTATAGTGAGAATATTGTGACGAAATATGGTGTTGGTGGATTTGCATGAACAGGTGCGTGGTGATTGTGGCTCTAGTTTGTGTTGGTGTGTTCTCCGTAGTGTAATTTGATTCGTGTTGCTGTTTGTCTTACATTCAGTGTGTTGCAGAGAATGGGATGGGTGATGGAGGATATGAACTGGTAGATGTGGAGCAACAGATGTACGGAGCGAGAATGAAAGGATGATATAGACACAGACAGGCACACACACACACAGACACACACAGACACACACAGACAAACAACAGACGCAGACAGGCAGATGGAGAGGGACAGAGAGAAACAGACAGACAAACAGAGAGAGAGAGAGAGAGACAGAGACAGACAGACACACAGACACAGAGAAACACAGACAAACACAGACTTAGAGACAGACAGACACAGACATAGACACAACCACACGCATAGAGAGAGAGAGAGAGAGAGAACGAGACAGAAGGACAGAAACAGAGATATATTTGTTTGTAAAACTGTATAATCCTATTTGTATCATACAGCATCTGTATTGGTCTGTGTTCGACGGTGTGTAAATAACATTATATATTGTTTATTTGTTGATTTAACGATGTATATTGATCGCATCTAACGTTCGCCATATAACGTTCAACTATTAACCTTTTCTATATGGAAGGAAAGTTGTTCAGGTGTTTCGAGGTATATTGTATAGGAGACATAGACAGAGTGATTTAACGTGTTTTTGTTTTTGTTGTTGTTGTGGTTATTGTTGTTGTGGTTATTGTTTGCTGTGGTTATTGTTTGTTGTGGTTGTTGTTGCGGTTATTATTGTTGTGGTTATTGGTGTTGTGGTTATTGTTGTTGTTGTGGTTGTTGTTGTGGTTGTTTTTGCTGTTGTTGCTGTCGTTGTTGCTGTTGTTGTTACTGGGCTTGTGATTGTTGTGACTGTTGTTGTTTCTCCTGTTGCTCTTGTTTTTTTGGACTATTTTACCAGCGCTTCTATCCTTAAGGACTATTACCGCTGGAGCTTGACGAGACTTTATTTATAACTCTTAGTGATATGTATATATCAGTGGATATAGGGCGACATGCATGCAACAGTGAATTCCCAAATGTGAGTGGTAATTGGTGTACGTGCGTATGGAAGGGTAAGTTGTGTGTGTGTGTGTGTGTGTGTGTGTTCACCATGGTCTTGGATCACGTGCTGGACTCGTTGTCGACATATATTTATCTCCCGGAAGAGAGCTCAGAGTTCATATATGACTGATCTATGGGTAATGCTGTGACCTTACACACACACACACCCGACTCCCCGCCCACGAGAGTTGGAGTAACGACTTGAAACGTAGCGATACTGAAATTATTTCAGCCCTGGGCAAGATTCGAACCCGGACCGCCGCGGTGACAGTCGGGGACTCTACCAACCGCGCCACCGAGTCGTGTTTGTATGTGTGTGTGTGTGTGTGTGTGTGTGTGTGTGTGTGTGTGTGTGTGTGTGTGTGTGTGTGTGTGTGTGTGTGAAGTTGGAAATTGGAAAAAACGTTTGATATGATTGTGTTTATCAAAGTGTTTGTAGTTAATTAATTTATCAATACATAAATTGGAATTAAAGGATGTAATAAGTACGATATAGTACGAGTATTTGATATGGACATATATGATTCAATGTCTTGGTGTAAGTATATATTTGGGGGTTATATAGGTAATTTTTTATATTTATTAAAAAAAAAATGAGAACAGCCCCCTGGGGTGTTTTGAATTTTTATTCTTTATAGTCATGGAGCTGCTGTAGGTTCTGTAACTATATGTTAGCGTCTTACACTACCAAGACCTGATTACAGGGGATGCAGAGTACGAAAAAGGATAAAAATTTATGTAGACGAGTGGATGCATGATGTATAAGTGTATAATAGAGTAATATAGTATGATAATATAATAGAAATACATATAGAAATAAATCATGCTAAATAGATTTTGAATAATGTATAAAACAAAGCCTTGACTATGCTTAAACTGACGGATTTTTGACAACAGCTGTACATTATCAGCTTACAAGACTGTCGTATTATGTATAAGATCTATGTGCACTGTGTCTTGGTATGAGCCTATATGACGTAATGATTGATGCATCATGATGAGAAACGTGCTCCTTCCTGACACCTTCGACAGGCAATAAAAAACCTTATGGCGTCGGTATTTTAGGATCAAATTTGCGGTGATGTATGTAAAGGATTCCTTGAATATAATCTTCTGGCGGCAGATAGAGGTTTATGGACTAAGATGGATTATATCAGTGTTGTGTTTTGGTTGAAGGGATTTACTGGGGTTCAAAGGTAGCTCGCGCGGCTGGCCTGTACTAGGAACCTCAAATACACGGCTTCGAGTCATGTAACAGCGAAGATGTTAGGAAAGGTATACTAATAATATTGCGTGTATGTGTGTGTGTGTGTGTGTGTGTGTGTGTGTGTGTGTGTGTGTGTGTGTGTGTGTGTGTGTGTGTGTGTGTGTGTGTGTGTGTGTGTGTGCGTGTGTACGTGCGTGTGTGCGTAACAACCCTACATACACTTCATTATTGTGTAAGTAAACATAAATATAATACGTGGAGAAGCGCCGTTTAAACCGAACGACGCGATCCTGTATCAAAGGACATGTTTTCCTGTGTGTGTGTGTGTGTGTGTGTGTGTGTGTGTGTGTGTGTGTGTGTGTGTGTGTATACGTACGTCTATGCGTAACAATCCTACATACACTTCATTATCGTTTAAGTAAATATAAAGAAATATAATACGTGGAGAATCGCCGCTTAAACCGAACGACGCGATCCTGTGTGTATCAAGGGCCGGGTTTTGCCCCGTGTGTGTGTGTGTGTGTGTGTGTGTGTGTGTGTGTGTGTGTGTGTGTGTGTATGTGTGTGTGTGTGTGTGTGCGTGTGTGCGTAACAACCCTATGTACACTTCATCATCGTGTAAGTAAACATAAAGAAACCTAATACGTGGAGAATCGCCGCTTAAACCGAACGACGCGATCCTGTGTGTATCAAGGGCCGGGTTTCGGTCACCCCGGAAATGTCGTACATGTATTTGCGCCGAGTGTTAATTCATTAACAGTTAGCAAGCTCTTGATTGGACTAATTCGTTATACATTATGATAATTAATTGGAAAGGGTCACGTGTGATTCCATCAACAAGTCTCTTCCCCAGGAGAGGGGGGGGGGTGTCTTCATGAAAGATTGGAGCTTATGTGTGCATGTATGTTTTGCGTGTGTATGTTTTGTGTTGTGTGTGTTTTGCATTGTGTGTGTTTTATGTGTGTATGTTTTGCACGTGTGTGTTTTGCGCGTGTGTGTTTTGCGTGTGTGTGCTTCGCGTGAGTACACGTGTGTACATGTATGTACGTGTGTACATGTGTGTACGTGTGTGTGTACATGTGTGGGTGTGTAGTAATGTTTTACACATTTTTTGTACCCTTAAGTTTCTGCTTACGATATTATAGAGCCGTCGTTTTAGTTACATGAGTAATGGTTAACAATCTTGTTTTATCTATTTTATTTTCGTTATTCTTTTTCCTTTTTTCTTTTTTTCCAATTTCTATAAAGGAATAGCATGCCGACAGGAAATTTTTTGGTCCATAAATAGATCGGATGCGGAAAAGAATTAAATAAATAATAGACATTGATAATAAACAGATAAATGATAAATGATAAACACAAATAACGGTAGTTGATAATAGATGATAAATAATAGAAATAAACAGATAAATGATGATAAATAAAATCAGGTAAATTGCAGGTATTACAGCTTTTTGCGTAGGTGTTTATCTAAATGAATCTTAAAACTTCGAACTATACCACATTACACTGCCTCAGCAGGAAGTTTATTCCATTCATTTACTACAGGGCTGGCAAACTTGTTTCTACCCACTTCTAAATTAAATCTACCCCATGAAAATTTGAGACGATTATTTCTTGTGTGATTCACAGTGTGATTTTTGTCACTTTTGATGTCAATTCCTTATGAAATCTTAAGACATGTATCAAATCACCCCTGAGTCTACGTTTTTTAGGGAAGATGGATTCATATGTTTTAGTCGATTTTCGTATGATTTATTTCCATTAGGAGTCAGTTTTCTGGCTCACCGTTGTACTTTTTCCAATTTGTTCCAGTCTTTTTTCTTTTCTTTTATATATATATATATATATATATATATATATATATATATATATATATATATATATATATATATAAAGTAGACCACTTGGAAAAAGAAACCAATGAAACTGAGCGTTTTCATATATTACATCTTCAGTGCTTTTTACACTGAAGATGTAATATGTGAAAGCGCTCTGCTTCGTTAGTTCCTTTTTCCAATTGATCTACTTTGCATAAGTGAACACATGTACCCGTGTTGTTATTAGCATATATATATATATATATATATATATATATATATATATATATATATATATATATATATATATATATATATCGTTATTATTTTCTCTTCTCGCAAGAGTAATGTGGATTCACTCACCATTATTCTTCCCTGGACTTAAAATATTTTCTCTTTTAGAGTGTACAGATGCAAACTTGAACTGTTTTTCACAAAGAGATAGAAAAAAAAAAATCCCTAGATAATAAGAATAATGACATATCAAGACTGTAATTATTGTTCACATAGAAAGAAGATTCTTTGATAACAGACGAGAAAATATTCAAACGAATATAGCCTGCATTCAGATAGGTTCAAATCACGACAATTGTTATATACATATACTTTTGATATATAGAAATATAGACATGACAAGAACATATTTGCAGGGATGATAATGGATAGAAAAATATGATATTAATGATAATATTATCCTACTCTGTCAGGCGGAAGGACATTTGCTAAATTAAACAAAACACGTCTCGCAAAGTTGACTAATCGCAGTGAAGATGGAAATTAAATTCAGATTTAATGAGTTGGACAAGAAATTACTTCAGGAGTTATGACTGTCTTTTGACTATGCAGTGGTATAAAGGGGCGGGGGGGGGAGATGGGGAAGGGGGAGATGGGGAAGATGAAGGGGGAGGGGGGGAAGATGATGGAGGTGGGGATGGTTATGTAGGGTCAGTCCCTGGATGATTGCGAAATAAAAAAAAAAAAAAAAAAAAAATGCCCATGTCTAACAGAATTAATATTGATTATTTGCTTTTTTATTTCCTTATTATTTACTTGTTTATCTATCTCATGTTTATTTATCTATTTTGTTATTATTTACCTGTTTATCTATTTACTAACATCTATATATTTTTATTTATTTATCTATTTAGTTATTTAGTTATGAATATTTATTCATTTATTTATTTATTTATTTATTCATTTATTCATATATATATTTTTACACTCCTACCACCAGGTGTTGTAGATTTATACCTTCAATTTACAACTCTGGATAAATTCAAAACCCGATTTTGAATTGATTAGTTTCATCATAGCCCCATTCACCTTTCTATAGACCATAGCATTGATCCGCAGGGCTGAACATGCTCTGTATAGTCACTGTGACCGAATATATAATGACCACAGCAAGAATACACTCGTATGGTGGCCAACAATGTCGAACACGGGACCCGCGCGTATTACGGGAGCGTTTGTACAGTCAAACAAAGGAATGAAGGTTTAGGATTGGTTTCTGCATATCCACGGCCATCGGCTGGCAACCTGTGCAGTACAGTACTGGCATTCGGTCTCTCTCTCTCGGTGTCTCTCTCGGTCTCTCTCTCTCGGTGTCTCTCTCGGTCTCTCTCTCGGCCTCGCTCTCGCTCTCTCTCTCTATCTATCTATCTATCTATCTCTCTATCTATCTATTTCTTTCTCTCTCTCTATCTCTGTCTCTATCTCCCTATCTTTATATCCTCTATCTCTATCTGTCTCTCTCTTTCTCCCTCTCTCTTTCTCTTTCTCTCTCATCTTTTTTTTTTCTTCTCTTTCGTTTCTTTCTCTTTTGCTTCTCTCTTTTGTTTCTCTTTAGCTTCTCTCTTTCTCTTTTCCCTCTCCTTCGCTCCTCTTTCTCTTTTCTCTCTCCTTCGCTTCTCTTTCTCTTTTCTCTTTCCCTCGCTCTTCTTTATTTCTCTCTCCCTCTCTCTTCTCTCTCGCTCCTCTCCTTCGTTCCTCTCCCTCTCCCCTCTCCCTCACTCTTCTCTCTCTCTCTCTCTCTCTCTCTCTCTCTCTCTCTCTCTCTCTCTCTCTCTCTCTCTCTCTCTCTCTCTCTCTCTCTCTCTCTCTCTCTCTCTCTCTCTCTCCCCATTGCTTTCTTGTTGCATGAAATTGAGGTTATTGGATTTGATGTACTTTATTTTGTTGACTTGGGGCTTAAAGTCAAACTAGAATCATGCGGAATTGAAAATTATTGTTTTGCGGTCTGGAAGAGTTTTGATGATTTATGTGGTGCTGCTGCTGCTGGTGGTGATGGAGGTCGATGAAGAGGAGGAGGAGGAGGAGGAGGAGGAAGTGGTACTGGTACTGGTAGTGGTGGTGGTGGAGGTGGTGGAGGTAGTGGGGGAGGTGTTGGTGGTGGAGATGGTGGTGGTGGAATTGGTGAACGTGGAAGTAGTGGTGGTGGAGGAGGTGGTGGGAGTGGTGGTGGTGGAGTTGGTGGAGGTGGTGGAAGTGGTGGAGGAGGTGGTGGGATTGGTGGTGGTGGACTTGGTGGATGTGGAGGTAGTGGAGGAGGTGGTGGTGGTGGAGTTGGTGGTGGTGGTGGAATTGGTGGTGGTGGTGGAATTGGTGGTGGTGGTGGAGTTGATGGTGGTGGTGGAGTTGGTGGTGGTGGTGGAATTGGTGGTGGTGGTGGAGTTGATGGTGGTGGTGGAGTTGGTGGATGCGGGGGTAGTGGTGGGGGATGACGTGGCGGTGGTGGAGGAGGAGGAGGAGGGGGAGGAGGAGGAGGAGGAGGAGGTAATGATGATGTTGCTGGTGTTGTTTATTGTTATGAAAGCGGTGGTGATGTAATAGGTTATGGAGACGAAGTGGTGATAGTGGTGTTAAAAGTTGAGGTTGTGGTGATAGTGAAGGTGGTGATCATGGTGGTGATGTTGTTGAAAGTATTGGTGGATTTGGTGGATTTGGTGGATTTGGTGGAGTCATTGTCTGCGGCGAACTCGCTGGTTCGCCAAAGGGAGGGTTTTACGGCGTATTCTTAAAAAAAAAAAAAAAAAAAAAATGTAGTATCAATCTTATATAAATCCTTGGAAGGGAAGGATTTATATAAGGAAAGATTTTTTTAAGAATACCAACGTAAGATTCTTACGATGGTATTCTTAAAAAAAAGAAAAAAAACATTTCCTAGTACATATCTTTTCCTTCGAAGGATATACATAAAATTTATATAAGGAAAGATTTTTTTTTCAAGAATACCACCTTAAGATTCTTACTGTTATTCTTGAAAAAAAATATCTCCTTATCTATATCTTTCCCTTCCAAGGATTTATATAAGATTTATATGAGGAAAGAATTTTTTTAAGAATACCACCGTAAGATTCTTACGCTGGTATTCTTAAAAAAATCCTTATATATATATATAATATATATATATATATATATATATATATATATATATATATAAATATATATATATATATATATATATATATATATATATATATATATATATATAAATATATATATATATATATAATTTTTAAGAATGTCACCGTTAGTTACTAAATCCATCGCCCATACCAGGCACCCTATCCTCGCGTGGTCAATAATTCATTCATGATATATGTGCACAAGAACCCCAATACTGTCCATCAATCCTAGAGTTGACGTCGATGAAGTGAAAAGTTTCCAATGAACTAGTTCTAGATAGTGGACGAGTAATCGAAACACGTCAAATCTAGAAATCCAACGAACCATTTTGTTATCTAGATTTGGTTTAATTCTTTGAGAAAAATTATTATTTGTAGGCTTACAAAATTATTTGTAATCCATGAATTTAGTGTTATTTTTTCTAAAGTCTTAAATTCATACGATTATTATAGATAACCTATTAATCTAGAATCAATTTGCTTTCAACCTGTAAGAATAGGAAAATGTTAATTCATCTTAAAATTACAATTGTATCTATATCATAAATCTATTTTTGATAGTTATAATTCGTGAACAAAAATTACGAAAAAAAATTCTAAGCTCAGCATTCCTAGCATGCCTCTAGAATGTCCCTATTGTGTTCCTAGTCTATCCATTAACTAGATAAAAATCTTTGCCGTTCGCCATAACAATATGAATGAAGTACGGTAGGTGAAGTGTCTAGTGGTGATCAAGTACAAAAATATATCAACATCTGCTATTGAAAGCTGGTGAAGTTAGAATTGTTTTTCTAGAATAGCCACAGGTATTTTCCAGTTTTATTGACCTGTTCATATTGTTTGTTTGTTTATTTATTTAGATCACTTTATTTAGAAAAAATCAGCTTCGAATAAGACTTTCTATTTACTCGTGTATTTTCTCCCCCCCCCTTTGTCTCTCCCCCACTTTCTTTATCTCTCTCTCTCTCTCTCTCTCTCTCTCTCTCTCTCTCTCTCTCTCTCTCTCTCTCTCTCTCTCTCTCTCTCTCTTTCTCTCTCTCTCTCTCTCTGTCTCTCTCTCCTCTGTCTGTCTCACTCTCTTCTCTCTGTCTCTCTTTACTCTCTCTCTCTCTCTCTCTCTCTCTCTC
>NC_134803.1:44781772-44784272 GCF_046742065.1 Oratosquilla oratoria | reverse complement strand
CCGCCGTAGTGACGGCCGGGATCTCTAACCACTGCGCCATCGAGTCGTGTGTGTGTGTGTGTGTGTGTGTGTGTGTGTGTGTGTGTGTGTGTGTGTGTGTGTGTGTGTGTGTGTGTGTGTGTGTGTGTGTGTGTGCGTGCGTGCGTACGCGTGCGTTTCTGCGTGCAAGTGTGTGCTGTGCCCGAGAATGTATTGTATTTTATCTGTTTTTTTATCTTTTTATTTTATTTTTCATTATTTTCATTTTGTTTCAATATATGTGTGTGTGTGTATGTGTGGGCGTGTTTTCTCTCTCTCTCTCTCTCTCTCTCTCTCTCTCTCTCTCTCTCTCTCTCTCTCTCTCTCTCTCTCTCTCTCTCTCTCTCTCTCTCTCTCTCTCTCTTTCCCTTTCTCTCTCTCTCTTTAATGACTTTCAAAAGAACAAGAGTATTTTCAGAGTATTCCTGAAAACTCGAAAATATTCGACAGACTTTGATCTCCACGAAGGAGGGACTGAACACCTCGTAACTCTTGGGTCAGCGAGCCCCTCTCTAGTTAAGTTTAATCAATCAAGGTCGAACAAGATTAGAATGTACAAAGAAGTTCTTTGTCATGATAGGCCAACAAATGCAGTTACAGTACGTGAACGGTATTCCCTCAGTAAAAAATAATAATAATAATAAATGAAATAAATAAATAAACAAATAAATAAAATAAAATAATAGTAATAATAATAATAACAATAAATAATAAAAAGATGATGATAAAAAAATAGAAAAATAATAATGAATAAGTGAATAAATAGATAAACAAATAAATAAAATAGTAGAAATAACAATAATAACAATAAATAAAAAAATAAATAAATAAATAAAGATAAATAATAAAAAGATAATAAAAAATAGAAAAATAATAATGAATAAGTGAATAAATAGATAAACAAATAAATAAAATAGTAGAAATAACAATAATAACAATAAATAAAAAAATAAATAAATAAATAAAGATAAATTTGATTGATTCTAGGGTACTTTTCCACCATATAAGTGGGGTGACAGAGTCAAAATGCACACATACACATACACATCTAGACCCTTTCATCGCCACTCTCATTTTATCTCCTTATGGTGGAAGGGTCACCCCTCACTCCCGACACATCAAATGTCTGAAATGAATATAGAAGACGACAACTGAGAACACATTTCAATCTATGAATCTTAAGCCTTCAGTAAATGAATTTAATCTTTTGTTCTTAGCCAGAATGGGTTAATAAAAGGAAGTACCTTGCGAATGGGCTACTATACTATGTAAAACATATGACAAATGCGATTGATTTAATTACATTATTTGTAGATGCTCGCTGGCAAAGTGAGTTAGAATGTCGCTAATTGTCACGGAGGCTGAAATGACGGCGGTTCGAATCCCACCACCAGCGAGTTGGACCAAGGGCATGGTTCCTTAAATTTCATGTCCTCTGTAAGGGACACCATCTTAGCCTCCTGATAGGGGGGAAATTGGCACGTTATGGGCCCAGTCACACTAAGCTTACGACCTGTTTCCGACCACCGGCGACCAGGTGGTCGCCGACCGGTTGCAGGTCAGTTGGTCGCCGACTAGTTGCAGGTAGTCTTTGGAAGTCGCTGGTAGTTCGGTAACAAGATAGATAGATAGATCGATAGATAGATATAGTACAACACACACTGAATAGTCCACAGTACATAGATTTTCATCTTATCAACCACATTAACTATTTCCAATTCAATTCCTTGCAGAGGTTTTGTGTCGCCGACCGATCGCTTGATTTTCGGTCGAAGGTGGTCGGAAACTGGTCGTAAGCTTGGTGTGACTGAGGCTTTAACCAATTCAACTCCGATGAAAAGATTCTTGGCATTTGGTCAAATAAAAAAAAAATCATAAAACACCAAAATGTTTGATCAAACACCAGAAAAATATGACGTCAGTCCTCGCGCGGTCAATCGACAATGATTTTTTATTATTTTTTTTTTTATTTGACCAAATGACAAGAATCTTGTCATCGAAGTTTAATGGGTTAACCAATTCATCATGTTATCATTTGTATACTTTGCGACACGCGCCCACTGCAGCAAAAATCCCTCAACAAAGCTTAATTGGACTTGAAATTCATTTGTTCCAAAAATGGAGAACTTATAGGAATCCATCTCGTAAATCGATCAGTAACTCATTCATACGTCTGTCTTGTTTTGGACTAGTTTACCAGCGCTTCTGTCCTTTTGGACAGTCTATGGCTCGTGCGCTACAAGGAGTCCGTTTAAGGTGTGGTATATGTCGTAATTTATTACTAGTCAATCTGCCAAATCATGATTTATTACTAGTCAATGTGCCAAATCAACCTTAATGGATGCCTCTCCCTCTCGCTTCCCATCTAAGTACTATTCGAAATTGTTCTTTATATTCTCTGTATAGCTGTATAATAAAGTTGGTTTAGTACAATGATTATCACTCCTTAGGATTATAACAACGATTACCTCTACCTCATTCC
>NC_134803.1:44766772-44771772 GCF_046742065.1 Oratosquilla oratoria | reverse complement strand
CTCTTTTCCTTTCTCTTTTTCTCTCTTCCCCTTTCTCTTTTTCTTTCTCTTTCTCTCTTTATCTCTTGCTCTCTCGATCACTCTCGCTCGCTCCCCCCACTCTCGCTCGCTCACTCTCTATCACTCCCCCCCTCTCTCTCTCTCTCTCTCTCTCTCTCTCTCTCTCTCTCTCTCTCTCTCTCTCTCT
Source organism: Oratosquilla oratoria (assembly GCF_046742065.1). Classification (NCBI taxonomy): domain Eukaryota; kingdom Metazoa; phylum Arthropoda; class Malacostraca; order Stomatopoda; family Squillidae; genus Oratosquilla; species Oratosquilla oratoria. The sequence continues at coordinate 44,771,585 of NC_134803.1, read as the reverse complement.
CTCTCTCTCTCGCTCGCTCGCTCTCTCTCTCTCTCTCTCTCTCTCTCTCTCTCTCTCTCTCTCTCTCTCTCTCTCTCTCTCTCTCTCTCTCTCTCTCTCTCTCTCTCTCTCTCTCTCTCTCTCTCTCTCTCTCTCTCTCTCTCTCTCTCTCTCTCACCATCTCACCATTTCCACTGCTCTGTGAAATTGTGTAATTTGTGGTGACTTGTTTATTTCTAATTTATTTCAATTTTATTTTATTATTTATCTATCTATTCATCTCTATCTATCTATCTACCTATATATCTAATTTTCATATACGTATTGGCCAGGCCGGGTGGGGTGCCGAAACGAATGAGATTTAATACACAAGGTTCTGCGACGGGAAAAGGAATTAAATGCTCTTTATAAGTGGAAGTGGATATATGCATTAATCCGTCCACACCTTTGTAATGTGAAAATAACCTTTGTTATGTGTATGTATCCACATATTTCAAAGATCAGCCAGAGACCAAATAAAGGATCAAACAAAGGCTTAGAGTTTTCTCTAAGATGCATCAAGCTGTCTACCATTACACAGAGAAACTCTAAATTGGCCACATACCATCGCGCATTACGGCTGTATATTGGTTTGCGAAACCACTTACTATCGTAAATTGAGATCGTAATGTGGATTCCAGAAACGTGTACCATCGTAAATTACGATCGTATTTTCTCTGAGCGTATGGTTCATTATAGCATGTGTTGTGTCACCCGAACAATCTGTCTCTGGACTGTGGCCTATACCTTGTTGATTGTATGTTCGATGACTGTGTAAGAGCAACAGAAGGGTAAATTGATGTATGATTTAATTTGATTCCATTTTCCTTTTTATACATATATATTTTTTTCTTGTCTGTCTGTTTATATTTTTCACTTGTTTGTTTTTGTTTTCAAGAGTGATTTTGCTGATATGATTGCACGAATTAATTAAATGTCCATGATTGAACATAGTTGTAGTTGAACATGTCGGGAGTTTGTATATTGGAATACTGCGGTTTGTATCTCAAATTCCGAATTCCAATTCCCAGTCTGGGATATTGCAAAGCACAGCAAACATGATCACCTGCATTGCAGATCAACATTTTTTTTATTCGGGTGAGAGGAAGCTTAAACACAATTTTGCTTAATCTCATTCTTCTCAGAACTCTAAAGTATTTATTCTATTTTGTTTTTATTTTTATTTTTGTTTTTATTTTTTGTTTTTGTTTTATTTTTATCTTAATTTTATTTTATTTATTTTATCTTATTTTATTTTTATTTTATTTTTATTTTATTTACTTTATTTTCATTTTATTTGTTTTATTTTTATTCTATCTATCTTATTTTTATCTTATTTTTATTTTATTTTTGTTTTATTTTTATTTTATTTATATCTTATTTTCATTTTATATATATATATATTTATTTTCATTTTATTTTTATTTTCTCTCGCTAATTTCGACCTACGTCATTCGCAACTCGAGAAAGACGCAAGTCGAGACAACATAAAGTCGAAGATTTGTATTTATCTTTCTTCATGACAGATTCTTTGGTAGACTAATGTTGAAGGGCCGAAGAATGTTCTTAGTACTGTTAATTTTTGACTGAAGAAAAAAAGTAGATCGAGAAAAAGAATAGGGAGAATTGAAGTGATAATAAAGACGAACAACGGAAACTTGAGTGAAAAAGGAGAAATGAATTAAGAGTTTTCTCTTGATTGGAATGTATGTTAGAGAAGAAAATGATGAAATAATTAAGAGCGAAATAGAGAACGAATAGAGAATTATAGAGAAAATAGAGAAGCGAAGAAAGAAAAACGAAGAGATGGAGGGAAGGTAGTGAGTGAATAGAAGAGGTATTATCTCAAGCGCGGAAGTTTATGTTGTATAGAGTAGACAAAGAAGTCTTGGTGTCAGGTTTTGACCTTAAAAGATGGAGAAAGAGGATGGAAATGACATCTGAGTAGTTTGCAATCAAATCGCAGAAAAGAGCAGTGGAAGTTAAGTGATCCGCATTTATTTTTATGAGTAGAAATGAGTACAGTCATATAACCGAAAACGAGATATTAGACGAAAGGGAACTTGAGAGTAAGAGAGAGAGAGAGAGAGAGAGAGAGAGAGAGAGATAGAGAGAGAGAGAAAGGGAGTGGGAACGAAAGAGAGCATAGAAATAAAAAAAAAAACGAGAGAAGAATGAGAGGCGAAGGAGATGTGAAATAGCAAATTGAAGATAAGAGACATGTGATCGAGAAGGGCCTCGTAGTCCCTAAATGATCCTCCCCGCTCCCCCCTCCCCCCTCCCCCTCCCCTCCCCCTCCCCTCCCCCTCCCCCTCCCCCTCCCCCTCCCCTCCCCCCCATACACTATTCCCCATTCCCCACTCTCCCCATTGCTGCTGCACTTCGCTTGATGAAAATGGGGTTACCGTCTCGCTTATTCATGGACCACTCATTGTTGTCTCGAGAACCCTCTTATCTTTCAGATATCTCCTCTCTCCCTGAGTGTGTGTGTGTGTGTGTGTGTGTGTGTGTGTGTGTGTGTGTGTGTGTGTGTGTGTGTGTGTGTGTGTGTGTTTGTGTGTTTTTGATTCATTATATACTTGTTTATTTTTGTTTTACCTTTTTCTTTCTTTATTAGAACTCATGTGTGTTCATACAAGAGAATGAGGAGTATAGTATAAAGAACAGTCACCAGACCTCCAAGAACAACAAATCCGCACCATCGAACTCGCTTGACTTGTAATAAAGGACGGTCAACGATGACGATGGCGACAGAGACGAAAGCTTCCAGAGTAACACCCTTGGCCGTTACCGGCTTCGGCTCCTAAAGGCGCAGCTCATCGTCTATTCTGGTGGAGGTCTTCGAGTGGAGCGTCTGAACCTTTAGACGTATTCGGGTCTTTTCTTTGGCGAACATGTTGTGAGCAACGGAGTCTTATAGCTTATAGGTATTCGAGATGATCGTCTGACCCTGAGACGTTTTCGTCTATTCTCTTCTGTGAATCGGTTGTGATCGATGAGGTCCTTAGTGGTCTTGGAGTAAAACGCCTGACCTTGAAGATTCTTGGGTTCTTCTCTTCGACGAACCTGTTGTGGACGACGAAGTCTCCAGAGGTCTTCGAGAGTGTCTGACCCTGAGACGTCTTCATCTCTTCTCTTCAGAGAACCTGTTTTGAGCGACGAGGTCCTCAGAGGTCTTCGAGAATAGCGTCTGACCTTGAGGTGTCTTCGGCTCTTTTCTTCGATAATCCGGTTGCGAACGACGAAGTCCAGTGAATTCTTCGAGAGATTCTGACCCCGAGACGTCTTCGTTTCCTCTCTTCGGCGAGCATAGTGTGAGTGACGACGTGCTCAGAGGTCCTCGAGAAGAGTCTGACCTTGAAGTGTCTTCGGCTCTTCTCTTCGGCGAACCGGTTGCTGACGACGAAATCCTCTGTGGTCCTCTGGGGCCTTCGAGAGAGTCTGACCTTGAGATGTCTTCGTCTCTTCTCTTCGACGAACCTGTTGTTAGCGACAACGTCCTCAGAGTTTTTTTTTTTTTCGAGAAGAGCGTCTGGCCTCGAGGCCTCCCTCCTGTTTTACGAACACCTTATGACCTAAGCGACCTTGAGACTTTTCTTCGGCGAACCGGTTGCGAGCGACGAGATCAACGATGGGAATTACAAAAGAAATGAAACGAAAGAAAGGGCGCGGAATAAGGTGAAGGAGGCTGAAGGGGGAAAGAAGAAGGACGAAAAGAGTAGAATGGAGGCAATGGTGGATGGGAAGATGGAAGAAAGGAAGAGAGGAAGCCACGATAGAACAAGTGGAATGCTATAATTGTGATGTTGGTAGTGGTAGTAAAGGTTATAATGAAAAAAAAGGAGGGAAAATTAAAAATGTAAAAGGAAAAAGGTAGGAAAAACGGGGATTAGGACGACTGATGAAGAAAGTGGGGAGGCAGAAGAAAAGGATGAAGATGAAGATAAAAAAGAATTCCGAAGAAGAACAGGAAGAATGTTGCATAAGTAAAAGGAATTAATCAAAAGAAGAGGAATAGAAGGGAAATAAAAGAAATTTGGTAAGATACAGGAAACTAAGTCAGGAAGAAGGTAAAGAGGAGATGGAGAAGAATGTGAATGAAGAGATAAAAAGATTTGGAAGAATAGGAGGAGGAGGAGGAGGAGGACAGGAAAAGATTGAAAAAACCCAGAGCCAGTGGGAAGGGGGAGAAATTGATAGAAAAAGAATGATAGACGAAAATAGAGAGAGAAAGAGAGAGAGAGATCGGTATAGTTCCTTCATGTAATGGATATATGTACATGTATGTATGCATACACACACACACATTATATATATATATATATATATATATATATATATATATATACACATGTACATTATATATATATATATATATATATATATATATATACATATACACACACACACACACACACATATATATATATATATATATATATATATATATATATATATATATATATATATATAATATGAAGGGGAAATTTGTAGACGAGATTTATTTTTATAATTACACCACATCTTTAGTCAATTTTTGTAAAATCTCCATTATTAGTTCATTCACTCGCCCACTCACTCGCTTACTATCTCGCTCACTCACTTGCTCACTAGATTACTTGCTCACTAGCTCACATGAAAGTCCTACTCAGTTAAACGAAATACAAAGTTAAGTTGCTCCGAACAGTTACTTGCCTTGGCTGTACAAGATCATTTGAAGTTAGCCAGAATAAAATCCACTAACGTCATCATAATAGTTAATGTGTTCAGTATGTTTCTCTGCCGTACTACTCCT
>NC_134803.1:44744272-44751772 GCF_046742065.1 Oratosquilla oratoria | reverse complement strand
GTAGGGGGATGAGGGGGAAAGGGGGAGGGGGAGGGGAGGGGGATGAGGGGGGAAGAAAAGTTGTCAGGTTTGGACGAAAACAGATGGACGTCTGGTGCACATTTGATTAGGACTAAAGGGCCTGGCAAGAAGGAGCAGAACACAGGAATGGGGAAGCTGCTAGGGGGAGGGGGGGAGATGTGAGGAGAGGGAGAGGGAGGGGGAGGGGAGGGGAAGGGAGTGTATGGGAAGAGGAGAGGAGGGGAGGGGAGGGGAGGGTATGGGAAGACGGGAGGAGAGGGGAGGGGAAGGGGAGGGTATGGGAAGAGTAGAGGAGGAGAGGGGAGGGGGAGGTGAGGGTATGGGAAGAAGGGAGGAGGAGAGGGGAGGGGAGGGGAGGGTATGGGAAGAGGAGAGGAGGGGAGGGGGAGGGGAGGGGAGGGGAAGAGGATGGGAGGGGAAGGTATGGGAAGAGGAGAGGAGGGAGGGAAGATGGAGGGGAAGAGAAGGGGAGAGGAGGGAAAGGGAAGGGAAAAGATAGGAAGGGGAAAAGAAAAGGTTAGAAGGGAAGGGGAAGGAGAGAGGAGGGAAGGGGAGAGGATGGAAGGGGAAGGGAAGAGGAAGGGAGGGGGAGGAGGGAACGGAAAGGGGAGAAGAGGAAACGGGAAGGGGATAGTATGGAACGGGAAAGAGAAAAAGAGGAAGAGAGGGAAGTGCAGGAGGAGGTGAAGGCGAGAAGAGAGGAGGGTGAGAGGAAGAGGAGGGTGAGAGGAAGAGGAGGGTGAGAGGAAGTGGAGGAGGAAAATAGGAATGTATTTGATGGGAGAAAACAAAACAGGAGAGAAAGAGAGGAGGTAAAAGGATAGTTAAGTCCGGTGATAGGAGAGGAAGGAAGAGAGGTGGGGAAGGCAGAGAAGAAAAGAGAGTAAGTGACATGAAGATAGACATAAAGAGAAAATAAGATAAAGAAGAAGAAAAGGCTACAATGAGGGAAATGAAGAGCAGAGGAAATCACTAGAGAGAGAGAGAGAAGAGAGAGAGAGAGAGAGAGAGAGAGAGAGAGAGAGAGAGAGAGAGAGAGAGAGAGAGAGAGAGAGAGAGAGAGAGAGAGGTAAACTAAGCTAATAATCAGACATAACGAGGAAAGAGAGTCCAGCAACATCCAGTACATTTCTATCTCTTCGTTAGTAAAACTGCTTGCTGAGAATAACGCTCCCAATAAAGTCTTGTGAACTGATTCATTGTACAAGTCCTTTGGAGAGAGTGTCTGCGTGTGAGAGAGAGAGAGAGGTGGAGAGAGTTTGCATGTGAGAGAGAGAGGTGGAGAGAGTGTCTGCATGTGTGAGAGAGGTGGAGAGAGTGTCTGCATGTGAGAGAGAGAGAGAGAGAGGTGGAGAGAATGTCTGCCTGTGTGTGTGTGTGTGTGTGTGTGTGTGTGTGTGTGTGTGTGTGTGTGTGAGAGAGGAGAGAGAGAGAGAGAGAGAGAGAGAGAGAGAGAGAGAGAGAGAGAGGAGTGTGTGAGAGAGAGAGAGAGAGAGAGAGAGAGAGAGAGAGAGAGAGAGAGAGGTGGAGAGAATGCCTGCATGTGAGAAAGAGAGGTGGAGAGAGTGTCTGTATGTGAGAGAGTTGTGGAGAGAGTATCTGTATGTGTGAGAGAGAGGTGGATAGAGTGCCTGCATGTGAGAGAGAGAGGTGGAGAGAGTGCCTGCATGTGAGAGAGAGTTGCTGAGAGAGTGTCTGTTTATATGAGAGTTGTGGAGAGAGTGTCTGTATGTGTGAGAGAGAAGTGGAGAGAGTGTTTGCACGTGAGAGAGAGAGAGAGAGGTGGAGAGAGTGTCTGCATGGGACAGAGAGAGGTGGAGAGAGTCTGCCTGTGAGAGAGAGGGACAAATGCCGATAAGCGAGTCAAGAAGAGGACCACGTAAGGACAAATTCGTTATTTGTGCAACATTTCGCACATTCGAGCTTTATCAAGTGTATTGATAAAATACATGGATAAAATGCATTGATAAAATGCATGAATAAAGTGCATTTTTAAATTGCATGAATAAATTGCATTTTTAAAATGCATTGATAAAATGCATGGATAAAGTGCATGGATAAAGTGCATAGTTAAAGTGCATATAGAGCATGAATGAATTGCATAGAAAAAGTGCATGGGCATGGGCAAAGTGCATGGAAATGGCAAAAGTGTCATTTTATTTCTTGATTTTTTTTTTCTTGTATTCACAATTAGTTCAAAGTGGCTGGCAAATGCCTGATCCTGTTAATATTTCAGACGCTCATTATGCTCATATGTAAAAAAGATAAATAAATAGATAAAATAAATCAATAAAATGAAGTAAAATGAGATAATTAGGGATGAGCTGAAAAATAAGAATAATCAACAAACAAAAGAAAGAGAATAAAAAAAAAGAAAAATATTAAACAAAACTAACAAAACAAATTGATAAAAAAAAAAAAATACGGAGCAAGGCACTCGACTGCATAGTATACAAGAATCTTTTACTTCTGGAAGAAAAGTTTGCTCCGCAATTTCTAAAAGGTAAAATTTAGACTGTGTGCGATTTCATATTTTATTTTATTTTATCTTCTTTATTTCATTTTATTTTTTTCTGTTATTTTGTCTTTTTGTTTGGGAGATAATTGGCGATTTTTTTTTTTTCAGTGGCAAATCGAAGTTGACGTAAATGTATTTAGTATTTCCTTGGCGCTAACCAGCGCTTCTGTCCGTCCTTGGGGTCAGCCATCCCGCCGAAGAGGTCAAGTCATAAAAGAATGCTTCGGATCTTTGGCCTGTGTGTGTGTGTGTGTGTGTGTGTGTGTGTGTGTGTGTGTGTGTGTGTGAGTTTGAGAGAGAGAGAGAGAGAGAGAGAGGTGGAGAGAATGCCTGCATGTGAGAAAGAGAGGTGGAGAGAGTGTCTGTATGTGAGAGAGTTGTGGAGAGAGTATCTGTATGTGTGAGAGAGAGGTGGATAGAGTGCCTGCATGTGAGAGAGAGAGGTGGAGAGAGTGCCTGCATGTGAGAGAGAGTTGCTGAGAGAGTGTCTGTTTATATGAGAGTTGTGGAGAGAGTGTCTGTATGTGTGAGAGAGAAGTGGAGAGAGTGTTTGCACGTGAGAGAGAGAGAGGTGGAGAGAGTGTCTGCATGGGAGAGAGAGAGGTGGAGAGAGTCTGCCTGTGAGAGAGAGGGACAAATGCCGATAAGCGAGTCAAGAAGAGGACCACGTAAGGACATATTCGTTATTTGTGCAACATTTCGCACATTCGAGCTTTATCAAGTGTATTGATAAAATACATGGATAAAATGCATTGATAAAATGCATGAATAAAGTGCATTTTTAAATTGCATGAATAAATTGCATTTTTAAAATGCATTGATAAAATGCATGGATAAAGTGCATGGATAAAGTGCATAGTTAAAGTGCATATAGAGCATGAATGAATTGCATAGAAAAAGTGCATGGGCATGGGCAAAGTGCATGGAAATGGCAAAAGTGTCATTTTATTTCTTGATTTTTTTTGTTTTTTCTTGTATTCACAATTAGTTCAAAGTGGCTGGCAAATGCCTGATCCTGTTAATACTTAAGACGCTCATTATGCTCATATGTAAAAAAGATAATAAATAGATAAAATAAATAAATAAAATGAAGTAAAATGAGATAATTAGGGATGAGCTGAAAAATAAGAATAATCAACAAACAAAAGAAAGAGAATAAAAAAAAGAAAAATATTAAACAAAACTAACAAAACAAATTGATAAAAAAAAAAATACGGAGCAAGGCACTCGACTGCATAGTATACAAGAATCTTTTACTTCTGGAAGAAAAGTTTCCTCCGCCATTTCTAAAAGGTAAAATTTAGACTGTGTGCGATTTCATATTTTATTTTATTTTATCTTCTTTATTTTATCATTATTTTTTTTCTGTTATTTTATCTTTTTGTTTGGGAGAGAATTGGCGATTTTTTTTTTCAGTGGCAAATCGAAGTTGACGTAAATGTATTTAGTATTTCCTTGGCGCTAACCAGCGCTTCTGTCCGTCCTTGGGGTCAGCCATCCCGCCGAAGAGGTCAAGTCATAAAAGAATGCTTCGGATCTTTGGCCTGTGTGTGTGTGTGTGTGTGTGTGTGTGTGTGTGTGTGTGTGTGTGTGTGTGTGTGTGTGTGTGTGTGTGTGTGTGTGTGTGTGTGTGTGTGTGCGTGTGTGTATGTATGTGTGTGTGTGTGTGTGTGTGTGTGTTTGTATACGTATAATTCACCATTCACCATGGTCTTGGATTACGTGTTAGACTCGTGATTGACAGCTATTTATCTTTATTTTGTATTCATTTCCTGTTTTATTTATTCATATATATATCTCATTTATGTGTTTTATTTTTCTATTTATCTATTTATCAAATTTTCTTCAAGGAGGTAAAATTTAATTTGTAAACTGAAGTCAAAAGTGGACACCAACAGTTAAACAAATAGGCGGGCTCGTTCTCGGCAACACAGTTGATAAATACACAAAAGAACAATTACAATTTATTTCCAAAATGCAACTTAGTTATGGACCAAAAGGTCTCCTGCCGGTGTACTCCTTTGTAATCCTTTGTAATCTTTGTAAGCATCTGATTTGTTCCTTTTATAAAGATTCGCCATTCCAGACTTCGACAGGGTGACAATTCTTCACGTGGGCTATTCTAGGGTGACAATTCTTCACGTGGGCTATTCTAGGGTGACAATTCTTCACGTGGGCTATTCTAGGGTGACAATTCGTCACGTGGGCTATTCTAGTGTGACAATTCTTCACGTGGGCTATTCTAGGGTGACAATTCTTCACGTGGGCTATTCTAGGGTGACAATTCTTCACGTGGGCTATTCTAGGGTGACAATTCTTCACGTGGGCTATTCTAGGGTGACAATTCTTCACGTGGGCTATTCTAGGGTGACAATTCGTCACGTGGGCTATTCTAGGGTGACAATTCTTCACGTGGGCTATTCTAGGGTGACAATTCTTCACGTGGGCTATTCTAGGGTGACAATTCTTCACGTGGGCTATTCTAGGGTGACAATTCTTCACGTGGGCTATTCTAGGGTGACAATTCTTCACGTGGGCTATTCTAGGGTGACAATTCTTCACGTGGGCTATTCTAGGGTGACAATTCTTCACGTGGGCTATTCTAGGGTGACAATTCTTCACGTGGGCTATTCTAGGGTGACAAATCTTCACGTGGGCTATTCTAGGGTGACAATTCTTCATGTGGGCCATCCTGGATTTACGAATTTTCGGTTGTACAAGTTGATGACAATAAGCATAACCCTCATTCATTCTAACCTAACCTAACCTAAACTAATCTTTATTCTACTGTTGATATTGGGCGTATTAGGGTGACAATTCTTCAGGTGGGATCTCATGGGGTGACAATTCTTCATGTGGGCGTTCTGGGGTGACAATTGTTCGTGTGACCTCTTTGCTCTCATGGGTATAGAAATAATCCAAACACATGATATATATTTATTCTCAATATTAGAATAGTTTAATCAATATTGACAGTGTTACGTTGATACTAGATATTCTAGAAAAATGTAGAAAGAAAAAACTGATGCTGCCTTCGGTAACACACAATGAACAAGTGAGGAATTTTCCTGAAGCCTAAAGAAACAGCAGGTGACGCTAACAACCAAACAGGCAGGCCCGCGTCCGATGACACGGCTGATAAATGCACAAAACGACAATAACAACGACAATAACGACGACATCGTAAATGTCGGCTTGCGTTAACAAGGTAGAGCAATAAGAGCCTCGACCGTATAAAACATGCACCGAACAGCTAATGCGACTCGAGCCGAGAGCGACTAGGGGGGGAGGGGGGATGGTAGGGGGGGAAGGCGGATGGTAGGGGGGAGGGGGATGATAGGGGGAGGGGGATGGTAGGGGGGAAGGGGGATGGTAGGGGGGAAGGGGGATGGTAGGGGGGAAGGGGGTTGGTAGGAGAGGGGGATGGTAGGGGGAGGGGGATGGTAGGGGGAGGGGGATGGTAGGGGGAGGGGGAATGGAAGGGGAGGGGTATGGTAGAGGAGGGGGAATGGTAGGGGGGAGGGGTATGGTAGGGGTGGAGGGGGGTTGGTAGGGGGGAGGGGGGATGGTAAGGGGGAAGGGGGGATGGTAGGGGAGGGGAATGGTAGGGGGGAGGGGGAATGGTAGGGGGAGGGGGAATGGTAGGGGGAGGGGGTATGGTAGGGGAGGGGGCATGGTAGGGGAGGGGGTGGTAGGGGGAAAGGGGTGATGGTAGGGGGTAGGGGGGAGTGGGAGGATGGGAGTAGGGAGTGACGGTGTCCGATCAAGCACCGTTTGGAGTGGGAGTGATCAAAAATGACTGACCGTGGAATGTCAACACGCAAGAAAAATTATTACATGACAGTTTCTCAAAGTACGTGTGTGTGTGTGTGTGTGTGTGTGTGTGTGTGTGTGTGTGTGTGTGTGTGTGTGTGTGTGTGTGTGTGTGTGTGTGTGTGTGTGTGTGTGTGTGTGTGTGTGTGTGTGTGTGTGTGTGTGTGTGTGTGTGTGTGTGTGTGCGTGTGTGCGTGTGCGTGTGTGGAGAGAGCTCAGCTCATATATGACTGATCTATGAGTAATGCTGTGACCTTACACGCACGCGCACGCGCACACACACACACACACACACACACACACACACACACACACACACACACACACACACACACACACAACTCCCCGCCCACGAGTGTTGGAGTAACAACTCGCAGCACAGCGATACTGAAATTAATTTAGCCCTGGGCGGGAGTCGAACCCAGACCGCCGTAGTGGCAGCCGGAAACTCTACCACTGCGCCATCGAGTGTGAGTGTGTGTGTGTGTGTGTGTGTGTGTGTGTGTGTGTGTGTGTGTGTGTGTGTGTGTGTGTGTGTGTGTGTGTGTGTGTTTTATTACATTTAAACATTTTTATATATAAATACATACAATTACACTAACTGTACAACCTGTATACTTATATACATATGTACATACATGCTCTGTATCCTTCTGTATATATTTCAGATTATTTCACGTATATTTTTTACCTTGTGTTGTAATTGTGTAATCTGTGTGCACGTGTATGTAAAATCGTATTTGTTTATACATGTTTGTTTATTCGCCTGCATGCATTTGGTCCTTTTTTGTGTACGCGTGTTTTTATGTCCGTGTGTGTTTATCGTTGTCCATGCAAGCGTGTGTTTGAATGTTACATTGGTTATCTTCCTTGTGGGGGAGAATTTGTAAAGAAACACGGCAATATTGACTTAGGCATTTGCTTTTTTTTTCGTCTCGCTTGCAGTATCTTTCGCTTCTGTTTTTTAATTTTCCAAAACTGTGTATTCAATTTATGTCTAACACAATACGGTCGTGTAATAATTTATGTTATCAAGACTTTGAATCGAAGAGAACGCGTCATGATAGAAATAAGATAAATAAATAAATAAATGAATAAATAAATAAATGAATAAATGAATAAATAAATGAAATTAAATGATCATCTGC
>NC_134803.1:44732632-44735132 GCF_046742065.1 Oratosquilla oratoria | reverse complement strand
ATATATAAGATGTGTTGTATATGTAGTATGTATATATATTGTATTTATGGTGGTTATATATTATTTTTTGGGTTATGTACTATTATAAAGTATATGTATATATATATATGTATAAGTATTATATATGTATGTGTGTATATATATTGATATATGTAAGATCTATAGGATGTGTTATATATATATGTATGTATATATGATTGTTTTATTGGGTATTTGTGTATATTTGTTATGTAGGTATATATATATTTATGGGTGGTATGTCGTATATATATATATATATGTATTGTATTTAGTATATATTATATGTGTGTAGATAGGGTTGTGTATGTATATATGATATATGTATGTATATTTGGGTAGGAGGTGTATGTTTATTATATATGTATGTTATGTATATAATAATATTTTATGGGTTGGTTAGATATATAATTTTGTGTTTGTATAGTATATATTGGTTGTGGTGTATATATATATTATTGTATCATGATGTATATATATATATATGTGTATATTTATGTTATATATGTAGAGATATGTATATATAATGTATATATAGAGATGTATGATATTGTGTATATTATATGTGATATTATGTATGGGTATGTTGTGTATAGTGGGTAAGATTATATGTGTAGTTTTATGTATGTATATATGGAGTTTTTTTATAGTTGATATATGTAGGTTTTTTGATGTTTTATATGTATTGGATATTCTATATTTTGGGTTATATGGTTTTTTGTTGTATGTTGTTATGTGTTGTATATATGGTATATATATATGTGTATAACTTATGTTTTAGTATGTATGTAAATATATGTATGTTATATATGTTTTTTGTATGTATATATATTACGTTATATATATGTATTTTGTATTTTTTTTTTTGATATATGTATAGTTTTGGTATCTATGTATGTTTTAGTACTATATATGTTTTTTGAGTTTGTGTAAAGGGTATATATGTGTGTATGTATATATAGATATTTATATGTTTTAGATGATTATATATATGTAGAAGATATATATATGTATATTTGTATATTATTATTTATTGCTGAGGATATTGGTTATGTTGTTTAGTATATATATATATGTAAATGTATTCTTATATATATATAATTTGTTTTTATGTTTTTTTTATTTAGTTATTATATGTTTAGTTTATAGATATATTTATGTAGTATATATATATGTATGTGTATATATATGTATATATATAGTATAATTTTTATATGTTTATATTATATTTTTTGTTAGATGTAATTATATTTGTATATATATATATATAAGTATATATATGTATATTTGTATAGATGTATATATATGTATATGTATGTATATTGATTGTTATAATATGTATGTATATATATTTGGATAAAAGATATATACAATGTAGTATAATATTATAGATATAGTATATATATAGATATGATGTATATTATAGTTATATATGTATGTATATAAATATATATATATTTTTTTATAATATTTATTTGTATATATATATGTATGTATATATATATATGTATATATATATATTATATGTGTTATATATGTATGTATATATATATGTATGTTGTATATATATGTATGTAAATAATATATATGTATGTATATAATCTATAATATGTATGTACATACATATACCAAGGCTTTTTCCCCCTTCCAAGGGAGGTAGCCAAAAAGGGAAAGGCATAAAAACACTCCCACCCATTTCATCCCTAAATACACTCCACACCCCTCCCACCCTTCCTCTCAACAGAGCACCACCAGGATGACGGGTCATCCCAGCACCCAGCCCACCGCCCAGGGTCAGAAGCAGTGTCGCAAGACACAGTACATCCACAGCGAGGCCGCTTCAATTAATCGGCGACCCCCTCTCTCCGTCCCCCTTTGCATATAAGGCGGAGGGGGGAGAAAACCCTTCGGGCCGCGTCAACATTTACTCACCCATACTACCCCCCCCCCCACTTCCCCGCCCATTCCTCCTCATGCAGTCACAACATCATCCATATACAACCATTCTCCACTCACCTCTGTCTTCCGTCCTCTCCCTTCCTTCCTCAACAGACATTCCCCTCTTCCCCAAAGCCCCCTTCACCCCATCCATCCACCTCATCCTAGGACGTCCCCTCATGTTCACTCCCTCCACATCTGCCTTCCATACCTCTTTTACTAGTCTTTCTTCACTCATTCTTTCCATGTATGTATATATATATATATATGTATGTATATATATATGTATGTATATATATATGTATGTATATATATATGTTATATATATATGTATGTATTTATATTATATATGTATGTATGTATATATATATATATGTATATATATAATATATATATATATATATATATATACACACACATATATACACAGGTATATGTGTGTATTTATATGTATATGCCAATAAGAACATGAGTACGTGTGTTCGCTTATGCAAAGACCATTTCTAAAAGAGAAACTGACGAAGCAGAGCGCTTTCGTATATTA
>NC_134803.1:44727632-44730132 GCF_046742065.1 Oratosquilla oratoria | reverse complement strand
TCTGTAATATGTAATATATATATATATATATGTATATATATATGTATATATATATTTCTAAACAGAAATGTAGTAGCACATTTGTAAATGACACACATTCCTTCTCTTTTCTGTAGCTTATAAGTCCCCTCTGTCCTCTGTCTTATGTACTTTCCTGAAGAGGGCTACATTTGATAGCCGAAATATAGGATTCTTCTTTATTCGAAGTTTATTTTCTCCGACTGTGGGTTTCCTGTGTGTCATATATATATTTATATATATGTATGTATATATATACATATATATATATATATAATATATATACATTAACGCTTTTTTGTGTGTGCGCGCGTGCGTGTGTGTTTAAGTCGATGGAATTGCTTTGTGTAGTAGTTCATAAAAGAAAATTAATTACTTAATCATTAGTATATATATTTATTCATTTTTATTATGAATATTACTATTGTTTTTCTAGTTGCTGACCCTTTTGATAACTTGGTGATATTTCTGGTACACCCTCCCCCCTCTAGCAATAAAGATGTAAAAAAAAAAAAAAAAAAAAAAAAAAAAATGTTCGCGAATATAATTTCAATATACAATTTTCAGCAATCTCTCCCCTGAAGGCTATCCAAGGGCCCATTGGGCCACCATGGGTCCCCTTGGGGGGCCCCTTGGCCTAGAACGCCCCCTTACCCACTCTTCCGCTCTGTCGCCGCTATACTAGAAACGGATAACTATAATCTATATACTCCCTGCTCTATTAAAGCCGAACTACAGACCTCTCTAACCCCATTTTCTTGTACATCATAGCGTCGTCGTGTCTGCCCGACGCGGCGGGATTACATTTAATTATAATAATAGTTGTGGTCATTCAGTTCTCGGGAGGACGTGGGGGAAGGGAGCGAGAGGTGGGGGGAGGGGGGAAGATATCGAACGGGGGGGGGAGGGGTCTCCCCTCTTCTGGTGCGCCCCCCCTCCCTCAATTTCCTGTGACCTCGATGTATGTCTAAGAGGGGCTTTTGAGACATCTCCCTCTGTGTAAGTTCTTGACTTTGTGTGTGTGTGTATGTGTGTGTGTGTGTGTGTGTGTGTGTGTGTGTGTGTGTGTGTGTGTATGTGTGTGTGTGTGTGTGTGTATGTGTCTGTCTGTCTGTCTGTCTGTATCTCTGCGGTTTGTGTGTGTTTGGGATCCCTTTCGCAATAGATAGAAAAAAGTATTGTGGATTTGATTGTTAGAGAGACTACTTAAAGTTGGTGTGTGTTTTCTGAAAAATGTATAACATATGTAAACATAAATACATACATTGATACATGTCCATGCATATAGACACAGGTGCGTAATACATACATAAACACATACACAATACATAAATGCAAATAAAGATGTTATGTATATTTGTATATATATATATAGATATATATATATATATAATGTGTGTGTGTGTGTGTGTGTGTGTGTGTGTGTGTGTGTGTGTGTGTGTGTGTGTGTGTGTGTGTGTGTGTGTGTGTGTTTGTGTGTGCGTACTTGATAAATATATACCAACATAATGCATACTTACAAAATCCATAGAGCACATGTCCATATTAAGAGGACAAATGAAGGTTAAACTCGCGTTGCAATCATATCAGGACAAGAATGATTGAGCCCATTAGACCACTGTGAGATAACACAGGGCAACGCTTAGCCCGCGTTGAGACCATACACTCAGACCATATGAGATCATATAATGGAAGGTGTACCTCGAGGGAGATCCAGAACATAAGACTAAATCATTGAGTAGCTTCTGCTGCTGACCACAAGATAGCTGTATATTGCTACGATCTTGGTTCCACAAGAAGATAAGTTAAAAGGGAAATGGGTACCGGATGGAAGTGGGTTGGGTTGGGTTGGGTTGGGTTGGGGTGGGTGGAATGGGTTGGGTTGGGGTGAGTGGAATGGGTTGGGTTGGGGTGAGTGGAATGGGTTGGGTTGGGTTGGGTGGAATGGGTTGGGTTGGGTTGGGTTGGGTTGGGTGGAATGGGTTGGGTTGGGTTGGGTGGAATGGGTTGGGTTGGGTTGGGTGGAATGGGTTGGGTTGGGTTGGGTGGAATGGGTTGGGTTGGGTTGGGTGGAATGGGTTTGGTTGGGTTGGGTGGAATGGGTTTGGTTGGGTTGGGTGGAATGGGTTAGGTTGGGTTGGGTGGAATGGGTTGGGTTGGGTGGAATGGGTTAGGTTGGGTTGGGTGGAATGGGTTGGGTTGGGTTGAGTTGTTGGGTTGGGTTGGGTTGGAATAAGTTGGGTTGTGGGTTGGGTTAGGTTGGGTTGGAGTGCGTTGGGGTGGGTTGGGGTAGGTTGGGTTGGGTTGGGTTGGAATAAGTTGGGTTGTGGGTTGGGTTGGAGTGGGTTGGTGGTGGGATGGGTTGGGGTAGGTTGGGTTGGGGTGGGTTGGGTTGGGTTGAGGTGGGTTGGGATGGGTGTATACCTTGGCTGGCTACCTCCCTTATAACGGGGAGGAAGCCTCTTGTATATAAATTGATAGC
>NC_134803.1:44720132-44722632 GCF_046742065.1 Oratosquilla oratoria | reverse complement strand
AAAAGACGATGCAGTTAAAACTGGTGATTGACGTAAACGCCATCTAGTGAGAGAGCCGCACATTAATATGTATGTGGACGATGCGGCTCTCCGTGCGCTTTCCCGTCTTTCCTATATAGTCTTTGGGCCAAGCACTTCTAGTGACGTCAATGCGCAAACGACCTAAATACTGGATAGCTGTTGAGTAGACCTTGTATTCTCTCGATCTTGCATACATCCATCCATCCACGAATCCATACATACATACATACATACATACATACACACGTACATATATCCATACATACATACATACATACATACATACGTACATACGTACGTACGTACGTACATACATACATACATGTATACATACATGTATACATACATATGTACGTACAAACATAATGTATATACCAAAAAGCCCATTTGTTTCCCATTTTTTGACTTAGCTCCTTATGAATAAAGGTTCATCCTCTTCCTCTGTCCGTTGTCTGTATCAGAAGTAATGCAGCCTTTGCCCATAGTAAGTTTATGCCAATTGTCACGTTTATACATCATTAAACCCAGTGATGGTATGTGATACGTACAGAGCAACTGATCAGAGTAATTGTTTTCTGATATATCATTATAGTCCCGAGAGCATCCAGTCAGTGTTTCAGTGTATTACCTGGGTACAATTCTACGTACTTTGTGATAGTTGCTATTCTATACTAGCTGTCGTCAGACGATTTTATTCAGTTTGTGAAACCCTCCCTCACCCATCCAACCCCAAACACATGTTTTGCAGCCTTGTCCTCCCTTGCTATTGTCACATACTTTGTATAGACGAGGAAGGTCTTTTTTATTTTCTATTTTTTATTTATTTATTTTATTTATTCATTTTATTTATTTATTTTTCAATTTATTTATTTACTTATTCATTTATTTATTTATTTATCTATTTATTCATTTATCTATTATCTTGTTTTTTTGTTACCGACAATCCCCTCGCTTATTTCGGGTGTGTGTATGCTGCTGAGAACCTCGCGTGGTTACATCTACGAGTATACGTCCGCCAACGCTGAAGGCCGAGCTGATATGTCTCGTTGTCCCGTGTCTCCTTTATCCATTATTCTCACTTCTCCTTCAGCTTCTCTTCTCCTTTATCCTCCTTTCTTGCTCTTTCCATCTATCACTCTTCCTTTCTCCCTATCCCCTTCCCCTATCCACTTCCCCGAATCCCCTTCCTCCTATCCTCTTCCCCCTTTCACTTTCCTCCTATCCCCTTCCCCCTATCCCCTTTCCCGAATCCCCTTCCCCGAATCCCCTTCCCCCTATCCCCTTCCCCCTATCCCCTATCCCCTTCCCCCTATCCCCTTCCCCCTATCCCCTATCCCCCATCCCCTTCCCCTTTTCCCCCTCTCCGTACCCCCTTCCCCTTATCCCCTTCTCCATATCCCCTTCCCCATATCCCCTTCTCCATATCCCCTTCCCCCTATTCCCCTTCCCCATATCTCCCTCCCCCTATCCTCTTCCCCCTTTCTCTTTCCCCCTTTCCCTTACCACCATTCCCTTTCCTCCTATCCCCTTCCCCCTATTCCTTTCCCTAAACCCCTCCCTTATCCTCTCCCCATATCCCCTCCCCTATCCCCTCCCCTTATCCCTTTCCCACCCTCCCCTTCCCACTCTCCCCTTCCCCCTCTCCCCTTCCCACTCTCCCCTTCCCCGTCTCCCCTTCCCCCTTCCCCGTCTCCCCTTCCCCCTTCCCCGTTTCCCCTTCCCCCTTCCCCGTCTCCCCTTCCCCCTATTTCCTTCCCCCACCTCCCTCGTTCTTTTCCATTTCCTCGATTTCCATCTCGGTCCACCCCTCAGTCTCACCCCTCCCACCCTTGGCACCCTTCCCTCGCATTTGTCACTCAATCCTCGTTCTTCCTTCAATTACCTCTGGCCTGGTGACGTACTGACCCACCTAGTCTTTCTTCCCGTTCCAGGTTCTTCTCTTCCTTCTGCTTCCAGTCCCTTCCTCCTCCTCTTCTTCCTCCTCCTCTTCCATTTACTCTTCTTTTTCTTCTTTTTCCTCTTTCTCTTCCATCCCTTCCTTTTCCTCCACCACCTCCTCCCTCCTCCTCCTCCTCCTCCTCCCTCCTCCTTCCTCCTCCTCCTTCTTTTCATCTTCTTCTTCCTCCTCTTCCATCTGTTTCTATTCACTCTCTCCTTCCTCTCTTCCTATTCCACCTTCTATTCCTTTTCTTTCAACTCCTCGTCCTCTTCCCTTCTCTTAATCCTCTTCCTCTACCGACATTCTCTTCCCCCTCCTCCTCTTCCTCCTCTCCCCATCCTCCTCCTCTCCTTCCTCCCCTCCTCAATTGAATTGTGTTCACATGCTCTATGTTACCGACCTACATCTCCAACTCTTTCGAAACTTCGTTCTCTCGCTCAAACCCCCCTTCCCCCCTTCCCCTTCCCCCCTACCCCCTTCCCCCACTTCCCCCTCCCCCCCTCCCCTTTCCCCCTTCCCCTCTTCCCAATTCCCCCTTCC
>NC_134803.1:44705132-44712632 GCF_046742065.1 Oratosquilla oratoria | reverse complement strand
AATATTTATAAAAGAAATAAAACAAGTTTGTTCGCTTTCTATCCACAGCCTCCACATTGACGCTGTGGTGGTGGATATTGAGGCTGGTGGAGTTAATTGACATGGTGATATTGGTGTTGGAGGTGGAGGTGGTGGTGGTGGATGGGGTGGTGTTGGTGCTGGTGTTAAAGGCAGTGGTGGTGTTGAAACTAGAAGTGGTGTTGATGCTGAAGGTGATGACGGAAGTGATGCTGGAGATGTTGGTGGTAGTTGTGTTGGTGTTGGAGATGGTAGAGGTGTTGGAGGTGGTGCTGGTAATAATGGTGATGTTCAAAGTGGTCTTGTGGTGGTGATGTTGATGGAGGGGATGGTGTTGGTGGAGGATGTTGTCATTGATGTTGCTGATTGCTGCAGCGTGTGTGGCAGTGTGGTGTGACCTGCAGCAACATTGTGATAACTTAGCGGAAATTGCTGCGAAAGTATTTAAGCGAAGCTGGACACAGTAATGACGAGGAGCGAAGCGTCCGTCCCCTCAGGAGGGAAAGTGAACCCAAATAGAGGTTCCCGAGTGAAGAAGGGAAGGAGGAATGAAAATGAGAGTAGAGAAGAGAGAAGGGGAGGAGAGAGAGAAGGGGAGGAGAGAGAGAAGGGGAGGAGAGAGAGAAGGGGAGGAGAGAGAGAAGGGGAGGAGAGAGAGAAGGGGAGGAGAGAGAGAAGGGGAGGAGAGAGAGAAGGGGGGAGAGAGAGAAGGGGAGGAGAGAGAGAAGGGGAGGAGAGAGAGAAGGGGAGGAGAGAGAGAAGGGGAGGAGAGAGAGAAGGGGAGGAGAGAGAGAAGGGGAGGAGAGAGAGAAGGGGAGGAGAGAGAGAAGGGGAGGAGAGAGAGAAGGGGAGGAGAGAGAAGGGGAGGAGAGAGAAGGGGAGAAGAGAGCAGGAGGAATGAAGATGAGAGTAGAGGAGAGAGAATGGGAGGAGAGAGAAGGGGAGGAGAGAGAGAAGGGGAGGAGGGAGGAGAGAGAAGGGGAGAAGAGAGAAGGGGAGAAGAGAGAGAAGGGGAGAAGAGAGAAGGGGAGGAAAGAGAAGGGGAGGGGAGAGAAGGGGGGGAGAGAGAAGGGGAGGAGAGAGAAGGGGAGGAGAGAGAGAAAAGGGAGGAGAGAGAGAAGGGGAGGAAAGAGAGAAGGGGAGGAGAGAGAGAAGGGGAGGAGAGAGAGAAGGGGAGTAGAGGGAAGGGGAGAAGAGAGAAGGGGAGAAGGGAGACGGGGAGGAGAGAGAAGGGGAGGAGAGAGAAGGGGAGGAGAGAGAGAGAGGGGAGAGAGAGAAGAGAGGGAGGAGAGAGAGAAGGAGAGGAGAGAGAGAAGGAGAGGAGAGAGAGAAGGGGAGTAGAGGGAAGGGGAGAAGAGGGAAGGGGAGAAGAGAGAAGGGGAGGAGAGAGAGAAAAGGGAGGAGAGAGAAGGGGAGGAAAGAGAGAAGGGGAGGAAAGAGAGAAGGGGAGGAAAGAGAGAAGGAGAGGAGAGAGAAGGGGAGGAGAGAGAGAAGGGGGGAGAGAGAGAAGGGGGGAGAGAGAGAAGGGGGGAGAGAGAAGGGGGGAGGAGAGAGAGAAGGGGAGAAGAGAGAGAGAAGGGGAGAAGAGAGAGAGAAGGGGAGAAGAGAGAGAGAAGGGGAGAAGAGAGAGAGAAGGGGAGAAGAGAGAGAGAAGGGGAGAAGAGAGAGAGAAGGGGAGAAGAGAGAGAGAGGGGAGCAGGGGGGAATGAAGGGGGGGGAGAGAGGAAGATGTGAGAGAGGAGAGACAGACAGAGAGAGAAGGAGAGAGAGAGGGAGAGGAGGGCAAGGGAGAGAAAGGGAGGGAGATAGGGAGGAAGAGGGAAGGGAAAGAGTAGGACATGGAGCGATAATAGAAGTTTTTATTATGGACTACTTTACCAGCGCTTCTGTCCTTCTGGACAATCTCACGTCGCTGTCGTGAGATGAGGGAGATAAGGAGAGTGAGAGAAAATCGTGAGATTGTAAAGAGAAAGAGGAATACAGGATGAACGAGATAAAGAAGAAAAAATTAACAAGAAAATTGTGTGTGTGTGTGTGTGTGTGTGTGTGTGTGAGAGAGAGAGAGAGAGAGAGAGAGAGAGAGAGAGAGAGAGAGAGAGAGAGAGAGAGAGAGAGAGAGGGCAGAAGAAAGGAAATGACAAAACGTGGGTGAAAGAGAGGAGAAGAGAAGAGAGAAATGAAAAAAGAGAAATGAATGAAAAGTGTAATGTAGGATGAATGAGGGAGTGGGAAGAGGGAGGAAATGAATTGAGGGAGAAGAAGAAGAAGAAAAGACCCTCTTTGTGGTGGAGAGAGGCCATTTGGACAAGGACATTTTTTCCTCCTCCTCCTTCTCCTCCTCCTCCTCCGCTTCCTCCTCCTCCTCTTCCTCCTCCACTTCCTCCTCCTCCACTTCCTCCTCCTCCGACTCGTCCTCTTTCTTCTCCTCCTCCTCCTCCTCCGACTCGTCCTCTTTCTTCTTCTCCTCTTCCTCCTCCTCCTCCTCTTTCTTCTTTTCTTCCTCCTCCTCCTCTTCCTCCTCCTCCTCTTCCTCATCTTCCTCCTCTTCCTCCTCCTCCTCTTCCTCATTCTCCTTCTACTTCTCCTCCTTCTCCTTCTACTTCTCCTCCTCCTCCTCCTCCTCCACTTCCTCCTCCTCCTCCTCCTCCTCCACTTCCTCCTCCTCCTCCACTTCCTCCTCCTCCTCCTCCTCCCCTTGTCCTCTTACTCGCTCTCCTCCTCCTCGCTCTCCTCCTCCTCCTCTTCCTCCTCCTCCTCTCCTCCTCCTCCTTCTCCTCTTCTCCTCTTCTCCTCCTCCTCCTCTTCTCCTCCTTGCTCTCCTCCTCGCTCTCCTCCTCTTCGCTCTCCTCCTCTTCGCTCTCCTCCTCTTCGCTCTCCTCCTCCTCTTCCTCCTCCTCCTTCCTCTTCCTCCTCTTTCTTCTACTTCTCCTCCTCCTCCTCCTCCTCCTCTTCTTCTTCCTCCTCCTCATCCTCATCTTCTTCCTCCTTCTCTTTATACCAAATGTACCACACGAGCAGACTGCCTCAAACAGCGTGGAAGTGCATTCAGCAGCCTTGAGGGACCAATGCAGGATCACTGGGCTAACCTTTTGGTGACGATGCAACCTCTGTGTTTAGTGTCTTGTAAACCACTCTGAAGAAATATATATTTTTTTTACTTTGAAAAGAATGATTGGTAATAAACAAAAGAAAACAAACGAGAATAGATAAGGTAAAAGCGAGAGAAAATCAATGCACGAAGGAGATAATCAGAATTCAGGAGACAACAAGGAAGAGAACGAGATGAGGATAAGTGAGTAGAGGAGATAGGTAAGGAGAAAATAGGGAGACAATAGAGAGAAGAGAAACGTGGATAGCCATGCCATGAAAGATATAGAAAAGAAATAAGAAAAAAAAGAAGTAAGAAAAAGAGGAAGAGGATAAAGAAAAAGGCGATTAAAAACAATAAGAATAGGAAAAGAGTTTGAAGGAAAGAATGAAGGAAAAGAGAAAGATGATAAAGAGGGGGACAAGGCAGAGATTATGAGAAATCAAAGCAGATGGGAACTGAAAATTAGGAGACGAATAGAAAAATAACTAAAAACCAGGATGGAAAGAATATAAAGCCTATTACAAGGAAATTCTGAAGCGAAGAAAACGGAATGTGGGGATGGAGCAGACGGAGGATGGCTGGAAGTAGAGGAACAGAGGGGAAGAGGGAAATGGAAAGGGGAAATGATGAGGGGAAAATGAAAGACTTGGAAAGGGGGAGAGGAGAAGGAGTTTAGGGGAAGGGGAAATGTTTGGAACTTGGGAGGAGAAATTTTGGAAAAGCGTAGAGAATTAAAACAAAAAGTTATGGTATAAAGGTCTAAGGAGAAATGAGAAAATGAAGAAGGGAAGAGGAGAAAATGAGAAGAAAATGAAAATAAAAAATAAAATATAGACCAAATCAGGGGAAACGTTTGGAAAATAAAACCCCAAAGATGACAATGAATTCGAATTAAAAAAAGATGATAATGAATTCGAATTAAGAAATATTAAAGAAATAGAAGGGAAAGGGAAGAGAAAACGCGGGAATTGGAAAGAAAACGAAAGGAGGAAAGGTATGGACTCCACTAAAAAAAAAAAAAAAAAAAAAAAAAAAAACGAAGCGTCTTTAAGAAAATTGGAGAAAAGTTATCGTCACTGAAAGAAGGTGGGAATGAAAAAAGCTTTAAGGAAATGAGAAGAACAGAGCCCAAATCAAGGAGAGTGGGAAGGACAACTATGCTTAGATGAAAAGGAACAATTTGATGAAATTCTGAAATAATGTAATGCTATGGAAATATATGTATACATGTATATATGTATATAATATATATATATATATATATATATATACACACATATATATATATATATATATACACATATATATATAAACTTGATAAGGAAATAAGCTACGACTTCCTTCCCAAGGGGTATATTCAGACCAGAAATGTATACACGAGATATGGTATAGAATACTGTAACAGAAACTGTGGAACGTATTATAGATTGCCTAGTCATCCGAGAGGCTCTACTGCAGGACCCTCTGCCTGGCCCTAAGGAGACTGTGTAGCCTGTGCACCTGAGCTGTAATTAACCTTTAGGGGATATAGGTTTTCATCAGTTGAATAAAATCATTTGGTTACAATAGAAATAGAAGTCGGATTGTTCAATAAGATCAACCGCGAGTACCAACTTTTAACGCTCATGCAAGATTGACGGTAGATAGGACCAGCTCCATACTGCTCTTTTTCAAAGCTTGTCAACTCTTCCGCCTCTATCTGGAGGTGCAGCCCCGTGGGGCTGTCACTTGGTCCCCGGACCTGGTCCAAGATCCCTTTATCAGCTAAAATTGCATTTCTTCCAACTTTTTTACACACTACCGGCGACTGATCTATTAATACTTTCAGCTGCTGACATATATACAACTCGGACAATAGTCCACAGATTCTCCCCCCGAAAGGTGTATGGCACTGTTTCCCAACCCTGGGGACGCGACCCCAAGTGGGGTCGCCAAGACATCTTGTATTTTTTTTTTATTGCCAAAATCATATGAATTCAATGCAATAACCATATATATTAACACGTATACAAATAAATTAGTGGTGTCCCGGTCATATCATGAGGATCATACTGGGTTCGCCTGAAAAAAATGTTGGGAAACGTCGGTCAATGGGAAGGCCTGAGGATCGTTGCCAGATATAGTGAGGCTTCAGGTTTACAATCAGTGAAACTCTAGTCAGGAGTTTTTAGTTTTTTTTTCTCAAAGGATTTACAAAGGATTGTACAAAGGCGGAGCATGCCGACAGGAGACCTTTTGATCCATATCTAGGTCGGATGCGAAAAAAAAATCATATTAATAATAAAATAATAAATAAAAACTATAACAATGTAAATAACAAATAAAATACATAAATAAATGCATAGGTATAGTTAAATAATAAACAAACAGGTAAATAGTAAATAATGATAAATTGACATATAACTAATAATAAATGAAAATCAGACAGACAAATGATAATAAAAAAAAATAATAATACATACATACATACATATACCAAGGCTTTTTCCCCCTTCCAAGGGAGGTAGCCAAAAAGGGAAAGGCATAAAAAACACTCCCACCCATTTCATCCCTAAATACACTCCACACCCCTCCCACCCTTCCTCTCATCTGAGCACCTCCTGGATGACGGGTCATCCCTGCACCCTGCCCACCGCCCTGGGTCAGAAGCAGTGTCGCAAGACACAGTACATCCACAGCAAGGCCGCTTCATTTAATCGGCGACCCCCCCTCTCCGTCCCCCTTTGCATATAAGGCGAGGACGGGGAGAAATCCCTTCGGGCTGCGTCAAAATTTACTCACACATACTACCCCCCCCCCACCCCCCCGCCCATTCCTCCTCATGCAGTCACAACATCATCCATATACAACCATTCTCCACTCACCTCTGTCTTCCGTCCTCTCCCTTCCTTCCTCAACAGACATTCCCCTCTTCCCCAAAGCCCCCTTCACCCCATCCATCCACCTCATCCTAGGACGTCTCCTCATGTTCACTCCCTCCACATCTGCCTTCCATACCTCTTTTACTAGTCTTTCTTCACTCATTCTTTCCATGTGTCCAAACCATCCTAATATTCTTTCATCAACCCTATCTCCCAAATCCTTTTTCACCCCTGTTCTCCTCCTCACCTCCTCATTTCTCACTCTATCCAGCCTAGTAACCCCCACCATACTTCTCAGACACCTCATCTCAAACACATTCAAACTCCTTCTCTCTTCTTCTCTTATGTTCCACGTTTCTGCCCCATACAGTGCTGTTGGCACAATCACTCCTTCATACAGTCTCCTCTTAGCATCCATTCCCAAATGTCTATTCCTCATTACACTCTTTAAACCACCAAGGCATTTACTCGCTTCTCTCAATCTACATTCTACCTCCACCTTCACTCCACCTTTTCCTGCTACACTTGCACCCAAGTATCTAAAACTATCCACTTCCTCCAGTCGCTCTCCCTTAATGTTCACTTCCAGTCTACTGCCACTTTCACCCCTTGTACATCTCATCACCTTACTTTTACCCACATTTATCTTTAGCTTTCTTCTATCACATACTCTCCCAAACTCTGCCACCAGCTTTCTCAATCCCTCCTCTGACCCTGCCACAAGCGCAGTGTCGTCCGCAAACAACAGCTGGCTCACCTCCCACTTTTCTCCATTTTCTTTAACCATCTCCAATCCCTGACTCACTACCCTAGCATTCACCTCTCGCACCACCCCATCCATGTATAAGTTGAACAGCCAGGGCGACATAACGCATCCTTGACGAAGTCCCACCTTTACTTCAAACCATAATGATAAAAAAAAAAATAATAATAATAATATAAAATAAATTATAATCATTACAGCATCTTACTTAGGTATATATCTAAATGATTCTTAAAGCTTCGAACTGAACTACATTGCACTACCTGTGCAGGAAGTTTATTCCATTCATTAACTACACGGTTGGCAAAGTTGTTTCTACCTACTTCCAAATTGAATCTATTTCCGGACAGTTTGAGACCATTGTTTCTTGTCTGATTCTCATTCAATGTGAAAATTTTGTCACTTTCGATGTTCTCCCGTCTAATGGTTTGATTGAGTAACGTTACTAAAGTAACTGAGTAACCGTTTCCTGGTCCTGTGATGAAACGAGTACAAGAAGTTCTTCTGCTGGGTCAGCTGCTCCCGATGCTGGTGGCAGCAGTTGCTTAGAGCAGAGGCTTGAGAACAATTGAAGAAATGTTGATACCTGAAACCTTGAGAGAGTCTGTCTCCAACATGAGATTCAAACAAGTTAGTATTTAAATGAGTATGTTATGAGTACCTGCGGCCGAAGCAGTCAGTCAGCTTTGTCCCGTGCGTGGGGTCAGCATCACTGGCAATTGGGGAGAGGAGTGCGGGATTTGAACCCGCGATTAGGAGAATACGAG
>NC_134803.1:44695132-44702632 GCF_046742065.1 Oratosquilla oratoria | reverse complement strand
ACACACACACACACACACACACACACACACACACACACACACACACACACACACACACACACACATGTATATATGTATATATGTATATATGTATATATATATATTGTGTTGAAATTATTTGTTGATTCATTTATTTTTTATTGTTTATATATATATATATATATATATATATATATATACATATATATATATATATATATATATATATATATATATATATATGTATATATAAACCAGAATATCACGGGATACATAATAAAATAAATTGGATAACAATTGTGTATAGGAAAAGCATCTACCGTATTATCAGCATTAAACAAAAGAAAAATTATACAAGTAGTATTGGCAGAAGTACTGAATAGGGCTACATTAAAACTATTAACTACAACATTTGTTGGACGAGTTGACGTGCAATCAACTTAGAGAAGCGTGACTTGGTCAAAGTTGAGCAAACGGCAAGTGTCAACTAATTCAGACATGGAGTGTGTATATGATTAGCAAACCTAGTTGTGTATTCACAAATCGATTTCCCACTCATATATTTTGACTCTTTCTAAACACCTTTTAGTCACAAACTCTTTCCCAAAGCTTAACGTTTCAGTAGTGGGGAATTTCATCTTCCGAGTGAAGTCCATTGGTTGGAAAAAAAAAACGAAAAAAAAAACAAAAAACAGCGTCGTCATCAGTGGGTTGTTGATATTTTTTTTTGTTTGCTTACTTGTTTAAATTTACCTTTGTGTGTGTGTGTGTGTGTGTGTGTGTGTGTGTGTGGTGTGTGTGTGGTGTGTGTGTGTATTCACTTGGTCTTATTCACTTGGTCTTTGGATCACGTGTTGGACTCGTGATCGACAGCTATTTCCCTCCTGGAAGAGAGCTCAGAGCTCGTAGGTCCGATCTATGGGTAATGCTATGACCTTGCACACACACACACCCCCAACTCCCCGCCCACGAGAGTCAGAGTAACGACCCGAGGCACAGCGATACCGAAATAATTTCGGCCTTGGGCAGGATTCGAACTGGGTGCTGGGAGCACTTCTGCTTCCCAGTTCAGCGCTTTACCAACTATGCCACCGAGTCGGTGTGTGTGTGTGTGTGTGTGTGTGTGTGTGTGTGTGTGTGTGTGTGTGTGTGTGTGTGTGTGTGTGTGTGTGTGTGTGTGTGTGTGTGTATGTATGTGTGTGTGTATGTATGTGTGTGTGTGTGTTTGTTTAATGTTCACGTTAGCTATGTTAGTAGAAATTGTGGTAAGCACATATCGATAATAAATAGTTCACGCTTTTGGAAATTTAAAAATATTTGGTATACTGAACTGTGCCTCAATATATAAAACTTCAGATACCAGAAACACTTTTTTATTTTTTTATTTTTTCGTTCTCAATATTCAACTTGTTGTCAATAGATACCTTGAAATCTTTGGCTTAGGAAATCCTTGTTTTTTTTCCTATGAAAGAGTCTAGAAAGATATTGATACTCGCGTGCGTTCACCCGCGTTTCATCTCAAAATAGTCTGAATGTTGTTCTTTCATTGTAAGAGAGAGAGAGAGATAGAGAGAGAGAGATAGAGAGAGAGAGATAGAGAGAGAGAGATAGAGAGAGAGAGATAGAGAGAGAGAGAGAGAGAGAGAGAGAGAGAGAGGAAGGAGAGCAAATTCTTATGACTTATCCGCGTCATCTTCTGTATTCCAGTGTCTTTTGTCAAACTTTGTTTTTATTCTTTTCAAATTTGTTTTTGATAAAGAAAAATAAATACCTAACTAGAGCTTGTGTTCAAGAATTTTTCTGCATTGATTGGCTCGTTTATTATAAATTTCATTGATGTATTTGTTTATTAATTATTTCTATAGTAGTAATTATAATTCGGTATACGATACATGTCAGATATTAAACTTATGCTACCATCTTGTTTCGAAAAACATCACATGAAATAAAATAAAATTGTCTTGTTTATGATTCTTGAAATGTTTGATCTTCCAATTCCTCCCCCCTTTTCTTTTTTCACTGTTTTATCAACGTCTCTTCTGTCTAGATTTTTTTCTTCTAGTTTATTCTAAAATTCTTACTGAAGTCAAGGGAAGAGTTGTCTAGTTCTTGTACACTTGTATTTATCTTCCAGTTTTTATTGCAATTTCGCTAAAAGTTCTGTTTCGACTGGTTCTTATAACCCTGAATAAAATCACCTTAAGACAGAGAAAGAAATCTATGAAAAATCCTAAGCGGTTTTTTTTTTATTATATTTTCTTTATTTGTTTTATTTGATTTATCTATTTTATTTATTTCATTTATGTGTTATCTATTTATCTAGTCCAGTGGTTTCCAAACTGCGGGTAAATTGCCCCCTGGGGGTAATTTAATTGCCCCCTGGTTGTAATTTAATTGCCCCCTGGGTGTAATTTAATTGCCCCATGGGGGTAATTTAATTGCCCCCTGGTTGTAATTTAATTGCCCCCTGGGTGTAATTTAATTCCCCCCTGGATGTAATTTAATTGTCCCTTGGGTGTAATTTAATTGCCCCCTGGGGGTAATTTAATTGCCCCCTGGGTGTAATTTAATTGCCCCCTGGGGGTAATTTAATTGCCCCCTGGGGGTAATTTAATTGCCCCCTGGGTGTAATTTAATTGCCCCCTGGGTGTAATTTAATTGCCCCCTGGGGGTAATTTAATTTCCCCCTGGGGGGTAATTTAATTGCCCCCCTGGGGATAATTTAATTGCCCCCTGGGGGTAATTTAATTGCCCCCTGGGGGTAATTTAATTGTCACCTGGGGGTAATTTAATTTTCCCCTGGGGGTAATTCAATTGACCCCTGGGGGTAATTCAACCAATTTTCGGGGGTAATGGAGGGGTGACAAAAATAATAATAAGAATTCTGAAAATAAAAAATCTAAGAATTCGTCAACTCGCTTCAAGCATGCAATTCCATCCATCCCACTGATGTTCTCTACATCTTTGGCAGTAGTCATTAGAGATGCACAATCTTCGAATACAATAAATAAACGAAATGATCTCTAGTGTTTTAATTTAAGCACATGTATCAATGTTGACAGCATTTTGTGAAAAGGGTAACAAACTGAAAAGGTTTAGGAACCACTGGGGGGGAGGGGGGACCCATCTAAAAAGGACGTCTAGAAAGTAAAATAATAATAATAATAATAATAATAATAATAATAATAATAATAATTATAATAATAATAATAATAATATTAATAGGTGTTAGTGGATGTATAAGAACATAAGAATGAAGAAGACTGCAAGGGACCATAAGACCTACACTAGGCAGTTCCATTTCATTATTTTTAATTAAGTGAGGAGGTTATCTAAAAGACTCCAGAAAACAGCAGTGCATAAGCTGAGAACATATAGATTAAAAAATTCCTTGCAATATATTCAATATATTTCTTTGTTGTAATTACTCAGTGGCGTATATTCTTAGATGTTCTTCAATCTCAATAGAACTTGATGATTACATACCTGGAATATGTTCTTGAAATGTTCTAAACATCTCAAAAGAACATAGAACATATCTGTGTCGTAGTGACTCTGCGACGTAGAAGTTCTGGACCCTACATGTTCATCTGGGGTATGTTCTTCAAATGTTCTTAAACTTTACTAGAACAAAGAACATTTGCACTGTACTCTGTGACATAGAACTCTTGGACAATACACGTCAGCTGTAATACGTTCTTCAAATGTTCTTCAACTTCATTAGAACAAAGAATTTTGCACTGTTCTCTGTGACCTAGAACTTTTGAACTATACATGTCAGCATGTTATTCAAATGTTCTTCAATCCCATGAGAACAGAGACTGTTTTCCTGTTCTTTTACATCTGTGATATAGAACTTGTGGACTGCACACATTTAGCTAGAGTATATTATTGAAATGTTCTTCAATCTCGTTAGAACACAGAACATGTCTGTGTTGCAATGACTATATGACGTACATTTGTTTACTTGTGAAACGCCTTTGACATGATCCCCTTTACTAAAAGGCTCCAACCACAAAGGCAAGGACCCATTTGACGTCGACTTCACAAAGGATTGATAGCGTCAAGTAATTCTATTTAATTCGTCATTACTTTATGGTGGAAAGGCGAAGGTGGGTTCATAATGACATTAGAAAGTTTAGTTATCTAGTATTCTTTATTAAGTTAATTTGGCTAATTGGATTATGTGAAAAAAAAAAAAAAATCCTAAGCCAATGGGGTTGGTTAAGTTTGACTTTGTAATATTACGGTAGAAAGTGTTAAACACGACAAATGAAAAATTAGGTTTTGATAGTATTACCTTCTACTATGTCGTTTGTGTCATTTTTAAAATTCATTTAGATGAACACCTAAGCGATATGCTGTAATGACTACCATTTATCTTATATTATTGATTTATTTGCTATTATTTGCCAGTTTGTTTATTATTTGCTTGATTTTCATTTATTATTAGTTATATGTCAATTTATCATTATTTAATATTTACCCGTTTACTATTTAACTGTACCTATGTATTTATATTTATTTTTATATCAATATGATTTTTATTTATTTATTTATCATTATTATATATTTTTTCGCTTCCGACCTAGTTATGGACCAAAAGGTCTCCTGTCGGCATGCTCCTTTTTTGTAATCCTTTGTAAATCCTTTAGAAGTTTTATTCTGGTTTGGGCGTCAGACGATTCTATTCACTTCGAGAAAGAACATAAGAATTAAGGAGAACGGTTGAGACCATAGGGCATACATTAGGGTAAGTCCCTTATAATTTTTCATCACTATCCATAAACTTATCTAATCTTTACTTAAAACAACCAATTATTTCAGTACTCACTACATGTTTGTATTGGGGTGGCTAATGAGTGCGCAAATAAAGACGTATAGTTTATATTTGGATACACACACAAAATGACACAAACACAAAATGCGTGCAACTGCTTACAAGGCTGCTTAGATACTAACGTCACGCTCTCCAATTCGCGCCAAAACAAAGGCGCGCATCGCATCTGCGATATACAACACAACCAACTTTTACATAATATAACAATTCTACACCACACCAACACATGTTTACTAAGTCGATTTTGGGGGTTAAATATATTTTATACGAGTACAAGATTCAAGGCTGACAGACTAAATCGGATCAGCTTTGTTCTTAACTAAACCCAGTTTAAAGCTAGTTAAACTCTTTTCTTATATTGACTTACAGTCCAGGTTTATCATGGTCGCCGTCAAGTGATTTAAATCAAGATAACGTCACCATCACGCCAGGGTCCATTTCTCAGTCCTTTGTATGAATATTTACACTCTTGTTTCCCTCTATTATATTGATACAATTGAATCTGATCTTCTCTTTGATGTTTTGCAAATAAACGTGGATCCAGTATAATTTATGTTTTTCCTTTTTACGTCTCATTAGTGTAATATTCATTTATGTGCTGCTGTCCGACCGCTATGTCATTGAAGATAGAACAAACGTTAACAAAAGAACATTTTATAATGATTTGCTTCTTTGTATACATCTTCGTCTCGCGCTCCGCAAATGGTGGTCTAAGTGAATGAAGAGGAAATTAATTAACTTTATTTTGTTTTTATTTGTTTATTCTTTTTATTAATTACAGCGAGAGAAAATTCTTGATTGAATGACACACTGTACCCCCAAGAATACTTTGATCATTACTCGGGGTATTTTGTTTGGCAAATTATGTCGCTGACATGATTATGTGGAATGTAAACTATTATTAATAATGTAATTTTTTTTTCCGTAGCTTGTGTGAAGAGGTGTCGTTAATGGGGAATATTTTCTAATTATTCTAAATCTTGTTCTAGTTTTATCTAACTCCTTCGACGGGGAATAGGCTTACCTGAATGAAATTTCCATCCGGCAAATAGAAATGGAAATGTATATAAAAAAGTCTTCTTCAGCGAGTTGACCTAGTTTTAATCCTAGCAGATATATTCAACTCCCCAGAGGTAAAAATATATAACGTACCATTCATCAGATATATTGAATGTTCAAATGAACAAATGTTCAATTTATGTTCAGACTAAGAACGTAACATTCCCACACATGTTATCGTATGATTATAATGCACTTTTGTTCTATAGTAACTTGAGTTTCACAATGTATATGATTCTTCATATCACCTGGTTACTGACCTACATTTGGTTAAATGTACAGGAAGTAATAACATTTTAACACACACACACACACACACACACACACACACACACACACACACACACACACACACACACACACACACACACACACACACACACACACATTTTGAATTTAAAAATAGTTTAGATGAATTTAAAAATAGTTTAGATAAAATGAGATATGAAGACGGGACCCCACGAGCATAGCTCCCCTTCCCGTAAAATACAACTAGGTAAATACACACACACATACACACACACACACACACACACACACACACACACACACACACACACACACACACACACACACACACACACACACACACACACACACACACACACACACACACACACACACACACACACACACACGTACACAAAGCTTTGCTGTTGGTGGAAAGTGTATTATATTGTCCTTTTATTTATTACTACTTGTATGTAAGTAATTCGTGTAAAGTCTATCATACATTATGTTATATTTGAGTTGTTTTAGTTTATTTGAATGCTTATTATATAAAGAAATATATGTCACGAGATGATTACTGTATAACATGTCAAAAGAAACGGTTCACGTTATATATCCTATTTTGATTAGATTGACGAAACTCTTTGATCTAGCTCGGATGTATTTCTCAAGGTGGGTTCATTTAACTGTTAAAATTAAATAAAAGTGTGAACATTCTGACGGATGTGGATAGGTGGTAAAGGAGACACGGGCTGAGGGAAACACTTTTATTCCTAACTAGTTTCGTCTGCGTGGCTTCTTCCTAGGAAGCCACTCAGACGAATCTAGTTAGGAATAAAAGTATTCCCCTCGGCCCCTGTTCCCTTTACCCCCTATCCATGAAATAGAATGTTAAATGTACTTTTAACATTTTCACCCAGGAGGCATTCCTTTCTGGTTCTGTTATGCTTAATGTAAAATTAGTTTATTTTTCTGTTTTAGGGCCTGGAACTAGAAGCATTTTAAGAGTTCAAAAAAAAAAAAATCTATAATTTATTTAACTTTTTTCCGGGAGAAAATATATAATCTTTTTAAGCAGTAGCATTATTTCTTTGTTTTCTTGTTTGTATTTCTTTGTACATGTGTGTATATATATATAATATATATATATATATATATATATATATATATATAATGTGTGTGTATGTGTGTGTGTGTGTGTGTGTATGTTGTATATGTATATATATAATATGTAATGTATATGTGCATATATAAAGTCAGCGTCATCAGAATTGGCGCGAGGCATGATGCGCCAATTCTGATGGCGATGAAGAGACCACTCCCTAAAACAGTAGTTAGAATCCGTCTGGAAAATTGGCGCACCAGAGACGGGTACAGGCTAGCGAGACGAT
>NC_134803.1:44655132-44672632 GCF_046742065.1 Oratosquilla oratoria | reverse complement strand
ACCATGGGAACTTGCCAACTGGTTGGAAACATTATGGTGTACAGTGAAGTCACCGTAGAAAATATATAAAATATAAATATATATATATATATAAATAAAATCGTCATCATCATCACCATCATTGCCGTCGCCATAACTACACCCTTGTATGGTGGTACTGATTCCATACGATTAAGCATCAATTCATTAGGGGACTTAGCGACGCCCCTAATGGACCAGAGTCACGCAGTGTTATTTCCTGATTAAAGACCCTTCACTATTCAAGAAATCTGATGAGTCTTAACTTCAATCCTTTCTCCAAAAAAAAAAAAAAAAAAAAAAAAAAAAATGAAGGTAATTTACTTTCATTATTTTCTATATCCTGTAAAAGTGTAAATTCCTGGAAATCTGATTCAATTTACGAGTAACTGAGAGGAGAGACGTGGCTGGAAATATATCCGAGTTAATAAAGAGTAGTTTCTCTGTTGTCCTTTTGAAGCAGAAGAAGAAGAAAAAAAAGTCTGTCGATGAATGAAGCCTTAGGTTCTATTTGGGTCATCAAGCTTAACTCGGGTCTTGTTAGGGTTCGTGGTGGACTTAGATTCTGCAGATCTCGTTTAGCATTGTCTTATCCTCTCTCTCTCTCTCTCTCTCTCTCTCTCTCTCTCTCTCTCTCTCTCTCTCTCTCTCTCTCTCTCTCTCTCTGTCTCTCTCTGTCTCTGTTTCTCTGTGTGTGTGTGTGTGTGTGTGTGTGTGTGTGTGTGTGTGTGTGTGTGTGTGTTTTACATGTATACATGTATGCAGCACACACAGATGTAGTACATATGCTTATATACAGTACACACACAGCAAACGTGCATATATATATATATATATATATATATATATATATATATATATATATATATATATATATATATATATTAATGTTGTCGACTTTAACAACACATGTCTACAAGAGAATCTGCTCCCTCAATATATATATATATATATATATATATATATATATATATATATATATATATATATATATATATATATATATAATATACAGGGACATCTATACAATACACACTATGTATATAGTACACACACATGTAAGCAGTATGCACGCACAAGTATGCAGTATCCACGCACATGTATGCAGTATCTACGCCCATATATGCAGTATACACATACTGTGCACACACGCACGTACATACACAGTGCACACGGACATAAATACATGTGTACACATATACTCATACACCACATACACATACACACACACACATACATAAACATATACAAATATACTCGTACATACAAATATACATACACACATACATACACACATTTATACACCCATAAACACACACATACGTAAGTACACAAATGTACCATTGCAGTTGCTTTGACTTCCAAACTTTGTGATAGGAGTGGCTCTACCTTTCGCCTGCCAGCCAGCCAGCCAGCCTTAGTACATCAGAAGTTATCTTGTCTAAGTTAGCAGAGGCGTGTGTTTGTACGGGCCCTTGCTGTCTATTGCCTTACTAGTGCTTCTCACTAGGCCCTGACCTCAGAGTCTTGAGTTTGCCTATCCTCCTTGTCCTCGTCCTCTTCCTCGTCCTCGTCCTCTTCCTCGTCCTTGTCCCCGTCCTCTTCCTCTTCCTTGTCCTCGTCCTCGTCCTCTTCCTCGTCCTTGTCCTCTTCCTCGTCCTTGTCCTCTTCCTCGTCCTTGTCCTCCTCGTCCTCCTCGTCCTCCTCCTCGTCTTCGTCCTCTTCCTCGTTCTCCTCGTCCTCCTCGTCCTCGTCCTCCTCGTCCTCCTCGTCCTCGTCCTCATCGTCCTCGTCCTCATCGTCCTCGTCCTCGTCCTCCTCGTCCACATCGTCCTCGTCCACATCGTCCTCGTCCTCGTCCTCATCGTCCTCGTCCTCGTCCTCATCGTCCTTGTCCTCGTCCTCATCGTCCTGATCCTCATCGTCCTCGTCCTCCTCGTCCTCGTCCTCCTCACCCTCGTCCTCCTCACCCTCGTCCTCCTCGCCCTCGTCCTCCTCGCCCTCGTCTTCGTCCTCCTCGCCCTCGTCTTCGTCCTCGTCTTCGTCCTCGTCCTCGTCATCATCGTCCTCCTCGTCCTCCTCGTCATCGTCCTCCTCGTCTTCCTCGTCCTCCTCCGCCTCTTCGTCCTACTCCTCCTCGTCCTCCTCCACCTCATCGTCCTCCTCATCCTCGTCCTCCTCCCCGCCCTCCTCCTCCTCGTCCTCCTCCTCCTCGTCCCCTCCTCGTCCCCCTCCCCCTCCACCTCTTCCTCCCCCTCCTCCTCCTCCTTGTCCTCCTTGTCCTCGTCCTCGTCCTCGTCCTCCTCCCCCTCCTCCTCCTCGTCCTCGTTTTCGTCATCACAACTACCAACGCAGTCTCTATAACCACAACTACTACGACTACAACTAACTAGATCACCACCACCTACAAAACCGCAACCACAACCACAACCACAATCACAACCACGACCACCTCCAAAACACTACCTCGAGAAGCTAGCCATCATAAACAGAAATGTATCGACCGGGTACCGAATGCCAACCTTCCGGGAATTATTCACCTAAGACAAGTTGGTCAATATTTAAGTTGGTTGACGCTCGTGAAGCCCTGGACTAGATTCGGTAGACTTTATCAGTAGCGCCGACTGTACTCCCGCTTCGATGCTAGTGTTACATATACCAAAGGCTTTTTCCCCTTTACAAGGGAGGTAGCCAAAAAACAAAGGCATAAAATCCACTCCCACCCATTCCATCCCTATCACACTCCACTCCCCTCCACCCTCTTCCCTCCCTCTTATCTTGGCACCTCCTGGATGACGGGTCATCCCTGCATCTCGTCCACTGCCCTGGGTCAGAAGCTAGGTCACAAGACAGCACATCCACAGGAAGGCATGATGATGCTAATATTACTCTCTTGCTATTTGGTAAGCTATATGTCTATATACCAAGGGCTCCCCTTCCCCTCACTTACCATGGGGGTAGCCAAAGACAAAAGGCATATGTAACCACTCCCACCCACTCCACTCCCACCCACTCCACTCCCATCCACTCCACTCCCACCCACTCCCACCCAATCCACTCCCACCCACTCCACTCCCACCCTACTCCACTCCCACCCATTTCACTCCCACCCACTCCCACCCATTTCACTCCCACCTACTCCACTCCCACACACTCCCACCCATTTCACTCCCACCCACTCCCACCCATTTCACTCCCACCCACTCCCACCCACTCCACTCCCACCCACTCCATTCCCACCCACTCCATTCCCACCCACTCCATTCCCACCCACTCCATTCCCACCCACTCCACTCCCACCCACTCCATTCCCACCCACTATATTCCCACCCACTCCATTCCCACCCACTCCATTCCCACCCACTCCATTCCCACCCACTCCATTCCCACCCACTATATTCCCACCCACTCCATTCCCACCCACTCCCACCCACTCCCACCCACTCCACTCCCACCCACTCCACTCCCACCCACTCCACTCCACTCCCACCCACTCCGCTCACACCCACTCCGCTCCCACCCACTCCACTCCCACACACTCCACTCCCACACACTCCACTCCCTCCCACTCCACTCCCTCCCACTCCACTCCCACTCACTCCACTCCCACCCATTCCACTCCCACCCACTCCGCTCCCACCCACTCCACTCCCACCCACTCCACTCCCACCAACTCCACTCCCACCCACTCCACTCCCATCCCACTCCACTCCCACCCATTTCACTCCCACCCATTTCACTCCCACCCATTTCACTCCCACCCATTTCACTCCCACCCACTCCACTCCCACCCACTCCACTCCCACCCACTCCACTCCCGCCCACTCCACTCCCATCCACTCCACTCCCACCCACTCCACTTCCACCCACTCCACTCCCACCCACTCCACTCCCACTCACCCAACTCCCACTCACTCTACTCCCACACACTCCACTCCCACCCATTCCACTCCCATTCACTCCACTCCCACCCACTCAGCTCCCATCCACTCCACTCCCATCCATTCCACTCCCACCCACTCAACTCCCACCCACCCCAATCCCACCCACTCCACTCCCACCCACTCCACTCCCACCCACTCCACTCCCACCCACTCCACTCCCACCCACTCCACTCCCACCCACTCCACTCCCACCCACTCCACTCCCACACACTCCACTCCCTCCCACTCCACTCCCACTCACTCCACTCCCACTCACTCCACTCCCACCCACTCCACTCCCACCCACTCCACTCCCACCCACTCCACTCCCACTCACTCCACTCCCACTCACTCCACTCCCACCCACTCCACTCCCACCCACTCCACTCCCACCCACTCCACTCCCACCCATTTCACTCCCACTCACTCCACTCCCACCTACTCCACTCCCACCCACTCCACTCCCAACCACTCCACTCCCACCCACTCCACTCCCACCCACTCCACTCCCACCCACTCCACTCCCACCCACTCCACTTCCACCCACTCCACTCCCACCCACTCCACTCCCACCCACTCCACTCCCACCCACTCCACTCCCACCCACTCCATTCTCACCCACTCCTCTCCCACCCACTCCACTCCCACCCACTCCACTCCCACCCACTCAACTCCCACCCACTCCACTCCCACTCACTCCATTCCCACCCACTCCACTCCCACCCACTCCACTCTCACCCACTCCACTCTCACCCACTCCATTCCCACCCACTCCATTTCCCACCCACTCCACTCCCACCCACTCCACTCCCGCCCACTCCACTTCCACCTATTCCACACCAACCCACTCCACTCCCACCCACTCCACTCCCACCCATTTCATTTCCACCCACTTCACTCCCACCCACTCCACTCCCATCCACTCCATTCCCACCCATTCCACTCCCACCCACTCCACTCCCACCCACTCCACTCCCACCCACTCCACTCCCACCCACTCCACTCCCACCCACTCCACTCCCACCCACTCCACTCCCACCCACTCCACTCCCACCCACTCCACTCCCACCCACTCCACTCCCACCCACTCCACTCCCACCCACTCCACTCCCACCCACTCCCACCCACTCCCACCCACTCCATTCCCACCCACTCCACTCCCACCCACTCCACCTCCACCCACTCCACTCCCACCCATTTCATTCCCACCCACTCCACTCCCACCCACTCCACTCCCACACACTCCACTCCCATACACTCCACTCCCATACACTCCACTCCCATCCACTCCATTCCCACCCACTCCACTCCCACTCACTCCACTCCCACCCACTCCACTACCACCCACTCCACTCCCACCCACTCCACTCCCACCCACTCCACTCCCCACCCACTCCACTCCCACCCACTCCACTCCACTCCCACCCACTCCACTCCCACTCACTCCACTCCCATCCACCGCCCACTCCCCCGGGTCAGAAACAATGCAGCAAGACACAGCACATCCACAGCAAGGCCGCTTCATGTAATCGGCGACCCTCCCTTCCCCTCTCCGTCCCCTCATATAGAAAAATAGAACATAGGGAGAAATCCCTTCGGGCTGCGTCAAAATATGGTTCACGCATAATCACTCGGTAATGGTAACTCTGTACTGCTTTGTAGATATTTATTTTGTTGACTCCATACTATTGTATACAGTCTTACTAAAGCCTGAACTTGGTTTGGTTTCTTCCGAAACAAAATTGGATGCATTTGGATAGTGCACACAGTCTACGTAGTAAACCACATTGGGAAGGTCATTTATAATTTGTAAACTGTTATTGTAACAATATCAGCAACAGCATCAGCAACAACAGCATCAACAACAGCATCAACAACAGCATCAACAACTGCTTCAACAACTGTTTCAACAGCTGCTTCAACAACTGCTTCAACAACTGCTTCAACAACAATATCAACAACAATATCAACAATAACAGCAACAACAGCAACATCAGCAACATCAACAACAGCATCATCAGCAACATCAACAACAGCAGCAACATCAACAACAGCAGCAACATCAACAACAGCAGCAACATCAACAACAGCAGCAACATCAACAGCAGCAACATCAACAACAGAAGCAGCATTAACAGAAGCGGCATCAACAGGAGCAGCATCAACAATAGCAGCAGCATCAACAACAGCAGCATCAACAAAAACAGCAGCATCAACAACAACAGCAGCATCAACAACAACAGCAGCATCAACAACAACAACAGCATCAACAACAACAGCAGCATCAACAACAACAGCAGCATCAACAACAACAGCAGCATCAACAACAACAGCAGCATCAACAACAGCAGCAGCAGCAACAGCAGCATCAACAACAACAGCAGCATCAACAACAACAGCAGCAGCATCAACAACAGCAGCAGCATCAACAACAACAGCAGCATCAACAACAACAGCAGCATCAACAACGACAGCATCAAGAACGACAGCAGCATCAACAACAACAGCAGCATCAACAACAACAACAGCAGCATCAACAACAACAACAACAGCAGCATCAACAACAACAACAGCAGCATCAACAACAACAGCAGCATCAACAACAGCAGCATCAGCAGCATCAACAACAGCAGCATCAACAACAACAGCAGCATCAACAACAACAGCAGCATCAACAACAGCAGCATCAACGACAGCATCAACAACGACAGCATCAACAACGACAGCATCAACAACGACAGCAGCATCAACAGCAACAGCAGCATCAACAACAACAGCAGCATCAACAACAACAGCATCAACAACAACAGCAGCAGCAACAATAGCAGCAGCAGCAACAACAACAGCAGCATCAACAACAACAACAGTATCAACAACGACAGCATCAACAACGACAGCATCAACGACAACAACAACAACAACAAGGCTATTCGGCTTCTGCTATCAAGATATGTCCTCGGCACTACCTGGAAAGAGAAGTCGATTGAATTTTAGAGTGAACAAGTTATTCCCTCCTGTCTGGGCACTGTCCGGTAAGGTTGGCAGCCCTGACTGAGCGGTATTGCCATACTGGTTTCATTTTATCTTGATATAAAAGCAAACGTCTATAAACTTTTCGCTGTATAATGAGCCTGGCAGCCGCAGTTAAAAAGATAATTAAGCGAATGAATAAGTAAATCAATCGTTTAGGTAAAATATACTGATAGAATTTATGAATAGACATGTAATAGATTAGAATCTCTTTCCGTTGAAAAGCTAACTAATTGATGAGCGGTTAGATTAACGTTTTCAGATAAATTTGTTTTCTAAGTGAATTTGGAACACATCCTCTGGTCCATGGGATTCCTAAAGGACCATAAAAAGGTCCACAAGCTAGTGATAATTAGTGGATGCATTACGATTAGACTTAGTGTTGAAAAGTGGTCTTCGTCAGGCTGAGGAACAGTAATGTATAAAGTACGGGAGACGTGAAGAAAACGGGACGAGAATTATAACATATATATGTATATATATATGTATAAATATATATATAGATATATATATATATATATATATATATATATATATATATATATATATATATACATACACTGAATGGTTCCCAGTGATCAAATAATATATTTTTTCAACCACAAATCACTTTTAATTCCATGCCATCGCAGTCGAGACTGAAGAATCGCTCGATGGAGGCATCCGTTGGAAATTGAAACGTGGACGAGCCGAGGATTCGAACCCAGCTAACCCGTAACAAAGTTACAGTGACTTAAACCAATACTATACTTAAACCAATACTATACTAAAAACCCACTGTTGAATGGATTAAGAAAAGAAAGGAAATAACGATTTCAGTATATTTCGATCACTGGCTGTGATCCTCTTCAGCGGAATACGAAATACAGTATACGGAAATCGTTATTTCCTTTCTTTAATTAATCCATTCAACAGTGGGTTTTTAGTGTATTTACTAATGTGTTACGACATTATTTAGCAGTGATATATATACTCTCTCTCTCTCTCTCTCTCTCTCTCTATATATATATATATATATATATATATATATATATATATATATATATATACATATATACAGGGTCTTCCAAAAGTACTAAACTAATTTCTTGCACTTTTGTGTTCATATTTCTTGTACAGAAACTTGAAATTATAAGCTTTCAGGATATATAAATCAAATTTTGATATCCTCAATAGTTATTAAGATATAAAACATCGCAATGTGACATATTCTTTTGGAACACCCTGTATATCCTTTTTCTCTAACCTACTTAAGGGTTCTTCTGAAGTGAGCAATTCCCTAATGGAAATTATCTCCGACACCTGCTTAGTTGTATTTTCTTTGGGGCTCGTGAGACGCACGGGGAGGGGGGGGGGGGTTGGGGGGGAGGCTGGAGGAAATGGGGGGAGGGTCAGAAGGAGGGGGGGGAGGAGAGTCCCTCCAATAGGAGAGTTGTTTGGAAACCTTGTTGTAAACATGATTAGATAATGGTTGTTGTTGTTACACAATACACATGGGACAAACTAGTGCGGTCATAATAAAAGGCGAAATATATATATATATATAATATATATATATATATATATATATATATATATGTGATTGGTAAGAATGGAAATACACGATTGAGAACAAGAGACTTTATTCCTGACCGGTTTCGCCTTTGAGGCTTCTTCAGAGGTAATAAAAAATATATATATATTACCTCTGAAGAAGCCTCAAAGGCGAAACCGGTCAGGAATAAAGTCTCTTGTTCTCGATCGTGTCTTTCCATTCTTACCATTCATAAACCTGTCATGATGTCACTATACATATATATATAATATATATATATATATATATATATATATATTATATATATTGATAAGTATTATATATATATATATATATATATATATATATATATATATATATATATATGCGTAAGTAACCACTAGGAAAAGTAAACTAACAAAGCAGAGCGCTTTCGTATAATTACATCTTCAGTGCAGATACAAAGAAGGAATTATCTTCCTTCTTTGTATCTGCACTGAAGATGTAATTATACGAAAGCGCTCTGCCTCGTTAGTTTACTTTTCCTAGTGGTTACGCATTTGTGAACACACCCTCCTAGTGTTTTTATTGCATATATGTAGATATATGTATATGTATGTATATGTATATTATATATATATATATATATAATATATATATATATATATATATATATATATGAGGCAAGCAAGATGACCGAATGTGACACTCCTTTTTATAACCCCCCACCCACCGCACACACACACATCCTAATCTTATTTTGGGTAGTAAAATACCTTTTTTCTCCCTGTTTTCTCTCCTTTCCCTCTCTCTCACTCTTTTTCTCTTTCCTTT
This sequence comes from Oratosquilla oratoria, assembly GCF_046742065.1. Lineage (NCBI taxonomy): Eukaryota > Metazoa > Arthropoda > Malacostraca > Stomatopoda > Squillidae > Oratosquilla > Oratosquilla oratoria. The sequence goes on along the minus strand of NC_134803.1, from coordinate 44,663,314 downwards.
CTCCCTCTCTCCCTCTCTCCCTCTCCTTCTCCTCCTCTCTCTCTTCTCTCTCTCTCTCTCTCTCTCTCTCTCTCTCTCTCTCTCTCTCTCTCTCTCTCTCTCTCTCTCTCTCTCTCTCTCTTCCCTTCTTCCTTCCCTTCTAATAACTTCCCCACCCCAGGAAGTTGTCAACTAAAACGTTTTTGCAACTCTAATCAATCTCCTTCAAATTGATTTAATTCGTCTACAGTGCACGTTGTGGAATCGAAACCTATCAAGGCGCTACCTACTCCCTAATGAACGGAAACCTTTAAGACCTTGATAATGGAAACCTGTCCAGCACATAGAGGTTCCTGGAACCATCTGGAATCATCTGGAACCATCAGTGAAGGAGTTAGGAGATGAAACAGATATGCATTCTCTTGCATCAGAGGATGATCGAGTTCTCTTGTACAGTGTCCAACTCTGTTTCAGTGCACGTAACTAATCCACGAAAGGGGTTCCGACTGCCCCCCCCCCTTTTGATACTCCCTGCCGAGGCTGAGAGACCCGAAAACGTTCAGTATACCCCCCACCCCCTGGAACGTTGACAACGTTTCAATGCAAAGAATGGAGCATTGGTTAATCAATCTGTTTCTATTGCGTCAATCTTATTAATGGGACCAAGTAGACAAACATCTTAGTTGTAATCAGCCTAGGGATTAGTGTCTTATGTAATTGTTTACATTTACTGTAAAGCTCAATTATCTTGTAAACAGGAAGAAAGAGGAAGGGGAAAGTGTGGAGGAATTATGGGAAAGGAACTGTGTGTGTGTGTGTGTGTGTGTGTGTGTGTGTGTGTGTGTGTGTGTGTGTGTGTGTGTGTGTGTGTGTGTGTGTGTGTGTGTGTGTGTGTGATTCACCATGGGCTTGGATTAATTGATTGATTAATTGTACGTATATTCGTATGTACGTATGGAAGGATGTATGCATTCATGCATGTATACATATACAAAACCCTTATAAAACAGGGTATATGCCATGCCTCATGTCAGGTGTGTGTGTGTGTGTGTGTGTGTGTGTGTGTGTGTGTGTGTGTGTGTGTGTGTGTGTGTGTGTGTGTGTGTGTGTGTATTCACCTTGGTCTTTGGATCACGTGCTGGACTCGTGATCGACAGCTGTTTTCCTCTCGGAAGAGAGCTCAGAGCTCGTATGACCGATCTATGGGTAATGCTGTGACCTTTCACGCGCACACACACCCAACTCCTCGCCCACGAGAGTTGGAGTAACGACTCGAAGCGCAACGATACTGAATTCTTTTTCAGCCCTGGGCAGGATTCGAACCCGGACCGCCGTAGTGACAGTCTGGAACTCTACTAACCGCGCCACCGTGTGTGTGTGTGTGTGTGTGTGTGTGTGTGTGTGTGTGTGTGTGTGTGTGTGTGTGTGTGTGTGTGTATTCACCTTGGTCTTTCACCTTGGTCTTTGGATCACGTGTTGGACTCGTGATCGACAGCTATTTCCCTCCCGGAGGAGAGCTCAGAGCTCGTATGACCGATCTATGGGTAATGCTATGACCTTTCACACACACACACACACACACACACAACTCCCCGCACACGAGAGTCAGAGTAACGACCCGAAGCGCAGCGATACCGAAATAATTTCGGCCCTGGTGCAGGATTCGAACCAGGTACTGCGAGCGCCACCGTACTTCTCAGTCCAGTGCTCTACCAACCGCGCCACCGAGTCGTGTGTGTGTGTGTGTGTGTGTGTGTGTGTGTGTGTGTGTGTGTGTGTGTGTGAGTGGTGACGAACGAATTCGAACATAGTAACGAAAGGCACGAATATTTGTTGATTCGTAAGTCAGGTGGCGCTGGCCAATTAGTGCACCATCTGTTTTCGTCTTCTCTGGAAAGGTGGCGTCTCGCTCACTTCGTCTTTGGTTCATAAATAACATTCAACCAGAAACTACAATTATATCTTTATCTACATTTATCTCTTTGGTTATCTATTTGATCTATTTTTGTTTTATTTTGTATATTTTCGTTGGTTTTTACTAAAGTTTTTTCCGTTCTGAAATTCATAAATAACATTCGACCAGAAAATACAATTTTATCTTTATTTACATTTATCACTTTATTTATCTATTTTATCGTATTTTTGTATTATTTTGTACAATTTATTTGGTTTTTACAATAGTTTTTTCATTCTTAAATTCATAAATCTAAGGTATTCATTGTAACTGTTCATATAGAAAATAAAAACTAATTTTGAATATTTTTCTCAATATACTTTCATTTTTAGTTTCGTTTTCTATTTAACCCTTTCGTATTAACCAGACATCTGGCAGACACTTCGCTTATTTTGAATTCTTTTTCTTTCTTTTACAAATCCTCCTTGCGATTACTATAAAATGCTCCTTTATCCGGACTCTATTTCGATTCCATTCTAACATGCATTCCAGACGCCCATCCTGCTTGTATTATATTCATTGTCTTCTGGAATTCTTTCTCATCGTCTTTCTTCCAGAATGTGTTCAATAACCCTTCCACCTTTGCTTTCAAATATGTCAGGTCTGATTCTTGTGTGTGTGTGTGTGCGTGTGTGTGTGTGTGTGTACGTACGTACGTACGTACGTACGTACGTAGGTACGTATGTATGAATACATATAGATGGATGGATAGATGGATGTCTACCGGGTCTCTTGAAGGAGAACCAGGCAATGGATTGATTGAATGAATAATTGTACGTATGTATGTATATGTATGTATGTATGTGTGTGTGTATGTATGTGTGTATGTGTGTGTGTATGTATATGTGTATGTACGTATGTATTCACTTGGTCTTTGGATCACGTGTTGGACTCGTGATCGACAGCTATTTCCCTCCTGGAAGAGAGCTCAGAGCTCGTAGGTCCGATCTATGGGTAATGCTATGACCTTACACACACACACACACACCCAATTCCCCGCCCACGAGAGTCAGAGTAACGACCCGAAGCGCAGCGGTACCGAAATAATTTCGGCCGTGGGCAGGATTCGAACCAAGAACTACGGGCCACTATGGTAGCAGTTCAGCGCTCTACCAACTGCGCCACAGAGTCGTGTACGCCACCGAGTCGTATGTGCATGTATGTATGTATGTGTGTGTGTATGTGTGTATGTATTTATGTATATATGTATGTATGTATATACAAAACCCTTATAAAACAGGATACACGTGATGTATAATGTCATGTCCTTAGACATGTGACATGCAGTGCTAGCCGACCACCATCCACTGTGATGTGCTTCATCTAGCTGTTCAGAACTTTTTAAGAATTGTTTCTAAAACAAAGACTCCAGGTTTCTAAAACACAGTCCAACAGGTCAGTTGAATTACGTGCCATGTCTGGTGGAAGTCTCAAACACGAGAATCCTTTAAGTAACATTTGAGTAACTAACTCGGCAGAAACTCCGCCAAACCTCCAGTGTAAACATGAACTGGAACAGGAACTGAACTGGAAGTAGCTGGAACTGCGTTAGTTTTACCAGCTGTGTCTACTGGAAAGGTATAAGATGAACTAAAGTATGTCCAGCATACACACAGGAAACAGGTAAAGAGTAACAAAAGATTGTGTAGTATACTGTATCGTCCTCGCCAGATACTGTCGACCCAATATGTTGTCGGTCTTCCTACCTTTCTCTTGCCTTCCACCGTAGTTCGTTCGGTTAAATCAATATCTAATACTAGAAAAGCGTACATGAACACATGGACTCCTGTACGCTAATTACAATCACAGGTTGATCAGTAACACGCGGGAAGATATATGAGCACACACATATGAGCACTGTCAGAGTATTTATGCTTGTATAGGCGCCAAAGTATTAAGGAAGTATATATGATATCTTTGCACACACACACACACACACACACACACACACACACACACACACACACACACACACACACACACACACACACACACACACACACACACACACACACACATTGATTTAACAGTGAAACATTGCATAGATACATAATCAAAAATGCACATGAAGAATGCTCGCGTATACAATATATTTACATTTTATTTTTTATTTTTTATTTTTACAAGAATGTACCTAACGAAGTGTTCACATTCATTGGCTCGATCATCCATTCCGAAATACCGTGATACAACGGCGGTATTTTGAGGTCGTTAGAACTATGCAATTGTATACGTTAACAAGCCTGCATAATGTATCAAATAGCCGTCCCTGACATTCTTCTCTCCGGCAAAGCTTCCTTGTGTCGAGAGGATACTGCAGATCAATGGCTTTTATGAGTTGCTGTTGGAATAGGTTTAAAGCACTTGTAGAAAAAAATAGAAGAAATAGACAAGATAGATTAATGAATAAGATAGAGTAACTATCATATAGAAAAATACAAGGCTCATAATTTTATTATGTTGTTTTTGTCCTGTCATACTTGTTTAATCAATTTTTCTTAATTGACTTCATAGTACTTTTATATTAATTAATATATATTTCAACACTCTTTGAATGGTATGATAAAAAAGAAATAATAATGATAAACCCCAATTTACCCATATTTCACTCCTAAGATCTCATCCTGTTTCAGCCGAAGAATTTATTTATGTTCCCTTGACAACTGATACACAAACCTCGCAGTGTTGTCTGGATTCTTAGACACTGAAAAAATAATTTTGCGCTGAAACATTATCTTTGATTCTAGTCAAAAGCAATTGATGACGAACATTTAGTCTCTTTAATCATCGGAATGAATTCCTTCCCTAAAAAATAAATAAATAAATAAATGAATAAATAAATAAATAGATAAATAAATGAATAAATAAATAAATAATGATGGTGATGATGATGGTGATGATGGTGATGATGGTGATGATGATGGTGATGATGATGATGATGATGATGGTGATGGTGATGATGATGATGATGATGATGGTGATGATGATGGTGGTGGTGGTGGTGGTGGTGGTGGTGGTGGTGGTGGTGGTGATTCTACACCCATTCACCTGAACGACCACTTCTCTCCTCTTGCTTGTCAGAACAAAATCTAAGGAAATTATTAGATTTGACAGGTATACAACAAATATACCTGACACACACAAACTGCACAACACACATAAAGCAGCTACAGAAATAATACTCAGCACCTCCACTACAGTACTTAAATGGAGTTGGAATCGCCACTGCTATGCATAAAATCGCCTGACGGCAAAGGAAACGAAGGGAAAAGTACCATACGGTATAGAAGGGATTATCCTACATAGACTAACATTGTGGAGGGGGCAACCATGGAATGGAATGAAATCGCTTGACGGAAGCTATGGTAAAGGTCTAACTGGCACTTAAGGGGTTGATAATGTAGGGGTGTGCCATTAATCGGCATTGGCAAAAAAAATCGGCACTTTTTTGGTGAATCGGCATCGGCGAGATTTTTTTTTTTTTTTTTTTTAGAGAGAGAGAGAGAGAGAGAGAGAGAGAGAGAGAGAGAGAAGGAGAGAGTCTGTATTGTCTTCGGCAAAATATTGCCGATGCTAATGCCAATGCCGAATAAAAAAAAAAGGCCGATCTCGCCGATGCAGATTGACTGAAAAGTGCCGATTCTTGCCGATGCCGATGCCGATTAATTGGCAGACTCCTATAATAGTGACTTCCTCTTGATTCCCCTGTGACTGCTTTCTGCCTTCAAAAGACGTTTGGTCTCGTGAAAACTTCTTCATTTACTTCTGCGTGTTCTTCTACGTATTCTTCTTCGTATTGCTCTTAGTATTACTCAATTTCTTCTTCATCTTCAATATCATCATCTTCATCTTTTTTATCCTTTTATCATCTTTATCTTCATCTTCATCTTCAATATCATCATATTTTTCATCGTCATTTTCATTATCTTCATCTTCTTCGTCTTCTTAGTCTTATTCATCTCCTTCATCGTTATCTGCTTCATCTTCATCTTCTTCATCTTCATCTTCTTCATCTTCTTCATCTTCTTCATCTTCTTCATCTTCTTTATCTTCTTCACCTTCTACATCTTCATCTTCGTCTTCTTCATCTCCTTCATCGTTATCTGCTTCATCTTCTTCATCTTCTTCATCATCTACTTATCATCTTGTCCATCCTCTACTTCATCATCTACTTCATCCTCTATTTAATCTTCTTCGTTTATAAACAAACGCGTTGGACTCTTGAAGACCCACCGCCGAAGACTTCCCCCGAAGACTCTCCCGAAGAACCTCCCCGAAGACTCCTGAGGGCGTTCTTCAGTTAAGAAGCTCATCCAAGTCCAAAAAGCCTCACTCCCTTTAATGTTCTCATCCTCCCTCGAGTATTTTTTTTCTTCTTTAATTTTCCTCCTTTTGATCTCCCCTTTTAACCACTTTATCTCCTTCTTTAACACATTTTTTTCCCTCCTGTTTTCCCTGCAATTTTTCTTTTTTCTTTTAAACCCCCTTTGCGTATTTCTGTGACTCGTAATCCAACTGGGGTCGCCCCGAAAGGCCCTGGTAGGACTTTATATTCAACCTGCCTTGTTCCCCTTTTGTCTGACACGCAAGGCCACCGCGGTTGCTTCTTAGATGTCCGGCCACGCGTGAGGGGATGAGGAAGCTGCACAGGGAGGAACGAAGCTGCACAGGGAACAGGGAGGAAGGAAGCTGCACAGGGAACAGGGAGAAGGAAGCTGCATAGGGAACAGGGAGAAGGAAGCTGCACAGGGAACAATGAGGAAGGAAGCTGCACAGGGAAGAAAGAAGCTGCACAGGGAACAGGGAGGAAGGAAGCTGCACAGGGCACAGGTAGAAGGAAGCTGCACAGGGAACAGGGAGATGAGAAACAGGGAAAATGAAACTGCACAGGTAAGAGGGAAGGAGGAAGCTGCACAGGGAACAGGGAAGGAGGAAGCTGCACAGAGAACAGGGGAGAAGGAAGCTGCAGAGGGAACAGGGAAGAAGGAAGCTGCACAGGGAACTGGGAGAAGGAAGCTGCACAGGGAACAGAGAGATAAGGAACAGGGAGAATGAAGCTGCACAGGTACCAGGGAAGGAGGAAGCTGCACAGGGAACAGGGAGAAGGAAGCTCCACAGGGAACAGGGAGAAGGAAGCTGCATAGGGAACAAGGAGATGAGGAACAGGGAGAATGAAGCCGCAAAGGTAACAGGGAGAGGGAAGATGTACTGGGAACAGGGAGGAAGGAAGCTGAATAGGGAACAGGGAGGGGCATAGGGAGAAGGAAGCTGCACAGGGAACAGAGAGAAAGGAAGCTGCACAGGGAACAGGGAGGAAGGAAGCTGCGCAGGGAACAGGGAGAAGGAAGCTGCATAGGGAACAGGGAGATGAGGAATAGGGAGAATGAAGCTGCACAGGGAACGGGGAGAAGGAAGCTGCACAGGGAACAGGGAGGAAGGAAGCTGAATAGGGAACAGGGAGGGGCATAGGGAGAAGGAAGCTGCACAGGGAACAGGGAGAAGGAAGCTGCACAGGGAACGGGGAGAAGGAAGCTGCGCAGGGAACAGGAAGCTGCACAGGGAACAGGGAGATAAGGAACAGGGAGAATTAAGCTGCACAGGTACCAGGGAAGGAGGAAGCTGCACAGGGAACAGGGAGAAGGAAGCTCCACAGGGAACAGGGAGAAGGAAGCTACACAGGGAACAGGGAAGGAGGAAGTTGCACATGGAACAGGGAGAAGGAAGCTGCACAGGGAACAGGGAGGAAGCTGCACAGGGAACAGGGAGGAAGGAAGCTGCACAGGGAACAGGGAGGAAGAAGGCTCACGAAATGGAGATGTGGATAGAGAAATGTAAGATCGGGTGGATAAAAGAGTTGACAGTGGATAGAGGATTGAAATCTGCCTTTAGGGAGGGAAAAAGGGGGTAGGGGAGTCTTTAAAAGGGGATGTTTAACTACCCAAAGGGAGCTTCGATGCTGAATAGAATCGTCATGTTGTTGTGTATGCTAAAGTATATAAAGGTTTTCCTCCTGTCCTTGCTGGTAGTAAAATTTTAATCAGGATAAATAAATCTAGGTTATTATTGTTATTGATTATCATTATTATGGTTATTATCATTAGTCATTTTAGCTATTTTCTATTTTTTTTTGTATTTTATTTATTTATTTATTAATTTATTTATCATTTATTTATCTATTTATTTGTTTATTTGTCTATTTATTTATTTGCTGCACAAAGGGTTCTCTTAGCCTGAATAAAGTAATCTGGT
>NC_134803.1:44642632-44647632 GCF_046742065.1 Oratosquilla oratoria | reverse complement strand
ATTAATTTTATTTGTTTCGTATACTTTATTTCATTCTATTTTATCTTAATTTATTTGATTAGATTTTATTCTATTATCTTATTTTATCTTTTATTTGATTTATTTTTCATCTTTTTTCTCTATACCAATGTCCTTAGACAAAATTACCCCAAAGTGAGTCTTAGAGGGAGTGTGATATGTGAGCGTGTGAACGGGATATTTGGTTGTCGAACACGTTGGTTAAACCCCAAATACCCCGTTCACACGTTCAAACATCACTTTAAACACGTGTCTGTCGAACCGCGTTCGACGAACCGTTAGATCGTATAAAACCTCTTCTTAGGGGATGATAAGGGGGAACTTTGGGGGAGGATACGAACAGAGGGTAGGGGAGATATAGGGGGGATATTGGAGTACGAGTATATGGAAAAGGGTTGGGGGATCGTGAGCGGGGAGCCACGAGTATAGGTGATGAGGGGCGCGTGTATTGACTCGTCAATGAAATATTTACAAGTTTTAGACAAACTTTACTCACTTGCATCGCTACATGCGGTGAAGGTCGAGGTGATGACGGTTCGAACCCTGCCTCCGGCAAGTTGAACCAAGGGCATGGTTAATTAAATTCCACGCAAAAAAAAATATATATATATATCTGTGAGAGGTATCGTCGTTTGTGACAAACCAAATCAATCTTGTGACATACGTACACAGGAATAAAGAGATCTCGATATATTGATTATATGTTATGGACATAAACACGGAATCACAAACTTCCGATAAAACAAGGTTTATGAACTAATAAAGTCAATATATGAAGACAGAACAAGCGGAAAATAAACCAGAAATAACGAAAATTGGTAAAAAGGAGAGAGAAGACCAGATGCGGATAAAAGGCTGGGTTTTCTCTTAATGACAAAAGTAGTAGACAGCCTTACAAATAGGCTATGACGTTTTTTGACGTTGGGACAAACGTTCACAGAATGACAGATGGGGCCGAACGTTGCATCCTGGGGTGACGGGTCAACACGAGCAACGTTGACAGATCAACGAGCGAACGAGTGGACGGGTAATCAGTTTTAGTTGAGCATTGACAAAGGGGGAGAAAGGTGAACAAAGAGAATTGTCGTCGTTGTCCTTATCGTCGTCTTCATCGTCGTCGTCGTTGACGTTGTTGTCGTTGTCGTTGTCGTCGTTGTCGTTGTCGTCGTCATCATTATCGTCATCATCGTCACCACCACCACCACCACCACCACCACCACCACCACCACCACCACCACCACCACCACCACCACCACCACCACCACCACCACCACCACCACCACCACCACCACATCTACTACTACTACTACTACAACCACTACTACTTTGGTCAATTTATGCATATGTCCGTTTCTTTATATATATATTTCTAATTATTTAGCTCTTCATCTATGTAATGTACAGTATTTATGCATATTTCCTATTCACCTACGTACTTGTAGATATATTAAGCAATTTAGCTATTCATACATTTACTAATTCATTTACCTATTTACCTACTTGATTATAGATGTACTTACCTAATTGTTGATTTATTCACCCTGTTTATTAACGTGCCTATTGAAATACCTGTTTAACTATTTACTTGTTAATTTATTTGCTTATTTATCTATTGTTATACACGAAGTTTATTAGTACCCGGTGTAAAACGTTGCTGTACTGCATAATGTTTAAACGTTGGGCGTGCGCCCGGCGGAAGTAATTACCCACACTCTGTCTCCCCATGAGGACGCTGTTGTGTGTTAAAGAGCCCGCGCGCCGTCGGTATTTCTAGCACGTAACACCTTCATGTTGCATGTATGACGCGCATGACTTAGCATGTACCGTTTTGCTTCCTAGATGGTGACGTGACGTGTGTATGTGTGTGTGTGTGTGTGTGTGTATGTGTGTGTATGTGTGTGTGTGTGTGCGTGCGTGCGTGCATGTGTGATATATAATATATATATATATATGTGTGTGTGTGTGTGTGTGTGTGTGTGTGTGTGTGTGTGTGTGTGTGTGTGTGTGTGTGTGTGTGTGTGTGTGTGTTGGTGGAAGAGATATGGAAGGCAGAGGTGGATGGAGTTAACATAAGGGAGCGACCGATGATGCGATGGGTGGGTGGGGTGAAAGGGGAGTCGAGCAAAAGAGGGATGTCTGTTGAGGAAGGAATGAAGAAAGTAGAAGATAGGCGTGATTGGAGAGCGGCTGTGTATGGATGATGATGTGATGCATGGGAGTAGATAGGAGATGGGGGGTTAGAGAGTGGTTTTGTGTTAATGATATTTTGACGCAGCCCGAATGGATTTCTCCCCGTCTTCGATGTTACTGCATGAGGGGACGGAGAGGAAGAGTTCACCGATCGAATGAAGCAGCGTTGCTGTAGATGTACTGTGTCTTGCTGCATTGTTTCTGCCCCAGGGCGATTGGTGAGATGCAGGGATGACCCGTCATCCAGGAGGAGCCAAGATGATAGACAGGGAGAGGAGGGTGGTGCATGGGGGTGAAGTGGGTGGGGATGAAATAGGTGGGAGTGGAATTATGCCTTTTGACTTTGGGTATCTCTTTTGTAAGGGGGAAAAATCCGTGGTATATATACTGTTTCTATGTATGTATTTATGTATGTATATGAATTTGTATATGTATATATATATATATACAATATATATATATATATAATATATATATATATATATATTGTGTGTGTGTGTGTGTGTGTGTGTGTGTTTTTGTATAGTCACTATTCACTTGAAATGTATTAGCTAGGGTCGAATCCCAAGTCTGACAGCGTCTTTACGAATATACTTTCATCGAGCTATATACTCCTGTTAGTTTTGATCGTATTTGAAAGGAATTAAATGGAAATAGATCATTGTGATTGATAAGGTGAACGTCTGTGTACTGGGGGACCATTCAGTGTCTGTTAATAAAATTCCACTTGAGTACATACTACCAATGGCTAATCATGGCAGGGATGGGTTGAGTACAAGGTTCGTGTATGTAACTCGAGCATACGTATGTAAAAAGAATTATACCTAACTTGTATCTCTCTTGATGGCTGAGTTGGTTAAGTCACTGTTAATTCATCACGTATCGGTTAGGTTCGAGTCAGCTTGACAGCGTCTCGGTTTCCGAATATTCTTCTCGATTTTGTTCGCAAAAAAATTAAAACGGAAACAAATTAATATGGTTCATAAGATGAAGATTTGTGTACTGGGTACCATTCAGTATCTGTTAATATGTATATGTATATATTGTTCTCTTACACCAGTGGTTCCCAACCTGTGGGTAAATTACCGCCTGGGGGGTAGGTAACAAATTTTAGGGGGTAATGAAGGGCTGACAAAAAAATTGAAAATATAATAAAATAAAATAAAATCAAGAAAACATTACGGTACCCGGCATTAGGATTAAGGTTAACTTAGTACGTATAATTGTAAAACTAAAAAAAAAAAGGTTGGGAACCACTGTCTTACACCATCAGTCATATTTCTCTTTTGGTTTAGTAATTCTGCCTCAAATCTGATTTTTTTTTTTTTTAATTTTCCTTTGGTTCCTGAAGGTAACCTAACGTAAAAAAATGTCACATTTGTAATTTTGGTCGGTTTTCTTTTGTTTATCATAGTTCTCTTTCCTTCGCTCATTTTATTTTTGTTATGATCATTATTACTATTATTCTCTCCTTGTTCCATTCCTTTTTATCATTCTCTTACTGTTATTCCTGTTCTTGCTCTTTTTCTTCTTTATCCTCCTCTTTCTTTTCCTCTTTTCCTTTCTCTTTCCCTTTTTCTTCTTTATCCTCCTTCTCTCTTTTCCTCTTTTCCTTTTTCTTCCACTTTTTCTTCTCCCTATTGATCTTCTTCCTCCTATTCTTCTTCTCCTCTTCCTCCTCCTACTCCTCCTCCTCTTCCTCCTACCCCTCCTCCTCCTCCTCCTCCTACTCCTCCTCCTCCTCCTCCTCCTCCTCCTCCTCCTTCTCCTACTCCTCCTCCTCCTCCTCCTCCTACTCCTGCTCCTCCTCCTCCTCCTCCTACTACGCCTTATCTTAAGTCAGTGAAAGCTCTACGTGTTTAAGTAGACCCTCTAGACGTTCTTAAAGACACGTCGACCACTAATTGAATTGATAAACAAGTGAATAAATATGTGAACAGATGGAACGAATCCCGGCCCTGCTACTCCGAAGTAAGTCGGGCGTCTTTCGGTCTCGTACAACGTCACCAACGTCAGTTTGAAACTTCGATGGGGGAAAAATAGGATTTCTTCAACCATAAGTTAATCTTACAGGAAAATATCCATTTCCTCATCATACTTACAAACTTGTGTGTGCGTTCGTGTGTGTGTGTGCGTGCGTGTGTGTGTGTGTGTGTGTGTTTGTGTGTGTGCGTGTGTGTGCGTGTGTGTGCGTGTGTGTGCGTGTTTGTTCAAGAGTGTGCGCATACATATACATTCATATATACGCATTATTGATAATATGTACATTACAAAGGATTACAAAGGCGGAGCATGCCGATAGGAGACCTTTTGGTCCATAACTATGTCGGATGCGAAAAAAGAAAATAAAGATAAATGAAAATTATAAATAATAATAAATAAAATAAATACATGCATAGGTATAGTTGAATAATAAACAAACCGGTAAATAGTAAATAATAATAAACTGGACATAACTAATGATAAATAAAAATCAAGCAAATAGTAAACAAACAGACAGATAACAAACAAATAAATAATATATCTTTCTTTTTCCTGAAAGGCATATGTAGTTACTGATTACATTGAGCAATGCCTACTTCATCTCCAGTTCATTAGTAAAATAAATGGTTTCGGATCCTCTTTGTTTGTTTATAGGGTTGATAAAGCAGTTTCTGTCGAATCGAATGCTAAGGAAGTGACTAAGAAACGGCATCAGAATCTATTCCTCCACATTCAGATTTGATTAATTTTGTTTAACGTCACAAACTCCTCCCATCGGAAGGCTAGGACGATGCCCTTTACAGAGGACT
>NC_134803.1:44625132-44637632 GCF_046742065.1 Oratosquilla oratoria | reverse complement strand
GTCAGAAAGGGGAAAGGCAAGAGAAGCTGTTTTGAATTACTCGAGGGAACTTGTCAGGGATCAGCTAACCACTGGCCTTGTGTCAGAATTATATAATTTGTTTTCGGAGATTACTTTTGTCCTCCAGACCATTTTATTCAGTCGTGGAAAGGTGGGACTTTAATTGGGACGTTTTTCAAATGCCCTTGAATACGTCTGGATGCTTCGAGGACTTCTAAGCGCAGTGTAACCATGCACTGCACGTTTACATACACTTAAGGACTTACAAGCATAACTAAGCATGCACTTCCCCAGCCAGCTGGATCTTAAGCATAACTGCGTATGGTCATGCAAGTACACACAAGACATGCAATGTATGCTATCATTTTATTTCGATATAATGATTACTGTGATTACGTATGTTTTGGTAGATAGACCTGCATTGAGAATACGGACTGCATAAGTATTATGTAGTCCGTATTTTTGGGACATTAGGGACATCCCTACGGACCACAGTCACGCAGGATTGTTTTATGATTGGAGGTAAACCTCTTCTCAGAAAAAAAAAATGCTGGTAAACTTAAGATTCTACTATATCTCATTTGTACTGCTCACCTTATTTCTCTACGACTTCTATGACTCCATAACGTCGGGGAAATACTGTCTCGTAGGACAGAAGCGCTGGTTATCGCCAATGAAATACTTCTACAAGTGGCCGACCAGATATTTTATAAATGTTTGGTGAGACCTCCCCTTTTTCCTTTTCTCCCTTTCCCCTTTTCTCCCTTTCCCCACCCTTTTCTTCCATTCACTGCTATCAATTCTTCCAATTCCGTATCCCTCTCCTTTCACTTCCTTTAATCCCCGTTCTTCATATTTCTCGTTTCCTCCTCTTCCACCTTCTCCTCCCTGCACTCGTCCCCTTTTGTCGAACTCCCACTTCTGTCTATCGAAGTCTTCTACTTTTTGGTTCCTCTAGTTTCAAAAATCACTTTCTGCCAACGTCCGCCCTTTTCTTCTCTTTCCACCTCCTCCTCTTCTTTCCTTTTCCTCCCTCTTCGTCCTCTTCCTCCTCTTTCTCCTCCTCCTCTTCCTCCTGTTGTTCTTCCTGCTGCAGTTTTCTGTCCAGAGGCCAAAGGGGGACCCCGACAAAGAGTCTTCGTCAGCGGCCCCGACACGTCAAAAGCTTCGGCGCGGGGCAGCGACTAATCACCCGAGCTGGGCGTTCTCTTTGGTTCCCACCGGAAGCCGTCCAAAACAAAGGTTCTTCGGCCACAGTCTTTGACTTGGCCCTTCTTGATTGAATTCAAAAGTTTTCAAACATTCATCGGGGTTGTTGGAATATTGTGTATCGCGAGTGATTGTGGGACGCACGCAGAGGCTGGGGGGAGGGGGAGAGGGGAAGGTGGGAGGGGGAAGGAAAGAAGGAGGAGGAGGAATAAGAAGAGGAAGTGGTGGTCCTGGTCTTTGGTATCAACAAAACAAAGGCACAGGAAACAGAGGTCATGATCTCGGTGACGTGAATGAAATTGATGGAGAAAGAGAGAGGGAAAGAGAGAGAGAAAGAGAGAGAGAGAGAGAGAGAGAGGAATGGTTAGAGGAGAAACTGAGTGAGTTACACGAAGGGTGACAGGAATATCAAAAGAGACAGTGATTGAGAGGAGACAAAGACACAGATAGATAGAAAGGTAGGTAGGTAGAAAGAGAGAGTGAAGAATAAAGCGCAGGAACAAAAAATCAGAAAAAGAAAGAGAAAGAGAGGAAGAGATAAATAGATAATAGAAAGAATTGAAAGAAGAGGAGAGAGGGATATAAAGACAACTTCTGCTGTACAGAATTGAAGGTCCTTACGAGGTGCAAAAAGGAAAAACATAAACATAAGAGATAGAATCAAAATTCTTCCTCACAGTCCCCTTCTTCGCTGCACTTGTCCAGTAGTAAATTTTGTGCGAAGGGAAGAAACGTACTCCGTGATCTCGGCTGTAGTTTTTGGAGTCATCAGACACTTAGGGTATGGTAGTCACTGGTAGTCACGTGAAAAAAAAAAAAAAAAAAAAAAGATTCAGCGTGTCCATCCATGTTTGTACATTGGTGGCAGCGGTGGGACTCTGGGCTGGTTGGAATCAGTAGGTTATTAGTATTTTCTCGGCACTGATCAGCGTTTCTATCTTTCGAGACTCTAGCGTATCGAAGAGCTAGAGGTTGTTCAGGTAGTCAAAGAAAAATTTAAGGAGCGTACCAGTGGGGAGGGGTAGTAGAATGTAAGATTTTTTTTTTTTTTTTTTTAGCAATGGCTCATAACCAGGTGTTTATATAAGAACTGCAAAGGATTCACAACACTTCTGTTTATATTTTCCACTTTACTGCAACTGTTATGCTATTCATTCTGCACATACATTATACATACAGCTTAAACAGCATTCCAGTACAGGGTTTGTGACATAGGAATGTGTATATTTGTTGCAAAAATAGCTGCTCTCCATTTTGCTAACTCGAATTATCTTGTTGATAAAGGTAAGAACGTGATAGGAAAAGTGAATTAGATTAAAAATTATAAAACTAAACAGGTGGTTTGTTATATTTGCTATGTTAAGTTCAACAGGGATGGGGAGAATCTAGTCAGGACTGTCTTTGGATTTAATAGTTTAAAAGACATCACTGCAATGAGTGGTTTATTCCAAAAATAGTTACAACAGCGAAAAACGAATAAGATTTAGGTTAAATGTTATTGCAATGTCGGTTGATGGGAATGGGGATTGATTGAAATACAGGTGCTCGTATTACAGCTCTTCCTTTCATACAGTGTGTAGCAGGTTCCGGTTGTTTTGAAACCCGTTTGGCAGTATATATATGTACGTATATATATAATATATATATATATATATATATATATATACGTATATACATATATATATATAATATGTGTGTGTGTGTGTGTGATTTATATGTATATATATGTGTGTGTGTGTTTTCTGATTTACAGAACGTTGTAAAAACTGTAAACTTCTGTTGCGTTGGCCTCCTTTAGGTGACTGTCAGTTTTCCTGGCTGTCCGAACGCAGAGGAGAAGAATGACGGCGTCGTCTGTAACTAAGCGAATAAGAGGCCGTTTTTTTCAGCCATGGAATAGAGTCTGGTGGTGGTGGTCAGAATAAAAGTTAGAGCATCATATCAAAAGGAGCGGATTAAAATGCATATAGTATATTCTTATATAAACTCAGCATTAACGTCAATTATTAGTAGGGATGTAACTGTTTTCCACTTATTTTACCTTGAGGATATCATTACTTTGCATTTGTATTGAACTGAATTAAAGAAAAAGTTTATACACTAGAACTCGTAATATCTGGAAAAATTTTCCAAAATTTTAGGGAAAGGCAGAATTATAATAACAGTATAATCAGGCACAAAACTGTCATCAGCCGGGAGTATACACATGGAGGCGCATTACTTTACTCACTCGCCAACGCCATTCTCCACGGCTTCTCCGAGCAAGCTTCCATGTAGTCATCCTACTTATCCCAAACATCTCCTTGGTCGACTTTCTTCAGCCATGCGTTCTGTGGGCGATCTCCTCCGTCTCCTCCATTGAGGGTTGTCTCTTGTGGAGATAACCTTGTGGACGAAATTGATATGTATCCAGAGTTGACGTTCTTGAACTGTACCGGACACATGCCTTGATCGAGTCTCACGGGGTAGTCGCTGGTATAGTATGGGTGCATCAATAATACCTCAAGATTCTTCAAAGGTCTTTGGTACCATAGACGTAGAGACCCCTCTTAAAGTCAACATTCAGTGTCTTACAACCGTATAAGCCCGGGATCACAGCTAGAAGATTCTGATCTTAGTCGTCTTGGACAAGTATCGGCAACGACATATACTCTGGTTGAGTTCCTGATGTCACGAGTTATGCCAGTCCTTCAAAGGACTTCCTAACATGGCCCACCCCTGTTCCACACAACACTGTCAAGGTATGTGAAGCTTTCCGAGGCCTCGTTGTCTTGGCCGCATGATGGGGAGACTGGAATGTAACCTCTGGTAAGCCCAGGAACGCCTGGACTTTGGTCTTGGTCCTGGAGACCTGAAGACACTGTGGTCTCGCCTCCCCGAAGAGCTTCAGCAAAGTCCTCCAGTGACTTCGCAAGAAGAAAAACAACTTCGGCAAAGACAAGACGGGTTTCTATGGTTTCGGTAATGAATACTCAGCAGAAGGCTCAGGTTCGATTCCCGGGACGTACAAGGCGGTTGTTCATTTTGCTCTTTTGTGGCTTTCCAACCCTCCTCTGCAACAGCGGACCTCAGAGGTATACCAGTGCCGCATTTTAATGCTCACGAACTAATCATCATGGTCGAGCTGCTTACACTGATTTTAGATTTAGTCTCAATCACAGCCAATTCAATATATCCAACTCTACTAATCATTTCATATCATCCACGCGACTTAACTAAGCCTGATGAAGCAGCCATAGCAAAGCACAAAGTCTGTATCGTCCTCCAGAAGGATAGGACGGTGGTCTTGCAGTGTACTCTAAAACTAGACCGTTTTCTTCTTCAGCTGAGCAGTTGAACTTGTTCCAGTCAACCCTATCGTGAAAGTAAGTTTCAAAATTTTATTCTGGCTAAAACCAGATGATTTTATTCAGGTAAGGGATCCCCCACCTTCACCCACTCCCCATCGCTGCCAATGAGGTGCCACGGTGATGAACAAAAGAGTCCGGGGTAGAATAAGAAGAGTTCGATTAATTTGGCGCCAACCGAGCGCCACGGAGATGAACAAGAAAACTGGCACCCGGTAATGAAGGGGTAACTGGAGTCTTTGGCGCCAACCACGGAAATGAACGAGGAAAATGTCCCTCGGAAATAAAGGGGTTAAGATTATGAAGAAGAAGCGTGAGAAATAAAGATATCGTTAAATTTCAAATGCCTTTCCGAAATGGAGGTAGGTGGAGGACACACACACACACACACACACACACACACACACACACACACACACACACACACACACACACACACACACACACACACACACACACACACACACACACACACACACACACACACACACACACACACACACACACACACACACACACACACACACACACACACACACACACACACAAACACACAAAAGAGACCTAGATTTGGCGTTTACTAACTGCTTATACACAGAAACACCCAATACAGGTCTACGGCTCGCTTCACACGTAACGACTTTTCGTCGTACGCCGTCCACGACACGACGTCGCGCTCTCAAATAACTATGGGTGTCTATGGACGCTCTCTCACGTGGTCGTAACGTGTGAAAGCGTCCGTAGATATCTATGGTTATTTGAGACCACGACGTCGTGTCCTAGACGGCGGACGGCGAAAAGTCGATACGTGTGAAACGAGCCATAGTTCTCCTCAGTGACAGACTTTATTAACGCTGAAGAGGAGCATATACCTGGTTCGGAATCGGGCGGAATGAGTCGGAATCGGGCTGAATGAGTCGGAATCGGGCTGAATGAGTCGGAATCGGGCTGAATGAGTCGGAATCGGGCGGAATGAGTCGGAATCGGGCGGAATGAGTCGGAATCGGGCGGAATGAGTCGGAATCGGGCGGAATGAGTCGGAATCGGGCGGAATGAGTCTGAATCGGGCGGAATGACTCGGGATCGGGCGGAATGAGTCTGAATCGGGCGGAATGAGTCGGAATCGGGCGGAATGAGTCGGAATCGGGCGGAATGAGTTGGGATCGGGCGGAATGTGACGGAATTGGGCGGAATGAGTCGAAACGGTCATTTGAGGACATTTGTCCCTGGATTGATCCAATGTCTTCTAGTTTTCCACGCAAGATGGTTTCTAGAAGGACGAGTCTTTGATAACGATTGGCGGCTTCGCCCGTAGTCAAGGCTTCTCCCTTTTTAGGGCTTCTTTAAGCACTTGGTTATGGTGAAGTACTTCATAGTTATTTTTCTGGTTAATAATGATTTGTTTTTAATTCAGACAAGAAACAAAAGCAGCATTAAAATAATATTTCGATTGGTCTTGACTCTTTTTGTAACTAGTCCACTCATAAATGATTTTAATCAACTGTGAGGAGGAACAAGTATCGATTAATTCCGTCACCTGAGAAGATTAGTTTTACATACATACACGCACACGCACACACATACACACACACACACACACACACACACACACACACACACACACACACACACACACGCGCGCGCGCACACAGTGTATGTGTTCGTGCGTTGTGTATGTGTGCGCGTGTGTGTGTGTGTGTACGTGTGTGTGTGTGTGTGTGTGTACTGCGAGTTGATTTAACTACTTCCGACACGTTCATAATCGTAGTTTCATTTGATGAAGGCAACTAGTCTTCAGGGCTGGTTCCCAGGCTTTTTATGGATGTGGGTGGAAGGCGAGTTTTAACTTCACTAAAGGGAGTTTTACGTTAACTGAACAGAATGGCCGCATGTGGCGGACGAAGTAGAGCATAAAATAGTTCGAATGGAGTACTAAAGGGGTTAGGCGAAATGATGTTTAATCCATTTATTTTATTTTTTATTTTTTGAGAGAGTGGGAGAGAAAGGGAGAGGGAGGGAGAGAGGGACTGAGACAGGGATAGAGAGAGGGACAGGGAGAGGGAGAGAGAGAGGGACAGGGAGAGGGAGAGAGAGAGGGACAGGGAGAGGGAGAGAGAGAGGGAGAGACGGAAAGAGAGACGAAGAGAGAGAGACGGAGAAAGAGAGACGGAGAAAGAGTGACGGAAAGAGAGTGACGGAGAGAGAGAGACGGAGAGAGAGAGACGGAGGGAGAGAGACGGAGAGAGAGGTAGAGAGAGAGAGAGGAGGAGACAAAGAAAAACAGGGAGAGAAGGAAAGATAAAGAGAAACAGAGAGACAGAGAGAGACATAGAGACAGAGTGACATATATATATATATATATATATATATATATATATATATATATAGAGAGAGAGAGAGAGAGAGAGAGAGAGAGAGAGAGCGAGAGCGAGAGGAGCTTAATACAGCCGAATAAGATCACCTGGTGGGAAGCACAATGTATATCGTTCATGACCAAAGTACTGAAATAATTGAGTTTTGAAGACTCGTTGCGTCAGAACCTTGAACTAGTGGATTGAAAGGAGGGGAAAAGTGTAGAAGAGTGAAGTACGGTGATTGAAAAGAGAGGGGAAACATAGGGACAAAGAACAAGAAGGGGAAAGAGAGGGGAAAAGGTAAAGAAAGAAAAAAAAGTGAAGAAAGACTGGAAGTGAAGAAAGACTGGAAGTGAAGAAAGACTAGAAGTGAAGAAAGACTGGAGATGAAGAAAGACTGGAGGCGAAGAAAGACTGGAAGTGGAGAAAGACTGGAGGCGAAGAAGGACTGGAAGTGAAGAAAGACTGGAAATGAAGAAAGACTGGAAGTGAAAAAAGACTGGAAGTGAAGAAAGACTGGAGGCGAAGAGAGACTGAAAGTAAAGAGAGACTGAAAGTGAAGAAAGACTGAAAGTGAAGAAAGACTGGAAGTGAAGAAAGACTGGAAGTGAAAAAGACTGGAAGTGAAAAAGACTGGAAGTGAAAAAGACTGGAAGTGAAGAAAGACTGGAAGTGAAAAAGACTGGAAGTGAAAAAGACTGGAAGTGAAAAAGACTGGAAGTGAAGAAAGACTGGAAGTGAAAAAGACTGGAAGTGAAGAAAGACTGGAAGTGAAGAAAGACTGGAGGCGAAGAAAGACTGGAGGCGAAGAAAGACTGGAGGCGAAGAAAGACTGGAAGTGAAGAAAGACTGGAAGTGAAGAAAGACTGGAAATGAAGAAAGACTGGAAGTGAAGAAAGACTGGAAGTGAAGAAAGACTGGAAGTGAAGAAAGACTGGAAGTGAAGAAAGACTGGAAGTGAAGAAAGACTGGAAGTGAAGAAAGACTGGAAGTGAAGAAAGACTGGAAGTGAAGAAAGACTGGAGGCGAAGAAAGACTGGAGGCGAAGAAAGACTGGAAATGAAGAAAGACTGGAAGTGAAGAAAGACTTGAAATAAAGAAAGACTTGAAATAAAGAAAGACTGTAAATAAAGACTGGAAGTGATGAAAGACTGGAAATAAAGACTGGAAGTGAAGAAAGACTGAAGGCGAAGGAAGACTGGATGTGAAGAAAGACTGGAAATGAAGAAAGACTAAAGTGAAGACAGACTATAGTGAAGACAGACTAAAGTGAAGACTGACTAAAGTGAAGAAAGACTGAAGACGAGGAAATGGAATCCGAGAGAATAGAGAGACGGAGACAGATACAGGTAGAGAGAGGAAGAGAGAAAAGGGGAAGGGGGGGGGGTAGATGTGACAGGAGTCTCGGCATCAAAACATTCGTCTTTGAAGTTCCCTTAGGTCTTTGTTATGGGATTGGAGGTGTCTGATGGTAAGGGAGTGTCTGAACCAGAGATTATTTTTATTATTATTTCTTTTTTCCCAAACCTGGAAAGTATATAGTCTTGAGCCGTCCTCTTGTATTCTTGCTACTTAAGCTAATAAAATGATTGACGAAGGGTAAAGGAGTAGGAGGAGGATTACGAATCGTGGGCGGGAGTAGGGTTAGGAGAACGTAAACTAGGTGGAGGAAGGGGTAGTGGGGTAGGCAAGAGTGAGTGTGAACAGGACTGAAAGGGAAGTAAATTGGGGGTGTTTAGGAAGGTGGGTGTGATGGTGTAGTGGGTGGGTAGGGTAGGGTAGGGTAGGGTGGTCGAGCTTAGCAGTAGCAGCAGCAGCAGCAGCGGCAAGCAGCAGCAGCAGCAGCAGCAGCAGCAGTGGCTTGAGCCTCGTTTGCACTGCGAGGGAGTGAGCGGCGGACGAGAAGCAGAACGAAAGCGGCCAGTCCAGTCAGCCGCGCGCATTCCGAGGAGTAGGACATACCCCTGCGCTAAGTCAGTCCAGCTCTCCGCCACCATCACCGCCTTCTCGCACACACACACACACATACACACACACACGCACATACACATACACACGCACACCCAACACCGTTTTGCGAGGTCGCTGTTGACCCTCGAAGACAAGTTCGTCGAGTCTCGGACACGGTGCTCGCGAAGTCTCTGGTTCTTGAAGAAATTTTCTTGTGGTGGGGGATTCTTGGCCTCTGCGTTCTTCTTGTAGTACCACGCGACTTCGGAGCGTGGCCCAGTGGGGGAGGGACTGAACAGAGAGGTGCGTTGTGGTAAAGGTACAAGTGTGTTTTCGGGAAGAAAAGTGAAGTTGTTTCTGTTGTGTATATACGGCGTTGTCTTCGCCCTCTTCTTCTCCCGTCAAAGGAATCTTGCCAAGAATTTCTTCAGCTTCAGAATACAAAACACCAGAAGGGTCGAAGGCAGTTACGCCGAAGATAAAGATTATCATACACTGATAACGATAAAAAAATTCGTAATAGTGATAACAGTTAACCTGACGTTATTTAGTGTTGATTAAGTTTACGATAATGAGTTATTATCCCGTTTTGGATTAAAAAAGAAATAAATAGTGTGACCGACACAGCCTATTGGGGTTATCGTTTTCGCTGCTGTAGCAGCTTAGTTAACCTGCATTCTAGAACACAGTTAAGGATCACAGCTCGTAATAGGATTGTTCTGCTACATTGGAGCTGCAGTTGTTCTAGGAACCAGCTACTCTGTGCAAACCAGTAACTAGAATAGTGAGCTAGATCACGCAACCAGAAATCTTATTGAGTGTACTAGAAAGCAAATAGGAAATACGAGAAAAAAACACACACGCAAGTTTACCCAAAGTGACTCAACTGCGCAAGAAATTTATTCATATATTCAATTTTTATTTTTCATTTTGTTTTTCCTCAACGCTTTTTACCCTCTTCATCCGAAACGGCGAAGAACGAACGCAAATTTCTTGAAGACTGTAGATATTCTCCAAGTCGCTCACAACCTGAGGAAGAAGAAGAACAACAACAAGAACAAGAAAACCAAGAACAAGAAGAGGAGATCTAGAGGGCGTGGGCTTGGTTATGCAGCTGTAGGCAACCTCCCTTCCCCCCCTATCTTCCCACCCCACCCCACCCCACCCGCCCCGCCTAAACGCAAAAATGCACAAGTTCACGACAAAGAGGAGCTTTCTCGCCTGGTCCCACGGTGGCCAAGCCAATAGAGGCAAAGCCGACGTCGTGGGGCTTCTGGCTTGTATTCTACTTGGACTCTCCTTGACGACAGGTGAGTAGTATGTCCGTCTTTCTACCCGTCTACCCGTCTACTCGTCTACCCGTCTACCGGCGACGGGGAGAGGGATTTTCTGTTGATCTCATTTATTTGGGATTTCAAGATGGGACCACACTCGCCATTATCGCTTTTATTTTTATCCCCCTCCCTCTCCCCACCTCTCTCTCTCTCTCTCTCTCTCTCTCTCTCTCTCTCTCTCTCTCTCTCTCTCTCTCTCTCTCTCTCTCTCTCTCTCTCTCTCTCTCTCTCTCTCTCTCTCTCTCTCTCTCTCTCTCTCTCTCTCTCTCTCTCTCTCTCTCTCTCTCTCTCTCTCTCTCTCTCTCTCTCTCTCTCTCTCTCTCTCTCTCTCTCTCTTCTCCCTCTCTCTTCTCCCACTCTCCTCCTCCAGTTACTCTCCCTTACCCTTCTCTCTCTTTTCCTCCCTCTGTCTTCCTCTCCTTTCCCCTCTCTCTTTCCCCTCTCTCTTTCCCTTCCACCTCTTTCCCATACCTCCTCTATCTCTCCCTATCCATCTCTCCCCCCCTTATTATCTCCTTTCCCTCCCTCTCTCTATCTCCCTTCCCACCTCTCTCTCTCTCTCTCTCTCTCTCTCTCTCTCTCTCTCTCTCTCTCTCTCTCTCTCTCTCTCTCTCTCTCTCTCTCGTTTTCTCTCTTCCCCACCTCTCTTTGCCCCCTCTCTCTCCCTTCCCCTTTCTCTCTTTCCCCCCTTATCCTCCTCTCTCCTTTCCCCCCTCCCTCTCTCTCCCTTCCCCCTTCTCTCTTTCCCCCCTTATCCTCCAACTCTCCCTTCCTCCCTCCCTCTCTCTCCCTTTCCCCTTCTCTATCACTGTCCCCCTTTCTCCCTCCCCCCCCTCATCCCCTTCCTCCTCTCTTCCCTTTTCTCTTTCTCCCCCTCCCCCTCCTTGTCTCCCTTCCCTCCTCTCTCCCTCTCCCTCTCCCTCACTATCCCTCTCCCTCCTTCTCTCTCACCCCTCTCTCCCTCTCTCTATCGGACCCCCACTCTCTGCCTCTCTCTCCCGCTCCCTCTCCGCCTCTCTCTCCCGTTCCCTCTCCCTCCACCTTCCCTTCCACCCCATCTCTCTCTCTCTCTCTCTCTCTCTCTCTCTCTCTCTCTCTCTCTCTCTCTCTCTCTCTCTCTCTCTTGTATTTCTACATCTCTCTCCCTTTTCTCGTCGAGTTTATTGTTCTTTTTCCTCGTCTCCTCATCCAGCCTCTCCTTCGCATTCAACCGTTTTTCTTCGTTTATGCTCTTCTTTATTGTGTTTCACCTCTGATCTTGATTCCTCTCTCTCCCTCCCTCTCTCTCTCTCTCTCTCTCTCTCTCTCTCTCTCTCTCTCTCTCTCTCTCTCTCTCTCTCTCTCTCTCTCTCTCTCTCTCTCTCTCTCTCTCTCTCTCTCTCTCTCTGTGTGTGTCTATCTATCTATCTATCTCTCATCTCTCTATCTCTCATATCTGTCCCTCACTCTCTGTCTGTCTCTCTCTCTCTCTCTCTCTCTCTCTCTCTCTCTCTCTCTCTCTCTCTCTCTCTCTCTCTTTCTCTTTCTCTATCTGTGTGTGTGTGTATGTGTGTGTGTGTGTGTGTGTGTGTGTGTGTGTGTGTGTGTGTGTGTGTGTGTGTGTGTGTGTGTGTGTGTGTGTGTCTGACTGTGTGTGTGTGTGTCTGCCTGTGTGTGTGTGTGTGTCTGCCTGTGTGTGTGTGTCTGCGTATGTGTCTGCGTGTGTGTGAATATATGTCTTCTGATTTCTCCATTGTCTCAATACTTTCTCGGTTTTCTCTCGCTCGTTTCTCTTCTGTTCTCTTTCATCGCGAGTTTGTGTTCTCTTTGCCATAGTCGTAATGTTCTTCGGAACTATTTCTTCTTCTGGTGTTTATGTGGGTCTGGATATTGTGTTATAAGGCTCTTCTTCGGAAAGACTTTTGCCTTTTCTCAGGGTTCTACTGTATATGTGTGATATTCGATTCCCTTTCTTCCTCTTCTTCCTCTTCTTCCTCTTCTTCTTCCTCATCTTCCTCTTCTTCCTCTTCTTCCTCTTCTCCATCCTCTTCCTCTCCATATTCTTCTTCTTTTTTTTTCTTTTTCTCTTCTTCTTCTTCTTCTTCTTCTTCTTCTTCTTCTTCTTCTTCTTCTTCTTCTTCTTCTTCTTCTTCTTCTTCTTCTTCTTCTTCTTCTTCTTCTTCTTCTTCTTCTTCTTCTTCTTCTTCTTCTTCTTCTTCTTCTTCTTCTTCTTCTTCTTCTTCTTCTTCTTCTTCTTCTTCTTCTTCTTCTTCTTCTTCTTCTTCTTCTTCTTCTTCTTCTTCTTCTTCTTCTTCTTCTTCTTCCTT
>NC_134803.1:44610132-44615132 GCF_046742065.1 Oratosquilla oratoria | reverse complement strand
CTAAACACTGCATGGGTTAAAATCGAATTTGTCAAAGACCAATGCTGTGGTGGGAAATGGAGAGTTGGCTTACTAAAAAGTGGGGAATTGGAGAAAAAAGGTTAAGAACCCCTGTCTTAAAACAACCAATTCTTTCAATGCTTATTGCTTTGTTACCAAGTCTGTTTCATTTCTGAACCACTCTGTTGATGTTAAACAGCACTTGCCTGTATGTTACTTGAACCCTAGTAGCCTTTAATAACCGCCTCATATTCACAAGTATTATTTGCAGCAAGAAGGCAGTTACCAGACTTATGGGCCACCCTGTACACTGTCCATTCTGAAACCAAATAATATTTTGAGTTATGTCAAGCAAGACTCTCTGTTTTTCGAACTCTGAGTGGCATTTGCACAAGCTTCGTCCCAGAAGAAAATATTGTCACGATTTTTGGTGAAGACTGAAGAGATCTCGTTCTTGAGAAGCTCAGAAGCCTCTAAAGTCATTTGTTTGTCTCAAGAATTTCCTTGAGGTTTCTTCTACAAAGGTCTCGCAGTTCCTTGTACAAAGGTCTCGAGGTTCCTTGTGTAAAGTTCTCGAAATTCCTGGTATAAAGTATCGAGATTCCTTGTGTAAAGGTTTTGAAGAATCCTTTTGTAAATGTCTCCAAGTTCCTTGTATAAAGGTCTCGAGATTTCTTATCTACAGGTTTCGAAGATCCCTTTTGCATATGTCTCGTAGTTTCCTTGTACGATAAATTCGAATTTTCCTTGTATAAAGATATCTTAAGTTTCTATGTGTAAAGGTATCAGAGTTTCCATGTACAAAGGTCTCAAAGTTCCTTGTATAACGGTCTCGTTTTTTCCTTATACAAAGGCCCCTACCTTTATGTAAAGACTCCGGAGTTCCTTATATACTAGTCTCGTTTTTCCCTTGTACCAAGGCCCCGATCTTGTGTAACGTTCACAATGTTCCTTGTATAAAGTCCCCTAAGTTCCTTGTATAAAATCCCCTAAGTTCCTTGTATAAAGTTCCCAAAGTTCCTTTTATAAAGTCCTCTAAGTTTCTTGCATAAAGGTCTCGATCTTGTATAAAGGTCTCGATGTTCCTTGTATAAAGGTCTCGATGTTCCTTGTATAAAGGTCTCGATGTTCCTTGTATAAAGGTCTTGATGTTCCTTGTATAAAGGTCTCGGTGTTCCTTGTATAAAGGTCTCGATGTTCCTTGTATAAAGGTCTCAATCTTCCTTGTATAAAGGTCTCGACCTTGTACTAGATCTCGACCTTTCTTGCACAAAGTTCTCGACAGAAGTTTCAAACAATATCTTGCAAAGGTGTACGGATGTGATGTCCGGCAAGTGAAGATCCCCTCTTTCAGTATGGATGATATTTTATTCAGACGCCTATTTCAGAATTCCTGAAAGAAGATTGACCAAGTGGAGTGCCGGAAACGTCTCTCGCTCGCAAGGAGCTCTTCATTGTCTTAATGGTTTTGCAGAAGAGGAAACGCGAGTTTCTCTATTGTGAAGATCTTGAGAACCTTCGGCGGAAGTCTTGATTCTTGTAGATGACGTACTCCTTGAGAGTTCTGACTTAGATTATATGTACCCTGGTGGCGTTGTCGGAAACGTGTTGGTCTCGTATTCGCTTAGCTGTGGGTTCGAATCCCGCACTCCTCTCCAGTCCCCACCATTGATTGTTATTTGCCCCCAACAGTCCCTGAAGCGTATAGGACCAATGGTGACGTCTTCGGCCGCAGGTACGCAGGTCCCACCTCACCTTCTTTTATATATACCGAATGTCCCAAAAAGTCTGGTACATCTCCTTGTATGAAATTTGGAATTTCTTCTCGTTTTAGATCCAAGACAGGCTCAAAATTATTAATAGAAGTTCGAATAGAATTGATTCTTGTATACCCAAGACATCGTTCCTTTTGAAAATGATAAATATAATTTTGCCTGTGGATTAAGACTTTTGTGACTCCCTGTACCAGGCCATAGCATTCATATAAAGGGGTGGGCCACTTCTGAACGAGAATAACCACCGGTCGAGACCCCGTTGGAGTCCGAGACGAACCCACAGATGAATGAAATCATCTGACATTAAACAGAACGATAACAAAAGCACATTGATATAGAAAAAATACCCCAAAAAATAAATTTCTGTGCAAAAGAAATTAAATTTCTAGGAATCTCTTTCATTCTAAGACTTCCATTTTTCGAAATACTACTCAATATAAGACGTCTAGTATGTATAAGAAGAAAAACAACAGAAATCCTAGGAAGTTTATTCTTGGATTTAAATCTCGGACTAAGCAGCTTAGTGAATACTTATGGGGGTTAAGGATTGTATCTGAATACATGGTTAATTGAATATGCCTGAAGGTCAAGCCAGATTAGTTTAACCTCTGTATTTCTTCCCTTTGTTGTAATCATATTGTGTTAGAGTAAAAAATATTTTTATGTTCTTTGCATTCTTATAACCCAAGTTAAGAATATTTAATAACGTACTCTTGAGATTATTAAGAAAAAATTGATATGTATTTTTGAATGTCCAGTGCAGGATCTACGTGCTATCCCTTTAGGGGCGGTGCAACCTCAGTAGCTTACCATTGTAGCTTGATTCAGCTTGGAAAGGTTGTGTATATGGTGGCGAGTACACTAACGAACAAAAGTTTTGATCCACGTGGATCTGTTCACGATACACAATTCAATTTTTTTTTTGTCTGACTTGTTTTAGTTGTTGTTGAAGAAAATTACCTAACTGTAAGTTAAGTACATTATTAGAAAATATATTACGTATTAAAAAGATAAAAAAAATACACACACACACACACACACACACACACACACACACACACACACACACACACACACACACACACACACACACACACACACACACACGTCAGATATACAGCTAGGGACAAGACTATTGCTCATGACTGTACGGTGTAAGACAAAACTGTCTTTCTAGGTTTGCTTGAAGATATATTGAACATGGCGAAACTTTATGAGAATCGGTTAGAGGTCAGTCGTGCTTTTTACGTCTCTTACCATTTCTCATAATGTTTCGTCATGTCTAATCTATCTTTGGACAAACCTGGGGATATCGTTTTATTTTTTACTGTACTTGTGAAACGATGAACGTGTTGCAATGGCTGTGCTTGTGAATAAATTCTGAAATCAGTGAAATCAGCTGATTTAAATGTGATTATCTTTAGCTTTACTGTAACACAATATCAGCTAAATAAAATATTGTAGCTTTAGAATAATCTGGGATTAAGAATAAGCTTGTGTTAATAGAATGACATATACAATAATGAAATCATATAGTGTATAATAATAATATGTAATATATGATAAAATTGAATAATGTATAATAATAAAATTATCAATAATAGAATGATGATAATGATATTATGAAATTATTAAAGGGCCTTCCAAACGGATCATTTAGATCAATTAATTGATTTACATGTTCACTTGTGTCGTCAACCGATTTTATTAATAGGAGTAAGGAACTCTTTTCTATAGCGGAAAAGTAAATAAAACAAATGTCTTATTCAAAATATGACGTCATTAGGGGGCGTGGCCAGGAGAGTATTGACAAATGGTGAGTATTAGAACAAGAGATTTTGCAAAAAAAAAAAAAAAATAGATAAATAATAATAAAGAATATCTGGATTGCGCGAAATAATCGGCAGTCGGGATTAGGGTAAACGGATGATCTCGGATGGAAAAGTGGATGAACGGATGAGGTTAGATGCACATCGAGAACGAGGAAGAGATTTGAGGTCAGATAAAATCACTCTTGTCAGGGGTGGGGAACCTTTGACACGCGTGCCAAAATTTGGCACACTAGCTTCTCTTTTTTCCTGCACGTGATACCCAGGGCTCACTTTAAAACAAACAAATAATAATCTCCAACATATTTTGTATGACCATTAGTAACCACATATTGCGCTGAGCGACGAATTGGGGTCATAGGTCAATGTAGGGGAACTATAGGTAGGCCTATAACTACCACATTGGCACGCGAGAAGATTTTGCATCAAAGGTTGCCCACCACTGCCGTACTTCAAGGTCCTGAAGATGCTGTAGTTCACCAGCGTCTCTGCCCATCACGGTTGCACTCTCCACATTAATAAAATCACCTGGCGGCAGCCAAGTTCGAGTTTGTAAATCGATTCAGTGTTATAATATGTTGAATGGAGATTCCATATAGTTGAATACGTCTACCTTGTGTTAAAGTGTTAGAATTAATTTGTGTTAAAATCGTCTGGTATTAAATCTCGTAATGAAAATACGCATGGTGTCACAAAAATCTGTCTTGAAAAATAATTTCGTGTTGAAAATAATTTTATTAAAATTATTTCGTGTTCAAATCACTTCGTGTTAAAAATAAATCAGTTAAAAATAAATTCGTGTGAAAAATAAATTTGTGTTGAGAATAATTTCCTATTGAAAATAGTTTCGTGTTGAAAATAAATTCGTGTTGGAAACAATTTCGTGTTGAAAATAATTTCGTGTTGAAAATAATTTCGTGTTGAAAATAATTTCGTGTTGAAAACAATTTCGTGTTGAAAACAATTTCGTGTTGAAAATAATTTCGTGTTGAAAATAATTTCGTGTTGAAAATAATTTCGTGTTGAAATTAATTTCGTGTTGAGAATAGCATGGTGTTGAGAACAGGCTGGTGTTGAGGAGTAGTCTGGTGTTGAGAGGAGGCTGGTGTTGAGAACCGGCTGGTGTTGAGAACAGGCTGGTGTTGAGAAGAGGCTGGTGTT
This sequence comes from Oratosquilla oratoria, assembly GCF_046742065.1. Taxonomy (NCBI): domain Eukaryota; kingdom Metazoa; phylum Arthropoda; class Malacostraca; order Stomatopoda; family Squillidae; genus Oratosquilla; species Oratosquilla oratoria. The sequence continues at coordinate 44,610,367 of NC_134803.1, read as the reverse complement.
GAGAAGAGGCTGGTGTTGAGAAGAGGCTGGTGTTGAGAACAGGCTGGTGTTGAGAGGAGGCTGATGTTGAGAGCAGGCTGGTGTTGAGAAGAGGCTGATGTTGAGAAGAGGCTGGTGTTGAGAAGAGGCTGGTGTTGAGAAGAGGCTGGTGTTGAGAAGAGGCTGGTGTTGAGAAGAGGCTGGTGTTGAGAAGAGGCTGGTGTTGAGAACAGGCTGGTGTTGAGAAGAGGCTGGT
>NC_134803.1:44590132-44602632 GCF_046742065.1 Oratosquilla oratoria | reverse complement strand
TCCGCCTCCCCCTTCTCCGTCTCCCCCTTCTCCATCTCCCCCCTTCTCCGTCTTCCCCCTTCTCCGTCTTCCCCCTTCTCCGTCTCCCCCTTCTCCGTCTCCCCCTTCTCCGTCTTCCCCTCCTCCGTCGCCCCTTTCTCCGCCTCCCCCTTCTCCGTCTTCTCCTCCTCCGTCTCCCCCTTCTCCCTCTCCCCCTTCTTCGTCTCCTCCTTCTCCGTCTCCCCCTTCTCCGTCTCCCCTTTCTCCCTCTACCTCCTCACTGTCTACCCTCCTTCGTCTTTCCCTGTCCCTCTCCCTCTCTCTCTATCGCTCCCTCTCCCTTTCCTTCTTTATCTTTCTCCAACTATCTATTTCTCTTACTTTCAATCATGCTCCGTGTAACTAACAGCCGCCCACCTACTGTCACACACACTCAGTCCGTTCTGAGTTCCCACCACCATCACCAATACCTCCGTGTTGACATACTGTTCATTCACGTATGCGTATGAGTGCGTTTTAACGCATCAAAACGCACGTGATCATATATGTGCATAGACATTATGTATGTGTATGTTGTACTAATGATCCACTTTCGGAGAATGGGCGAAAGTAAAAAGATCCGTATATTTCGATCACTATCTGTGATCCTCTTCAGCAAATATGATTACAGAGTGGAGAAGAGAAGTGCATATATATATATATATATATATATATATATATATATATATATACATATATTTGCACACACACACACACACACACACACACACACACACACACACACACACACACACACACACACACACATATATATATATATATATATATATATATATAAGTATATTTACATATGCATGGAATGCTTGAAACTGTTGTAGCCTCGTATGGTCGTCACTGCTTTCATTAATTTTAGTAGTATTAAACAAATCCTCCTCAACTTAGCAGGGAGGAGTTCATTCTACCAAAATTTTGGATCTAGTGACGACCTTAGGAGACTACAATATTTTGAAGCATTTCATATTGGAGACAAAGCATTAATCATTAATATCGAATCTAATATGACTTCTAATATTCTATTGTATTCCTCACGGTAGAGGAACCTAACCTACTCCGTACCTTCTTCCTCTTCACCCTTCATCTCCCTCCTCACTTTCCACCTCCACCTCCTCCTCCCCTTCCTCCCATTCCATCTCTGCCTCCTCCTCTTCTTCCTCCTCCTCCCCCTCGCCTTCTTCATCCAGCTCGTCCCCTCCTCCAGTAACCACTCTCTCCTCCCCTGATCTCTGCGGTTACAGTTTTGGCCAGTTCGAGTGCCGGCCACTATATATATATATATATATATATATATATATATATATATATATATATATATATATATATATATATATGTATATATATAACGCTCATTACATCTCATGCTTGTATTTTTTCTCACCTACCAACGAATGTACGTCCTCGCTTTCTTGGCACTTTCTTGTATTGTACCTTTCCCACTTATTTCCAAAATTGTTCTTGTATTATACTCGTTACTGCGTGTAACTGGTCACTTATTTTACTAGAAATGTATTGTATCATACCAGAATTGTCCATGTGAAATTTGTTTTTGTACAATTGTCATCGTTGCTGTATTTGTACTTTTTGATATTGTAGTCTACTCTTGAAAATGACTTTCTTAAGAAGAAACGTCGAGCTCTACAATTAAAGGAAACGAAATGGAAGAATACGGAGACTTAGTACCTGTTCACCAGGAAAAATGAAAATACGAGAAGAAAACTAAATAACTATTGCAGTTTTGTCGTTTTTAGCTCTACGTGCATATATATATAGATAGATACAAATATGTGTATGCGTTCGTGTATGTGTGTGATTTCCCTTTGTCCTGGATCATGTACTGAGATTGTAATCCATACCCATTACCTTTCCGGATGTGAGCTCAGTTCATGTTACCCAATCAATAGGTAATTCTTTGACCTTTTTGTGTGCATGCACACACACACAAACACACACGTACACACACGCGTACACACACACTCACACACACACACACACACACACACACACACACACACACACACACACACACACACACGCGTACACACACACACACACACACACACACAAACACACAAACACACACAACCTCGCGGCGCAGTGGTTAGAGTTCTCGCCTGCTACTATGGTAGTCCGGGTTTGAATCCCGCCCAGGGCTGAAATAATTTCAGTATCGCTGCGCTGCGGGTTGTTACTCCAACTTTCGTGGGCGAGGAGTTGGGTGTGTGTGGGCCTAAGGTCAAAGTATTACCCGTAGATCGGTCATACGAGCTCTGAGCTCTCATCCGGAAAGTTAATAACTGTCGATCGCAAGTCCAACACGTGAACCAGGACCATGGTGAACCACGCGCGCGCACACACACACACACACACACACACACACACACACACACACACACACACACACACACACACACACACACACACACACACACACATATGTATGTGCGTTTCCAGGTGTATCCTTACGTGTGTTATTGCAATCAACCCTGTGGGGGCATTTGAGGACTCACACAAATCGCCAATATTGTTTCTGCTCAAACAAATCGGCGGCTTCTGGAATCCGTTCCTCTATGAACAACTACATTCCGATTGGACCGTTTGCAACAATATGTTGTGCATCCATACACAGATGCATACACACACGCGCGCGCGCGTGCGGGCACACGCACACACACACACACACACATACTTTTACACAATGTCTTACACACACTCTTACACAAAGTCTTACACACATACTCTTACACAATGTTTTACAGACTCTTACGCTCATACACACACCACACACAAACACGCACACAGGCACACTCATACACACACAAACACACACACACACACACACACACACACACACACACACACACACACACACACACACACACACACACACACACACACACACACACACACATACACAAACACGTATATATGTAAACATATATTGTGCGTATACACGCTTACCAACATTTTAATAATATTTACTTTCATATGAAGGAATTGTGTTGACATTTAGGAGAATGGAATCGATAAATCTTAATTAAAATCTGAAGTATCTCTTACGACATTGTGGCGTGAAGCTTGCCTTTGACGAATTTAGTCTGTTTTATTCACCAGAATCATAATATATAAAGGTTACCAACATACTGAAGGATTGAGATATTTCTCTACAGCAAGAAAATGCTCCACAAGTGAATAAAATCGTCTGACGTCAGGTGAACGAAAGTATGCAAAGGGATACGTTCAACCAAGGTAACATATCTTGTTTAAGAGGATTTTATTTCATCGAAGGAGGATCTGATTCTAAACAGGTTGAGTATAGAGGATTGTATCGTTTATATTCTTCCAGTGTGAAAGATCTGACGTCTGTTCTTAACTCCACCTCTTAACCTACGTCCTAACCTCGTTCCACCTACGTCCTAACCCCGTCCCACCTCTCCTAACCCTGTCCCACCTCTCCTAACCCCTTTCGACCAATTTTCCATTACAAAGCATTGCAATCACGCGTTATCCCATACTCCGTCCCCCCAAACCGCCCTCAGAAAAAAAAAGTAAAAAAAAATATATATATATATATATATATAAATAAAAAAAATCTGACTTACGCGGTTTTTTTGTCTTCATATTCTTGCTTTTAATTTGTAGCCAATGTGTATATAAAATGGTTGTATGTGAAGCATAGAGCCCAGGCTATATCCAATTACTTTTTATCGGTCCGGTTCCATTGTTGGCGCTGCTTTTGGGACTGGTGCTGTTATTATTAGAACAAATAATAGCCACTGTTTGGTGGTCGTTCCTCTGGATGGCTTTGTGCATTCTCTCTCTCTCTCTCTCTCTCTCTCTCTCTCTCTCTCTCTCTCTCTCTCTCTCTCTCTCTCTCTCTCTCTCTCTCTCTCTCTCTCTCTCTCTCTTCCTCCCTCTCTCTCTCTCTCTCTCTCTTCCTCCCTCTCTCTCTCTCTCGCCCTCCCTCTCTCTCTCTCTCTCTCTCTCTCTCTCTCTCTCTCTCTCTCTCTCTCTCTCTCTCTCTCTCTCTCTCTCTCTCTCTCTCTCTCTCTCCCTCCCTCCCTCCCTCCCTCCCTCCCTCTCCGTGTCCATGTCACCTGTGGCCTAAATGACGTAGGGTCTCGTTAATTTGTGGACGAAAAATCAGATTCTTTTTTATTTGGGGTTTAAACTAGATATCGTGGGATTTCGTTTTCTATTTCATCGTCTTATTCGTCTTCTTGTTCCTCGTCTTCTTTTTCGTCGTCTTTTTTTTCATCTTCGTATCTTCTCCTTCGTCTTCTGCTTTTTCCTTTTCTTCTTCTTTTCCTCCTCCTCCTCCTCTTCCTACTCCTACCTCACCCTCCTCCTCCTGCTTCCCCTTCCTCGTCTTCCTCCTCCATAGATCAAATTGTCTCCTTCAATAGAAACGAACACAAACATACACACACACACACACACACACACACACACACACACACACACACACACACACACACACACACACACACACACACACACACACACACACACACATGAATATCTTATATGTAATGTGACATCGAAGAGCAAAACCCCAAAAAAGATAATATAATAAATTGATTTAATCTTTTTGTGTAGGCATTGCAAATGTTCATGTTGAGTATTGCTTGTCATGAAATCAGCAAACTTTTATTTTTTATTTTTTGTTTTTTTTTTCATTTTTTTTCAGTTTTTTTTTTTAATCGCCTGTGGGATTGTGTATTCCTGTGATATATTTTCTGTTTAAAACGAGACAATTTTAATCAGCTGAAGAGAACACTTGGAAGCAAATCGGACCTTCATTAGTCATGATATTAATTAAGTCAGCTGGTTTTAGTCAGAATACAATATTCAAACTCTACCACTACGATGAATTGATTGGTACTCGGTGTTCGTAGGAAATAAGGTCGTATGTCATTATTAACATTATCATGGAATAACCCCTACGGATCAGGGTCACTGAGCATTGTGTTGTATTTGAAGACTCATCTCCACTCAAAAAAAAAAAAAAAAAAAAAAAAATAAAAAATATATATATATATATATATAATATATGGCGCGATATTGTCTTCAGTAATAGAAGCGCTGGTTATTTCGTTAATACACTATGAAGATGTATTTCTCAGAATAACCAGAAACAAATATATAGTGAGATCATCCTAAATGGGGTTATGTTGGGAGTTGTGTACGCCAGGAGACACTGAGGAACGAATTAAACGCATGTTTGCGTTTGCATACACACACACACACGCACACACACACACACACACACACACACACACACACACACACACACACACACACACACACACACACACACACACACACACACACACACACACACACACACACACACACACACACACACACACACACCAAAGAACATAAAAATGGAGGGGATTGCAGGAGACCATAAGGGCTAGACTAGGCAGTTCCATGTCCCTTACCTATCCACGATATAATACTCTTAAAACAACCGATTATCTCGGCACTCACTAGATGGTTTCTAAGTCTATAACATTTGTTAACCACTGTTGATAAACTAGTTGTTGGCTATTTTCAACTTGTACCTAAATTAATCAAATTCAAATTTGACTACGAGTCTTAATATGATGACCTTGCCTATATCATCCTTGTTAAACCCCTTGACCCATTTAAAGAATTCTGTTAGATCTCTTCTCACTTTTCGTCTTTCCAGAGATTGTAGATTAAGGTGCCTAAACCTCTCTTCGTACGTTAATCTTCTAAGCTGTTCCATCGTTTTAGTCATTCTTATGTACTAATTCTAGGGAATTAATATCCTCTCCATAGGACAGAGACTAAACTCTACCGCATAGTTTAGGATGGGTCTAACTAACTATCTAACTATCGCCAGATGGAGTTTAATGATTACCTCTGCTTTCTTGTTTGTAACCTTCCAAGCGGTAAATCCTAGTGCCCTTTTAACCCTATTACTGGCACTAATTCACTGTTTCCTGGATTTAAGGTCAGGACTCACTAACACTTGTGAGTCCTTTTTAAATTTTCATTTCTTTAATATGGCTTTACTTAAGCTATAGCTGTTAGCTGGGTTGCGTAATCTACTTTTAACACTGCATTTAGAGATGGTCAAGTCCATTTGCAATTTCCCGAACCATGGAAACAATTTATCAAAATACTGCTGTATCCCATCATCTTCCCTCGACCTAATACACACACACACACACACACATACATACATACATGCATGCATACATACATACATACATACGTACGTACGTACATACATACGTACATACGTACATACGTACATACGTACATAAGTACATACATACACACATACATATACACACATATACACACGCACATACACGCACACACACACACACACACACACACACGCGCGCGCGCGCGCACCCAAACATACACACACATTGTATATTTATATAATATGATATAAAGTACACACACTCGCTCACACGCTTGTTGGTTTGGTGTCTATGTTGAAGGACATCTCCCCCCCTGTTGTTGACACCTTGTCACTCTGAAGTAGGACATCAAATATTTTCGCTTTGTGAAGCGTATCACAGGAAGACTCGAGTTATTGGCAAGATAGACATTCTCTCCATCAATCCCAACGATAAAACCTTATTCTTAAACGAATTGACGTGTGACTGAGAAAGAGAATGTGTTACTGAGTGGAGAGGCGAGATGGAGAAGTTTGCAAGAGTGGCGTGGCAGGGGTTGGTGAAAAAGTGGGATGGTATAAGAGAGGAATTTTGTTTAGTAGTGAAGTCAATATGGTTGAGGAATGATACTTTTATGTTTTTATTCACCAACAGAGCGTTTGCTGGGATGAATAAAGTTATTTGGTGTAAAATGGAGTCTGTGAAGATGGGGGGAGATTTCATTCTTAACACACACACACACACACACACACACACACACACACACACACACACACACACACACACACACACACACACACACACACACACACACACACACACACACACACACACACACACACACACACACACACACACACACACACACACACACACACACACACACACACACACACACACACACGTGGAGTAGTGGTAGAGTTCCTGGCTGCCACTACGGCGGTCCGGGTTCGAATCCCGCCCAAGGCTGAAATTACTTCGGTATCGCTGCGCTGCAGGTCGTTACTCCAACTCTCGTGGGCGGGGAGTTGGGTGTGTGTGTGCGTGTAAGGTTACAGCATGACCCAGAGATCGGTCATATATGATATCTTGAGCTCTCTTCCGGGAGAGAAATAGCTGTCGATCACGAGTCCAACAGGTGATCCAAGACTATGGTGAATCACACACACTTTTCTGTACCTAAAGAGTCATGCAAAGATGAATAAAATCGCCTGGCGGCAATGTGATTAAAAACTATGAAGGAAGGGTTAATCATTAGTGACGCCTTTAGAATAAATAAAAGACTGTTTCTGACCAGAATAAAATATGCGGGTTAGGTAACTATACCGAAGGGGTTAGATAAAATAAGCCTTATGTCAGGAGTAAATTAGTTCCATTATTGCTTGCAGTATGTGGTTCCTGGTCTTGATATTGTTTATGATATCTTTGTACGGTCCGTTTCAGTTTCCACTACCTCTCCTCTACCTGCGCATACTCAAACTTAAGTATTAACTTTAAATGCGCTTTTGGTATGTTTAAGGTCCGTGTTTCCCAAACTTTTTTTTTTATGCGACCCCAATATGAACCTCATGATATGACCATGACCCCAAAGATATATTTGTATATGTGTTGATATATATGATTAGTTGTTGACTGTATAAAGTAAGGGACAAGTATGATAAATATATGTAAATTAGACCACTTGGAAAAAGAAACTAACGAAACAGAGCGCTTTCGTATTTTACATCTAGTGCAAAATGTACTTTTTGCACTGAAGATGTAATATACGAAAGCGCTCTGCTTCGTTAGTTTCTTTTTCCAAGTGGTCTACTTTGCATAAGTGAACACACGTACCCGTGTTCTTATTAGCATAATAAATATATAAGAAAGGTAATGTAAGGTTATAAAAGATAAAACTAACATCATCGAATTTTATTATACCGATATAAATTTGGAAAAAAAAAAAAAAATTAGTATACAAGATGTCGTGGCGACCTTAGGATAAACGCTTGGCGACCCCACTTTGGGTCGCCTCCCCAGGGTTTGGGAAACAGTGGTTTAGGTTGTATAACAGAGGAGAACACACCACAATTATATTCCCCTTAAGGATAGAAGCGCTAGTTATCTCTAAGATGTTAATATTAGGATCTCACACTTAGTATTTGCCCGCCAGAGTAAGCCTAAACATATTAAAATTCACTTTAAATGATTTCAAAATGGTTTGGGGTCACATGAGGAATTGTCACCCCAGAACGCCCACATGAAGAATCATCACCCCATGAGATCCCACCTGAAGAATTGTCACTCCAGTGCGCCGAATATCAACAGTGGAATAAAGATTACGTTAGGTTAAGGTTAGATTACGTTTAGGTTACGGTTAGGTTTGGTTAGGTTTGGTTTGGTTTGGTTAGGTTTGGTTTGGTTTGGTTAGGTTTGGTTTGGTTTGGTTTGGTTAGGTTTGGTTAGGTTAGGTTTGGTTAGGTTAGGTTTGGTTAGGTTAGGTTTGGTTAGGTTAGGTTTGGTTAGGTTAGGTTTGGTTAGGTTAGGTTTGGTTAGGTTTGGTTAGGTTAGGTTTGGTTAGGTTAGGTTTGGTTTGGTTTGGTTAGGTTAGGTTAGGTTAGGTTTGGTTAGGTTAGGTTTGGTTTGGTTAGGTTAGGTTAGGTTACGGTTAGGTTACGGTTAGGTTAGGTTAGGTTAAGGTTAGGTTAAGTTAGGTTTTTAAGAGAAATAGATGGAAGTGAGCGCTAGCTATCAATAAGATGTTAATATTATTATCTCACACTTAGTATTCCCACGCCAAAATAAGCCCTAACATATTAAGATTCACTATAAAAGATTTAAAAATGGATTGAAATGTAAACTTGAGGTTTAAGAGGAATAGATCGAAGCGAGCGCTAGTTATCAGTAAAATGTTAATATTAAGATCTCACACTTAGTATTCCCCCGCCAAAGCCTAAACAAATGAAATTTTACTTTAAATTATTCAAAAAAAAATTGAAATGTAAACTTGAGGTTTAAGAGAAATTGATGGAAGTGAGCGCTAGTTATATGTAAGATGTTAATATTAGGGTCACACATAACATTCCCCGCCAAAATAAGCCTAAACATATAAAAAATCACTTTATATGATTTAAAAATGGTTTGAAATGTAAACTTAGGGTTTAATAGAAATAGATGGAAACGAGCGCTAGTTATATGTTAATATAAGGGTCACACTTAACATTCTCTGCCAAAGTAAGCCTAAACATATGGAAATTAAATTTAAATTACTCAAAAATGGTTTTAAATGTAAACTTGGGGTTTAAGAGAAATGGGTGGAAGATAAAATGATGCAGAGCCATTCGTGACAGGCAAATGACAGGCCTTGACTTACCCGCCAATGTCGGCGGGAAAGTTCAATTGACGCCAGCTTAAACCTCCGAGTAATAATCTCATTTACGCCATCATGACCTTTTTTTCCCTATATTGTTTATTTGCTGTGATTATCACATTTTAGATTTTTTTCTTTTTTCTTTTTCTTTTCCCTTTTTCTTCTTCTTCTTCCTTCTTCTTTCTTCTCTTTTTCCTCTTTCTCCTCCTCCTTCTAGGAAGGGTCCTAGAATTATCAACAGCCCTTTTATCGGAATGGCATTGTTCTTAGTTTATTTTGTCTGTAACAGCAAAGCATGATGGCTGCTTTCCGGTAGAAAGATGATGACATTTGATTTATTATTATTATTATTATTATTATTATTATTATTATTATTATTATATATATATATATATATATATATATATATATATATATATATATATATATATACATATAATATTGATGGCGCAATCGGTTAAGTCACTATCACTTATCACGTGCTAGAGCAGGTTCAAGTCCTTGTGGCTGTACCACGTTTCAATTTCTGCATGTTGGCCTCTATGAGTTTCTTCGATGTTGATGGCTTAGAATTAAAGTGAATTGTATATATATATATATATGAGAGAGAATGTGGGTGGGGAAGGGCAAACGAAGATGTGTTAGGAATAGAGTTTATTGCCCTAACGTTGCGACCAACTTGGTCTTCTTCAGATCTCACACTTAGTATTCCTCTGAAGAAGACCAAGTTGGTCGCAACGTTAGGGCAATAAACTCTATTCCTAACACATCTTCGTTTGCCCTTCCCCACCCACATTCTCTCTCATTTGTCTGAAATAATCTTAAATATATATATATATATATATATATATATATATATATATATATATATATTGTCAATAACTCTATCAGACTAATTCAGTAAAACGCAAACAATCTAACTCTATTTGTTAACCAAACAAAGAATGGATACACCAAAGAGAGGCGAGACTTTACTCAGAGGGCAGCGTGATCCATCTATCATTACGTTTTGATTAAATATTAATGACTTGTTCTTTCCGGTTCTCGTAGTAATAGATTATATCATCATCCCACAGACATCAGATTTATATATTAGTGGCTGTCGTGATGGGACAAGAGGAAGCGTGGGGATAATTTTTTTTTTTTTTTTTTTTTTTTTTTTTTTAGAAATAATTGTCATTTGGAAAATATGTCAGTATAGAAATGTTTGTTTTCAGTTTCAAAATGTTTGTGTCTTTGTAAAAAAAAAAATGTAAAATTTGTGTCAGTTGTAAAAAATCGGTACAGTTATTTTCAGTGTAAAAATTTTGTCAGTCAAATCAGTATAAAAATATTTGTCATTGTAAAAATGTCATAAAATGTATGTGCAAAAATATTTGTCAGTTTAAAAAAAAAATTCATTGTTAAAATATTCCAATATAAACATATGTCATTGTAGAAATACGTCAGTGCAGAAAACATTTGTCAGTATAAAAATAATTCAGTGTAAAAAAAAATCAGTGTAAAATACGTCACTGAAATATTATTTCAGCCTCAGTGTAAAAATATCTGTGTTAGTATGGAAACCTTTCTTTGTTGTCTTGTTCAGCTTGGAAAGGGCAAACATCTCACTTGGAGCGTTGTTGTCTCGTATGTCGGAAATGTTGATAACAACTTTGGACAAGCATCTCTGTGTTGTTAATGTTGGACAAGGCTCTCTTTCCAGACAAGGCTCTCTCTCTTCCAGACAAGGCTCTCTCTCTTCCAGACAAGGCTCTCTCTCTTCCAGACAAGGTTCTCTCTCTTCCAGACAAGGCTCTCTCTATTCCAGAAAAGGCTCTCTCTCTTCCAAACAAGGTTCTTTTTTCCAGACAAGGCTCTCTCTCTTCCAAACAAGGCTCTCTCTCTTCCAGACATGGCTCTCTCTCTTACAGACAAGGCTCTCTCTCTTTTCCAGACAAGGCTCTCTCTCTCTTCCAGACAAGGCTCTCTCTCTCTTCCAGACAAGGCTCTCTCTCTTCCAGACAAGACTCTTTCTCTTCCAAACAAGGCTCTCTCTCTTTCAGACAAGGTTCTTTCTCTTCCAAACAAGCCTCTCTCTCTTCCAGACAAGACTCTTTCTCTTCCAAACAATTCTCTCTCTCTTTCAGACAATTTTCTTTCTCTTCCAGACAATGTTCTTTCTCTTCCAGACAAGGTCTCTCTCTCTTCCAGACAAGGCTCTCTCTCTCTTCCAGACAAGGCTCTCTCTCTTCCAGACAAGACTCTTTCTCTTCCAAACAAGGCTCTCTCTCTTTCAGACAAGGTTCTTTCTCTTCCAGACAAGGTTCTTTCTCTTCCAGACAAGGCTCTCTCTCTTCCAGACAAGGCTCTCTCTCTTCCAGACAAGGCTCTCTCTCTTCCAGACAAGGCTCTCTCTCTTCCAGACAAGGCTCTCTCTCTTCCAGACAAGGCTCTCTCTCTTCCAGACAAGGCTCTCTCTCTTCCAGACAAGGCTGTCTCTCTTTCAGACAAGGTTCTCTCTCTTCCAGACAAGGCTCTCTCTCTTCCAGACAAGGCTCTCTCTCTTCCAGACAAGGCTCTCTCTCTTCCAGAAAAGGCTCTCTCTCGTCCAGACAAGGCTTTCTCTCTTCCAGACAAGGCTCTCTCTCTTCCAAACAAGGCTCTCTCTCTTCCAGACAAGGCTCTCTCTCTTCCAGACAAGGCTCTCTCTCTTACAGACAAGGCTTTCTCTCTTACAGACAAGGCTCTTTCTCTCTTCCAGACAAAGCTCTCTCTCTTCCAGACAAGTCTTTCTCTCTTCCAGACAAGGCTCTCTCTCTCTTCCAGACAAGGCTCTCTCTTCCAGACAAGGCTCTCTCTCTTCCAGACAAGGCTCTCTCTCTTCCAGACAAGGCTCTCTCTCTTCCAGACAAGGCTCTCTTTCTCTTCCAGACAAGGCTCTCTTTCTCTTCCAGACAAGGCTCTCTCTT
>NC_134803.1:44567632-44585132 GCF_046742065.1 Oratosquilla oratoria | reverse complement strand
TCGTCTATTTAAGACATCTTGGTAACGTTTGGTTACCAAGTTTTCATTTTCCTAGTTGTTACTTGCACATTTTGTGAATCACGTATTCTTTGATTTCTTTGCATATATATATATATATATATATATGTATATGTATATGTATATGTATACACTGTAAGTGCTTAACCATGCATACAGAAAATAAACGTGTGAAGGACATGAAAAAAATAAATTCCTCGAGTCTCCTCTTTAGTTCTTGGTGTCCTGTTTTCAGCATATGTGTATGTATGTATGTATGTATGTATGTATGTATGTATGTATTTAAACATGAATATGTGTATACATTATACAGACAAAAGAAATGTACGAAAGACAAAAAAGAGCGAGTGTCTTACAAGAAAATGCGAAGTAAAGACGTGTCTAGTTCATTATAACACAACGAATTCAAGAACACAAATGTTTACGTCGCAATCGGCTAGAGAACACGCAATTTCTTTCTTCCTTTCCCTTTATTCGCTAAGAAAGTATTGGGGGTAATTCTCGTTTTAGATACCTAGAATTTGCCTCGTATGATTACCTGGAACTTGCCTCTTATGATACCTGGAACTATCCCCTTATGATACCTTTAACTAGACCCTTAAGATACCTCGAACTATTCCCTAGGATACCTGGAACCTCCCCCTTATGGCACCTGGAACTAGTCCCTTTAGATATCTGGAACTTGCCCTTTATTGTACCTGGAACTAGCTCCTTAAGATACCTGGAACTTGCCCCTTAAGATACTTGGAACTAGTCCCTTAAGATACCTGGAACTTGCCCCTTAAGATACTGGCAACTAACACCTAAGATATCTGTAACTTGCCTTATATGATACTTGGAACTATCCACTTAAGATACCTGGAACTTGCCCTCTATGATACCCGGAACTAGACCCCTAAGATACCTGTTACTTGTCCCTTAAGGTACCTGTAACTTGTCCTTTAAGATTTCTGGAACGTGGCCCTTAAGATACATGGAACTTTACCCTTAAGAAACCTGGAATTTGCCCCTTAAGCTACCTGGAACTAGTTCCTTAAAATGGCTGGAACTTGTCCCCTTAAGATATCTGGAACTATCCCTTTAAAATGGTCGGAAATCGTCCCCTTAAAATACCTGGAATTAACCCTTTAAAATACCTGGAATTTGCCCCTTAAGACAACTGGAACCTGTCCCCTTAAGATACCTGGAACTATCTCCTTAAAATGGCTGGAACTGGCCCCATCACTGTGGGTTATGTTGGGTCACATTGTCGCACGTGCCGATTGTAAATCGATGGGGACCTGCTATGGATCAGCCATGTCGCATGTCATGGCCAGCAAACACTACATTGAGGCGCAGGCGTAATAGTGAGTCCCTCACCCCTCACCCCTCACCCTCCACCCCTCACCCTCAACCTCACTCCTCACCCTCACCCCTTCACTCCTCACCCTCACCCCTTCACTCCTCACCCTCACCCCTTCACTCCTCACCCTCACCCCTTCACTCCTCACCCCTTCACTCCTCACCCTCACCCCTTCACTCCTCACCCTCACCCCTTCACTCCTCACCCTCACCCCTTCACTCCTCACCTTCACTTCTTCACTCCTCACCCTCGCCCCTCATCCCTCACCCTTCACCTCTCACCCTTCACCTCTCACCCCTCACACTCACCACTCACCCTCACCACTCACCCTCAACCTCACCCCCACCCCTCGCCCTCCACCCCTCCCCCCCTCACCCCTCACCCTCCACCCTACCACATCTCTGCTTGCCTGTTGACATGGGTGGTATGAAATATCGCAGTTATCTCCCGAACTGAAGCTATAGACAAGTGGAACAGATTGTTGTGAAGTTTAGTTGATTGGAATTTGACACTGTGTGCCGTGGACGGGTCCGGGTTTTTGTATGGAAGCCTTAGGAAGACACCCTAAGACCGTGGCTTCGTATATTGCATCTGGTAAATAAATAAATGAAAAAAAATATATAGTGGCACATGTGAAGATTCCAAAGAATTTTATTTGTTATATCGATAGTAAGATTTCGGTTTGAATAGATAAATCCTTTGGTTTCAGAAGTACAAAAGCATTCGACCAACTATGCAAGTCGATCGTCTTCTGTGTTTGGATACGATGTGTCAAACTGGTTCGCATATCTCGTCAGAAACAATGACGGATTGGAACCACCAGATATTAAGCAGACACCAAATACTCGTGTACACACGCACACACACACACACACACACACACACACACACACACACACACACACACACACACACACACACACACACACACACACACACACACACACACACACACACACACACACAGGAACACAGGCACACACACACAGGCACGCATACAAATATCAACTAGTAGAATAGCTTAGAAAATGAAGCCATCTTAACAACACCTATGTATGATAAAGAAAGAGGACCTCACAAGTTTCCTGTACACTACAATTTGGTAGGCACACACGAACACATACATATATATATATATATATATATATATATATATATATATATATATATATATATATATAAAGTGAATTTTCTTCACGATTTATAGAGGTGATCATTCTCCACTTGAACTCAAATTGATCCCTCTAGTCCAGGTGACCTTCCTCTTCACAAAGAAGGTCCTCTGACCTTAACTCGTGACTGCCTGCACTAGAGGTTGATGGTAAGTGTGTCCAGACGAACTACCAGAGGTCACGCCAGGCTATTGGCTGCTCAGTTGTATGCAATCAAAGGCCAATATGTATGTATGTAGGAGAGAGAGAGAGAGAGAGAGAGAGAGAGAGAGAGAGAGAAAGAGAGAGAAGATTCGATGGAAAGGGTGGCTGTTGTGAAGGGAATGGGCATGGCTGGATAAGGAAATGTATATATCCATATATATTAACACGTGCATACATATGCATATATATATATATATATATATATATATATATATATATATATATATATATATATATATATATATATATGTCTGCATAATTGTGTGCGTGAGTGTTTCCAAGTTCTAGTGTACGGGATTGGAGTTGTGTTCGTTGAGTTATCTGCCTTCACTGATCATTGTGTGTGTGTGTGTGTGTGTGTGTGTGTGTGTGTGTGTGTGTGTGTGTGTGTGTGTGTGTGTGTGCATCCATCTATCTGAATGTGTATGCAATATGTTATTATAAATATCCAAATACCCATTTTTATTGCAAACATATGTGAAATTTGTGCATGCAATCTTTTAAGTCAACACGCAGAGTATCAACTTCATCCAGAGGCATGATAGAGAAAGAACGAGAGAGAGAGAGACAGAGAGAGAGAGAGAGAGAGAGAGAGAGAGAGAGAGAGAGAGAGAGAGAGAGAGAGAGAGAGAGGAGAGAAGGAGGGAGGGAGGGAGGGAGAGTTCCTCAACTTGTCCTACAACTGACGTAATGACCAATGATTGTGTGTCTTTACATCTCTTTATAGTTGAAAAGGAAAGGCGGGATTGGTAAAGCTTTTAGAGTCTTGATGGCGATGTAGGACAAGTCGTCAACTCTTTTTTAATCTATTTTTCAGTTATGTATTTATTCAATTTATTAATTCATTTATTTGTTTATTTGTATATTTACTGGGATGGTGGAATATTGTATCGTTTTGCTAATCATTTATATGTATATATATATATATATATATATATATATATATATATATATATATATATTTATATATATCTGATTTGTTTTAATTGTGTGTTTGTTTTAATATCTGCTGAAGAGGATCACAGTGATCGAAATAAACGAATATTTTTACTTTAGTCTATTCCTTTCCGAAAGTGGGTCAATAGTATAATTGTGTTTATTTGCTTACTATGTTTCTAAAACTAATCATCTTAACATGGGGAGACAGCATAACATAAGTTCTAGCGTGGCAGAGGAAAAAAGAAACCTAAAACGTAAAGAAGAAAGTTGAGACATTATGACAAACTTATAAAGGCGGATGAAGAAGACACTGATCCTGGTTCAAGAACGATAAGTTTGCGTTCAAGAAAGCCAGTCTTATGTTCAAAAACGATGAACATTATGTTGATATACTTTAACAACTCTTCTTTCTGAGAATTTTTAAAGATGATAAAACGGAGGAACGAAATAATGGAATTATGATTACCATTGAGGGCAATGAAATATGACACACCGTCTATCTTTGTTTTGCAAATGTATCTTTTGTTATAGATTTAGTATATTTCAAATATACACCTTTCTATATAATCAAAATAATATTTGGTTAAATGTGTTAACACAACAATGTGGTGCAGATCCGTGTGTTCTTTTAAGTACATCGGCAGAGGTCCTATAAGACGACGCGTTAACTTCATCTAGTGCAGCGTTTCTCAACCTTTTTACCCTTGCGTAACCTTTAAACCAAACTGCATGTCTTAAGAAACACCTGCGCAAAAAAAAAGGAAAAAAGAAAAAAGGTATACCGTATTTCTCATTTTATTTTCATCGTAATAATAGGTTAGATAGGATGATGACTACATTACATTATTACAATAACCAAGAACATGTGCATGTTTAGTTATATTACATATATGAAATTAAATAAAAAAAATCAAAAGTGCATTAGCTTATCTCACTTGTTCACGCGGAACCTTTAGGGACCTTTTGCGGAACCTTATGGGTTCCGGGGAACCTTGGTTGAGAAACGCTGATCTAGTGCATGGTTGGGTCACTCCCGCAATGAAAACGTGTATATGTTACAGTAAGAACACGTACCTAGGGATTACGCGTAATCCCTGAATGTTTCAGTGAATACGCGTAATCCCTGAATGTTTCAGTGAATACGCGTAATCGCCGTTTCACTAACCTAACCTAATCTAACCTAACCTAACCTTAGGTTAGGTTAGGTTAGTGAAACGGGGATTACGCGTATTCACTGAAACATTCAGGGATTACGCGTAATTCCTAGGTACGTGTTCTTACTGTAACATATATAAAGCAATTACGACCAAAGCACGGGCGACGAGTCGAGGGAATTGTACATCGTGGTCCGCGAACTCGGAAAGAGAAAGAAGGAAAGAATGTCTTCTGGAATGAACAACGACACGCCGGTTGCATGTCACCGGATACTTCCTAAGGTATTTTATCTCCAGACATAAATTACCTCCGGAACTTCATCCATCACAAGTAAACATCAAGTGACATCGTTAACACTTCGAAGTTCTCGACATCCTAATTGGCCTGGAGACCAAGGAGGATTTGGACTTCGAAGTCCTCGACGTCCCACTTGGCCTGGAGACCAAGGAGGATTTGGACTGCGAAGTTCTCGACATCCCACTTAGCCTGGAGACCAAGGAGGATTTGGACTTTGAAGTTTTCGACATCCCATTTGGCCCGGAGACCAGGGAGGATTTGGACTTCGAGGTTCTCGAAATCCCACTTGGCCTGGAGACCAAGGAGGATTTAGGCTTCGAAGTTCTCGACATACCACTTAGCCTGGAGACCAAGGAGGATTTGGACTTCGAAGTTCTCGACATCCCACTTGGCCTGGAGACCAAAGAGGATTTGGACTTAGAAGTTCTCGACATTCCACTTGACTCGAGTCCAAGAAGATTCCCTCCGGACGTGGAGGAAGAAAGAGTTCGATAATTTGGTTAAACATAAACCGAGGAACTCGAAGTAAAACGAGAGAAAAAAAATAATAATGAAATAAAAATACATAAAACGAAATTAAAATAAAACGAAGAGCGTAGTGCAACATTGTTGCAAAGGCAATTTGTAAAGTTGAACGTGATCAGCTAGAAGAGTCTGTTGTTTTGCTTGTTTGTTTGTATGTTTGTTTACTTGTTTGTTTACTTGTTTGTAGTTTTCTGGAGGGAGAAAGATATGGAGAGAGGATGAGATTTCTGTATTTATCTGTCATTATTTGTCTGCTTTTTTATTATTATTTCTTTATCATTTATTATTATCTGTCAATTTATCATTATTTACTATTTACCTGTTTGTTTATTATCTAACTTTACCTATTTATTTTTTACTTATTATTATTGATGTTATCATTTTATTCATTTATTTATTTATTTATTATTATTGCTCTTATTATTCATTCATTTATTCATCTTTTTGCATCCGACCTAGTTATGGACCAAAAGGTCTCCTGTTGCCATGCACCTTCTTTTCTATTCATGGAGATAATGTTTCCCTGAAGTAATACCCAGAATGTTGGGAACAGTAGAATGGAGTGAGATAGAGAAATGGGGGCTGAGATATGGAAGGTACATATTGTACGTACATATGTACATATATACACATTAGATTGTGTAAACTTTTTTGCAGGTCCGGTCCTCTAATATGTGTGTGTGTGTGTGTGTGTGTGTGTGTGTGTGTGTGTGTGTGTGTGTGTGTACAGGGGAATGGAGAGAGAAAAGTGGATGAAATGTGGAAGGTACATATCATATGTACATATGTGCATATATACACACATTAGATTGTATCAACTTTTTTGCATGTTATGTCCTTTAATATGTGTGTGTGTGTGTGTGTGTGTGTGTGTGTGTGTGTGTGTGTGTGTGTGTGTGTGTACGTCTTCAGTCTTGCACACACGGGGTGTACAAAATGGCAACTAAAGGTGATTATTTTTTAGTTTCAATTTAGGAATTCCTTCGTTTTAGTGTTCGTAATTACTCTCATATTTGAAGTAACGATGGTATCTTCATTGTCGCAAAATAATTGTCACCAGTATTGTCCTTGCATTCCATATTCTCCTCCTCGCTCTCCACGTCCTCCTCTTCCACGTTCTCCTCCTCGTCCTCCTCCTCCTCCTCCTCCTCCTCGTCCTCCTCCTCCACGTCCTCCTCCTCCACGTTCTCCTCCTCCTCCTTTCCTCGTTCTCCTCCTCCTCCTCCTCGTTCTCCTCCTCCTCCTCCTCCTCCTCCTCCTCGTTCTCCTCCTCCTCCTCCTCCTCCTCCTCGTCCTTCTCCTCCTCGTCCTCCTTCTCATCATCGCTCTCCTCGACCTCCTCGTCGCTCTCCTCCTCCGCCTCGTCGCTATCCTCTTCCTCCTCCTCCTCCTCCTCCTCCTCCTCCTCCTCCTCCTCCTCCTCCTCCTCCTCCTCCTCCTCCTCCTCGTCCTCGTCCTCCTCCTCCTCCTCCTCCTCCTCCTCCTCCTCCTCCTCCTCCTCGTCCTCCTCCTCCTCGTTCTCCTTCACATCATCGCTCTCCTCGACTTCCTCCTCCTCCTCTCCTCGTTCTTTCCTCGCTCTCCACCTCCTCGTCCTTCTCGTCGTCCTCCTCCTCGTCTTCCTCCTCCTCGTCCTCCTCCTCCTCGTCCTCCTCCTCCTCGTCGTCCTCCTTGTCCCTTTCCTCTTCCTCGTTCTTCTCCTCGTCCTTCTTTTCGTCCTCGTCCTCCTCCTCCTCCTCCTCCTCCTCCTCCTCCTCTTACTACACCTCCTCCTCCTACACCTCCTCCCTTCTCCTACACCTCCTCCTCCTACACCTCCTCCCTTCTCCTACACCTCCTCCCTTCTCCTACACCTCCTCCCTTCTCCATCACGACCACCACCACAACCAACCACACCCACTACAAAAACAACCGATCGCTCGATAGATGTCTGTTTTTACTCCTCTGTTATGTTTAATACTGAAGTTTCTGTATTAACTCAGTGCACATTATAAAAGCACCCCACGCGAGCGCGCGCGCGCGCGTGCACACACAAGGTACATCCGGGTACAAATAGGGTACATTAAGAAAAATATTACCTGATTACTTTACCCTAAAGAAAATAAGGGATTAAATGACACAAGCCTTGGGGGTGAATATAAATAATTATGAATTATTTGTTTACACACACACACACAGTTTTTCTAAAGGAATACAGCGCTGTGGTACAAGTGACTTGGGTTCTGCCTCTTATGTATAAAACCTTCAGATGGATATTATTCGTTGAAATAGATAGAATAAGTAGATAATTGAGTAAATGATGTATTAGCTTCTCCATGGAATACAATAAGCAAGTTCGTTCCTGGGCGTTGAAGTCTCCAGAGACATGAGATTGCATTGTGGGACTTTGGAAAAGGTAACAACAAGCGTTTAACTATGACGGGGTGTTAAAGTGATTATCTTTTTTTTTTTTTTTTTTGTATTTTTCTGTTGTGGAATATTTCGTAGATTGTATGCGCGGTCGTAGAGTAAAAGGGAAGAAATCGTCTCGCGTTTCTACCAACAACAACACCCAGGGCTACTGTCCTTTTTTTTTTTTTTTTTATCATTTTTTATCATTTCTTATCTTATTTTATTCTATTTTGTTTTGTTTTATTTATTTATTTGATTTATTTTATTTGTTTATTTTATTTATTTTATTTGATTATTTTATCTATTTTATTATTTTATTTGTTTTATTTGTTTCATTTATTTGTCATTCATTTCATTTATTCTATTTATTTTATATTATGTTATTTATGATATTTATTTTATTTGTTTGATTTATTTTATTTATTTTGGTTGTTTTATTTATTTTATCTTTTATTTATTTATCTTATTTATTTATTCTATTAATCTTATTTGTCTATTTTATTGATTTATTTTATTTACTTATTTATTTACTTTATTTTATTTTATCTTATTTTATTTTATTTTTGAGTACGAGGTGGCGACTAGTTTCCATCATATAGGAATGTTTAGTGACTTGACCAATAGATTGTCTCTATAGTCCTTAAGATATCGACTGTACAAAACAGAAACTTACTAAAACTACATGTTGGGTTCATTTGCCTCCAGGGATTTCGATCACTAGAAGACCACAGTTCATTGTGTGATCACATTTTTCTTTATAATTCATAGAGTGTATCCGTTCTTAATGGTTTAACCAAATCCCCGCATTGACGGTAAAGTAAATCTAAATAATTGTTGTAGAATTAAACTTAAATATGGAAAGTACTTATGTTGATTTACTTAATATTATTGTTATCTATTTTATTTGTTTGTTTATTTCATTTGTTATTTATCCATGTATTTATTCATTACACGTACACACACATACACACACACACACACACACACACACACACACACACACACACACACACACACACACACACACACACACACTTTTTTTTTTGTTGACCCCTTTTTTCAAGATATCTATTGTTGATAATCTAACATTCAATTTGAAAGATAGATGAAAACCTTTTATTGTTTCCTTCATAGTTTATCCACTAACAGACTTATGGAAATGTTCCGTGCATATCTCAGAAATAATAGATATGTATATATATATGTATATACGTACATATATATATATATAATATATATATATATATATATATATATATATATGTGTGTGTGTGTGTGTGTGTGTGTGTGTGTGTGTGCGTGTGTGTGTGTGTGTGTGTGTGTGTGTATGTTTACATTTTGAAAAACAAAGGCCCTGGATACTGTATAATGAAATATTACAAAAAAATTCAGTAGACTTAAGGATAAGAAAACCGTGGAACCGAGAGATATTAGATGATTAAAAAACAAGAAGTTGTCACAGACACAAGTATTAGATAAAGCTGTTTCAAAAAAGAAAGAACGACATAATTAAAACAATGTTACCGACAATATTTGTATCTGGAACTTTTATGGTCATATGCAAGAGGATATGAATAAAAGAGTATATGAAAATGTAAACTTGTGTACGTACATATCTCCAGACTAAATTGCCTTTCAGAACTTTGAATAACAAATCGAATTCAAAATTGGCTTTAGAATGGTTTGTTCCTTACCTTATGCAATGCTGTTCATTAGCTTCCAGGAGAAGACTACTTCAACATCGAATGAAATCACTAAGAGTGCACTAACATTAGGCGGCACATTAGTATAGCATATAAACTTGTGTACGTACATATCTCCAGACTAAATTGCCTTTCAGAACTTTGAATAACAAATCGAATTCAAAATTGTCTTTAGAATGGTTTGTTCCTTACCTTATGCAATGCTGTTCATTAGCTTCCAGGAAAAGATTACTTCAACATTGAATGAAATCGCTAAGAGTACACTGAAATTAGGCGGCACATTAGTATAGCATGCTATTTGCTATTACTACTCCGTTTGAATAGAAACAATTTCGGTTACAATACTCTAGATTTCCGTAAGAATATCTTAATGATATGTCCAACAGTTGTATGGGTTTAACTTCTCTTAGTCTGTAATTTAGCTTTTCACTATATGACGCAAGAGTAATTTGATATTCGGAAACTTGAAAAACAAAACGTAATCAAAATCGTGTCTACTCAAACGAAGTAGCAAAGCAAGTAACACGCTAGGGAGAAATGCCTAGTATGCTGCCACATTACCACTTATTTTCGGATTCGGAGCACTTTGGGATTTCGGTGGACTTGAAGAGGTGCACAGTCCCAAGTTGGAGAGCTTTTGGTGTAGAAGATTGTTACATGGTTATCGTGGAACCGAGTGCGAAATTAGTCATTCTTAGCAATTTTCACGCGATTGAAGTGCAGTAAATTGATCCAGTAAATTTGACAGTTTCTCCTCAGTAATTGATTTCTAAAGCGTTTCCATCGACCCAATTCGAGGTAGTTTTACCTGTTAATTAAAGTGCAGTAAATTAATGTAGTAAATTTGACAGTTTCACTTCTGTAATTGGATTTCAAAAGCGTTTCCATCCACCAAATTTGAGGTAGTTTTATCTGTTGATTGTAGATTTTTCTTGTATATGAAAAAAATTCTGTAGTTTCTACTAGATAAATTTAACAATCAGATAGAAACATAATTCATATACAAGAATGTACAAAACTAGTTTAAAAATATCAGAACATACCGATGAAGAAAAAAATATTATGTTGTAAAAAATGTACATTTATGATTAAATGTTTTCATGGAAATGGATTATGTATTTCAGTCGGTATGTGGCAATCCTTCTGAAGTGAAATTGTAGAAAGATTTCTTCGGGTGGAAATGTTTTTCTACATTTCCCAGGAAGAAATGTATATTTCACGTTATTATAACCTGTAACATTTATTCCATTAAACCGCCTTCACATTTTTTAAACCTCCTTCACATTTTTTAAACATGGTATAAAACAACTATCCAGTTGAGTATTAGTATGTTACAAGATTGACCATATTCTGTTTTTAGTTTCGTTATGTTAGATTTTTTTTTAAATAGATTATTCATTTTCAATTTCCAATTCCCCTTTACGGAAAAAAAAACTAAAGTACTATTTGTTAGTTATATTACAACATTTACCGAAATCTATTTTCCGTTTCATCCTAATACATTCTCTGCATAAGAGATTATGCACTTTTTATTTCCAATTTCCACCTTGACGACATCCATGGTTCCCCCGTTTTCGGAATAATGCTTATTTCATTACGGAAATTACGTTATACCGCGCGAAAGTGAGAAAATTATTGGCTCAGGCTGCCAGTATGAAGAAAGAAAAAATCGAAAAGGAAAGAACTGACAACCTGACAGTTTGCGGATAAGAAAAAGCTATTCTGCGCAAAGAGGTGGGCTGTCAGGGATCGGTGCTGGCGCCCGTACCCCGTCCGGTAGTGTCATATCGGTAATCTGCGAAAGAGAAATTATTAAGTGAAATATATCTGTATCCGCCGTATGTGTGTGTGTGTGTGTGTGTGTGTGTGTGTGTGGTACACAAATGTTTGGAAATTATATTAATTAATGCACAAGGGTTTTTAAATAGCTTTGGATTATACAAAACCAAAATTGAATAATTTCTCACAAAACCTTTGTTATACGAATGTTGTCAAAATTAAAATAGAATTTATTTAGTAAGGATACCGTAAACATTAACCTAGCAAAAATTAAATATTAAGTAATGTAAATGTTTTAGGTGAACATGGCCGAAAGAGATTCTATGAATTACAGACGAACGCAGAAAAATTATTTTAAAGAAATCTACAATGAGACGGGCGTCATGGTGACTGAGAAAAAATCATATGATAAACAAAAGTGTAATTGGACGGGGAGGGGGGAGGACACAAATTCTTAAATTTCACTGTACGTATACAAAAGCCACAAGAGAAAACACATTACCAAACACACACACACACACACACACACACACACACACACACACACACACACACACACACACACACACACACACACACACACACACACACACACACACACACACACACACACACACACACACACACACACACACACACACACATATATATATATATATATATATATATATATATATATGTTGTTGCTGTAAAGGACGGTACAATACTTTCCTCCATCCAAAACGTTTTAACAGAGTTTCCTACTAAACTGGAAACGTCATTCTTCCTTAGAACGTACGTCAGCTTAGAACAGAAACATAACAAAGCGAAGTAATCTTTAACTGACATAATCCAGGATTGAGCGGATTCAGTGTCACATAAAACGATAGGAGAAAGAACGTTCGAGAACGTTTTCCCTGAAGCCATACGACGCGTTTCCAATTTAGGAACAGTAAAAAAAAAAAAAAAAAAAAAAAAAAAAGTTTGTTTCAGAAGTACTGTGATGAAGAGTTTGGTATTGTGAACATGGCATATAAACACTGAAGTAAGGATAGATATTGCCTGAAGTTGAAGTGAAACCATTAGACTGATTTCAGAAGATAAGCTATTATGGCAGCGTTTCTCTTCCCCGGAACTCTAAGGTTCTGCAAAAGGTCCCTAATGGTTCTGCGAGAACAAGTGAGATAAGCTAATGCACTTGTCATTTCTTATTTACAAAGGATTACAAAGGCGGAGCATGCCGACAGGAGACCTTTTGGTCCATATCTAGGTCGGATGCGAAAAAAAATCATAATAATAAAATGATAAAAACTATAATAATGTAAAAAACAAATAAAATACATAAATAAATACATAGGTATAGTTAAATAATAAACAAATAGGTAAAAGGTAAATAATAATAATTGACATATAACTAATAATAAATGAAAATCAGACAGACAAACGATAACAAAACAAAAACAAATAATATAAAAGAATGATAATCATTACAGCATCTTGCTTAGGTGTTTATCTAAATGATTCTTAAAGCTTCGAACTGAACTACATTGCACTACCTGTGCAGGAAATTTATTCCATTCATTAACTACACGGTTGGCAAAGTTGTTTCTACCTACTTCCAAATTGAATTTATTTATATACGTAATATAACTAAACACGCACAATATATTCTTGGTTATTGTAATAAAGTAATATAGACATCATCCTATCTAACCTATTATTACGATGAAAATAAAATGAAAAAGATATGGTATATATATATATATATATATATATATATATATATATATATATATATATATATATATATATATATTGCAATTTATTTTAAAGGTTACGCAAGGGTAAAAAGGTTGAGAAACGCTGTATTATGGTATAATCTTGAACTATTACAGTGAAAGTATTACAGTGTAACCTTACCTTGCATTCGCTCAATTCGGGGTCAGAATCCCGCACTCCTCACCTATTCCTAGCAGGGAATGTTACGTGTCCCCATAGGAGACTGCTTCGGCCGCAGTTAAGGGCCTCTTGGTGTACGCTCCTTACCTTCTATGCTTCCAGACCTATCATAGCGTGACCTTAAACTTAATGGTCATAGTAATGACTGACCTGAAATCTAACGTCAGACGATTTTATTCAGTTATAGGACCCACTATGGACCAGAGTCACGTATCTTTTTAGGATTGAAAGCTAATCTCCAGCCAAAGAGAGAGTTGATCATTTTCAATTTCAACTATCTATTCAGAAGTCCTTTCTATCACCATCTCTGGCCTCTCCTCTTCGGTGCGATGTTTTAAAAAAAAAAAAAAAAAAAAAAAAAAACGAAAATATTCAGTATTTTAGTGGTATATCCTTAGTACATACATACATATACCAAAGGCCTTTTCCCCCTTACAATAGAGGTAGCCAAAAAAACAAAGGCATAAAACCCACTCCCACCCATTCCATCACCACATACTCCACTCCCATCCACCCCTCTCCCTTCCTCTTATCTTGGCTCCTCCTGGATGACGGGTCATTCCTGCATCTCGTCCATTGCCATGGGGGTCCATGGAACACAGGGTGATAGCCACTGGTATAGATATAAGGGCATATACTGTACAGTAGACGTATAGCATAGACAGAAGACCAGTATGCCGACAGGTGACCTACGTATCCATAACCAGGTCTGATGACAGAGAGAGAGAGAGAGAGAGAGAGAGAGAGAGAGAGAGAGAGATTAAGACAGATATAGAGACAGAGATAAAGACAGAGATAGAGACAGACAGACAGAAACTCGTAGAGAGAGACAGATAGAGACAGATAAAAGCAGATAGAGACAGATAGAGGCAGATAGAGATAGAGACAGATAGACAGAAACAGACAGAGACAGACAGAGACAGACGGAGACAGACGGAGACAGACGGAGACAGGCAGAGACAGGCAGAGAGAGAGCGAGGGAGAGAGAGAGAGAGCGAGGGAGAGAGAGAGAGAGAGAGAGGGAGAGAGAGAGAGCGAGGGAGAGAGAGAGAGAGAGAGAGAGAGAGAGAGAGGCGATCCCAATCAGTCAAATGAAACGAACAAAACGAAATAACAATCCGACCGATATTGGAGTATTTTTCCCGGAGACTTTTATGAAAATAAACTTAAAATTTTCGAACCGCATTGTATTCGATTGCCTCGTCTGCAAGTTTGATTAACCTCAACTACGCGGTCATCGACAATAACTCTACCTACATTTAGGCTAGATGTCCGTCTTGATCGTTTGAGAAATTAGATACGAAATCTAGAATATTATACATCGTATAGCTCTGGTAACAAGACTCCATCCATTCAGAACAGCTTCAGATGTCACTGCACTGTGGGGGGAAAGCATTCAAACAATTGTGTTTGAATAATTTTGAAAACTATTTCACTGAACTATTCTCCTGTTCTTAAATGTAACTGGTATACAGGCGTATTAGATCTAGATTTAGATTAAAGACCTTTTCAATATGTATTTCAATAATAAATTCTGGTATCTACTATCGTCGTAATATGAATATGCTGTGCAAGTTCATAGGTAAAACTAAGTTATTAAGAATACAAAATATTAACATAAAACTGAATATATGTTGAAAAATTCAATAAATCTATATGACCAAGGGGGTTAGAGCGTCTCTGCCTGTGGCGGAAGTTGAGATGACGCTAGTCGCACCCATCCACCAGCGAGTTGGACCAAGGGCATGGTTGATCAAATTCCACGCTACAAAGTCCTCTGTAAGGGGCACCATTTTAGCCTCCTGAGAGGAAGAGTCCGCTACGTTGTAAGCATAGGAACGTATGGTTATGTGGGGCTGTTAACTGCGCAATTCAGCAGCTGGTCGCGGTGGTTATGAATAGACACTGAAGTCCTGGGTTGTTTGAGTTACTTGTGGCTATGATGAAACACTTTATGAAAGAATTAGTCCGGGCTTTTGGACTAGAAGCAGGGTAGCCAGATTCTGAACACAACATTATCGTACAACTATGTAATAAACATCGAAAATTATCGTACAAATCGTACGAAATACAGAAAAGTATCGTACAAACTGTGCGATAGTGAAGAACACTCGTACATCGTAAAGAGGGTTAAGTAATCGTATAATGTACGATAATTATCGTACGTATGGCATCCCTGACTTGAAGGCGGGTCTGTACAGCAGTATCGTCACTGTGGAAAACATGTGTTTTATTTGTCTTGTTGTCTATTTATTTGATATATTTTGTTTATTCGTTTCATTTATTTCTTTATCTTTTGTTTATTTTCTGTTTATGGTTTATGTCTATTTTTTGTTTATTTGTTTTTATCAATTTATTCATTTTTCTATTTACATCAACTCCGAAGACAATTGTGTAATATAGTAATAAATGGTTACTTAACATATGCTCTGTTTATAGAATATATATATATATATATATAATTATATATATATATATATATACATATATACATATATATATATATGTGTGTGTGTGTGTGTGTGTGTGTGTGTGTGTGTGTGTGTGTGTGTGTGTGTGTGTGCGTGTGCGCGCGTGCGTATCATACCCAAAACATGACGTACAGCATTCCCCACACGACATAGCACGTCACAATATCTTCAGCATATCATGATACGATCATGCTGAGGTGACATACGTACGTGACACGGTGCTGTCGTCAGCAACGAGTAACGTGACATTATGCTGACTCCTGGAGAAGTAGCATGAGATGAGGAATGTCCAGGACGACATAGGAAGAGAATGACACTGTTGGAGTGGCACTTGACTAGCACGAGGGCGATCCACAACAGGAAATGGGTTCCCCTCCAAGGTTCACCTTGAGGCTGGTGACTAAGTGCACACGTGCAAACGAGGAACGGGGGTGTAGGACGAGGAGGAGGGGGTGGAGGCGTAGGAGGAGGAGGAGGGGTTGGAGGTGTAGGAGGAGGAGGAGGAGGAGGGAGTGGAGGTGTAGGAAGAGGAGGAGGGGGTGGAGGTGTAGGAGGAGGAGGAGGAGGAGGAGGAGGAGGGAGTGGAGGTGTAGGAGGAGGAGGAGGGGTGGAGGTGTAGGAGGAGGAGGAGGGGGTGGAGGTGTAGGAGGAGGAGGAGGGGGTGGAGGTGTAGGAGGAGGAGGGGTGGAGGTGTAGGAGGAGGAGGAGGGGGTGGAGGTGTAGGAGGAGGAGAAGGACGAGGAGGGGGTGGAGGTGTAGGAGGAGGAGGAGGGGTGGAGGTGAAGGAGGAAGTGGAGGGGGAGGTAGTACAGGAGGAGGAGGGGAAGAGGTTGAAGTGATTAATAATGGGGGAAGAGGGGGAGAAGGAGGAGGAGCGGAAGAAGGAGGAGAAGGAAGGGAGGAAGAGAAGGGGGAGGCGGTGGAGGGGAGGAAGAGGAGGGTGGGGAGGCGGAGGAGGGGTGAAGGAGGAGGAGTCGGTGGAGGAGGTGAAGGTAGTGTTGGAAGAGGCAGAAGAAAATGGCAGGTGGAAGAGGAAGGAAGGTGGAAGAGGAAGGTGGAAGAGGAACGGAGGTGGAAGAGGAGTGGGAGATGGAAGAGTAGAAGAGGCGGAAGAGGAGGAGGAGGAGGAGGAGGCGGAGATATAATAGGAGGTAGAGGAGAAGATGATGGGGGAGGGGGGAGGAGGAGGAGGAGGGGGATAGGAGGAGGGGGAGGAGGAGGAGGAGGAGGATAGGAGGAGGAGGAGGAGGAGATGTAAGAGGAGGTAGAGGAGAAGATGATGGAGGAGGGGGAGGAGGAGGAGGAATAGGATAGGAGGAGGAGGAGGAGGATAGGAGGAGGAGGAGGAGAGGGGATGTTGTGTGTGATGATGGTGAATGTGATCGTGGTGATGCTGGGTGGCGATGATAATATATTGGTGATAAATGGTGACGATGAGAGGTGTGATTTAGTGATGACGTACAATGAAATCTATCACATTCGTAGTGACGTAGATTGTGACGCGAATAGTGATCGTGTTATTGGTTGTCAAAATGATAGTGACAATGATAATTATGTTCATGGTTA
>NC_134803.1:44555132-44560132 GCF_046742065.1 Oratosquilla oratoria | reverse complement strand
TATATGTATATATATATATATATATATATATATATATATATATATATATATGCAAAGTAGACCACTTGGAAAAAGAAACTAACGAAGCAGAGCGCTTTCGTATATTACACGTTCAGTGCAAAAAGTACATGTACTTTTTGCACTGAAGATGTAATATACGAAAGAGCTCTGCTTCGTTAGTTTCCTTTCCCAAGTGGTTTACTTTGCATGAGTGAACACACGTACCCGTGTTCTTATTAGCATATATATATATATATATATATATATATATATATATACATGTATATATATATGTATATATATATATGTATATATATATATGTGTATGTATATATGTATATGTATGTATATATGTATATATATGCATATATATTTATATGTATATATATGTATATATATGTGTATGTATATATATATATATATATATATATATATATGATGTAAGCGGAATAGGAAACACAGGAGTCTTGGTCTTGAGTTTATTCCTGTATATGTTTCGCAGGTATACTTTTTCCTATTCCACTTACATCAACCTGTCAGAATGTCTCAATATATATATGTGTATGTGTATATATATATATATATATATATATATTAATTTTCTTTTTCTTTTTCTTTTTCTTCATCTTTTCAGGTCTCTCCCTGCCACTCTTTTTGTTAAATGTGAATCGAACACTGATCGGTACATTTGTTAGCAGATCCATCCAGTTATTGCAGGGCTAGAATTTGATTGTGGCCCTTTTTTCCTGCACTATTGCTTTAAAACATTTTCCCACGCTCCATGATATTTCCCGAGGTCGGGGTCTGTCGAAATATTTCCACGTCGAACCGCCGGCATATCGCCCCTTTTCGACGTATTGTACTTTTGCGACGCGACTGTACCCAGTTGTTTGAATGCGCATATTATACCGAATGCTTTATGCTATCTCTAAATTGAAATGAATTCTTTTGTCTACCTGGTACCGGAGGCCTTGCGTGTGCTGCGTTTGTATGTATGACTACAACACTTTATTCAAAAAGAAAAAGAAAATGTATGGGGTGTTTTCTCGAATACAATATTTGCATCTTGCTACGGCCACGTCACGTTAGCGGCGTGAAGATTTATTCGCGAACTTAAAATCCTTCAGACGTTAAATTAAAAATCTTCGTGGGGATGAATACATCAGCATAAGAAGAAGATGAGAAAATGATGACAACATTAAATCCGCGACATGGGGGAGATGCAAACTATTTACCAACATTTGCGAAGACGTGTAATCTAACGCAATTGATTTTGAAAGCGTACTCGTCCTTATCATCCTAAGGCTTGTACGTCATGAATTTTCAATGGCATCACAAACACAGTTCTAGATTTTCAGATAAAAGTGACTCAAACCTTAGGAAGGACTTCTTAAATAAACTAAAACAAACCTAGACATAACAAAGGATTTTTTCTCTCTATATTGGATCTTCATTTGTTTCGACGAAAATGACTCGAACCTTAAGGGCCATTTACATGGCCAAACGGTTTGTCAAACCCGGTTTAAGGTGGCGTTTGATCATGTGAATGGGGCATTTGGTTGTCAAACATGTTTGACAAACGTGTTTCACAACCAAACACCCCATTCACACGGTTAAACATCACTTCAAACACTTGTTTGACAAACCGGGTTTGACAAACCGTTTGAACGTGTAAATGGCTCTTTAGGAAGGACCTCTTAGGTAAACTAACACGAACCTAGACACGAGTATACATACATAACAAAGTATCATTTTCTCTCGACATGAACGTGGGCTCGAAAGGGAAGACCTTATTTCCTTAATAAGGGTGGTTAAGGTATCCCTTTTTCCCCTTACAACGGTGAGGGAGGTGGGAGCGAATCAGTATATATACCACTATATGTAGAATGTATTAAATTCCAGTTAACTCCTTTCCATCTTAGCTTCTAAGGAAGGAATGTATCTTGTTATTCCTAAGAGATGACGGTTTCTTGTTGCAAATGTTCTCAATATAGAATGATATATTTGTCTTTAACTGAATCAAATCATGTGTTTGGCCATAATTACACACACATGCACACACGCGCGTGCACGCACGCACACACACGCACACACACACACACACACACACACACACACACACACACACACACACACACACACACACACACACACACACACACACACACACACACACACACACACACAGACGTGTGCGTGCACAGTACATAATACCGAAGATATACGTGTATCATTGTTGGCCTGTGCGCGCAAGTAGGGCATTTTTTTTCTCAAGTGTGTTTCCTTATATAATTCATGAGTCTTTTTCTTTCTTTTTTTGTACTAATAATTGTACTAAATGCAATGTTTTTTTTTTTTTTGCTCGTAGTGGAGCTTTGACGTGAGAGAACGATTTTCAACATTGACAAGGTCTTTTCTTGTCTCTCAAAGTGTATAAAACAAAGCTAACGGGCATTGCGCCTCGATGCATGCACTAGTCCATCAGTTTTTCTTTTCAAGTTCAGTTGGCCAGATACACAGTTCTGAGCGTCAATACATCACTCGATTGTTGATGGCGGGTGTCTGGTAGGTGCGCTAACAAACTCACTTTTTATTTATTTATTTGGTTATTATTTTTTATTCATTGTTTTTTATTTTTATTTCTATTTATTTTTCTTGTTTTTTGTTTTTATTCTTAATTATTTTATTCTTATTTTTATTTTATTTTTTATTTGTATCTTATTTCTATTTTATTTTTTATTTGTATCTTATTTTTATTTTATTTTTTATTTGTTTCAATTTATCTTTTTTTTTTTTTTTTTTTTTTTTTTATAAATGCTGAGAAGCGACGCCAATCCCGTTGATTGATTCACTTGATATTCTTGTCGGAATTATCGTGACTTCAAGTATTTTATCATTCACAATACAAGTTTTTGTTTATTCGTTTATTTTATTTTTTTTATTGCTCTTCTTATTTGTTTCTTTCCTTCATACATTCTTCCCTTCCCTTCATACATTCTTCCCTTTCCTTCCCTTCATACATTCTTCCCTTCCCTTTCCTTCATACATTCTTCCCTTCCCTTTCCTTCATACATTCTTCCCTTCCCTTTCCTTCATACATTCTTCCCTTCCCTTTCCTTCATACATTCTTCCCTTCCCTTTCCTTCATACATTCTTCCCTTCCCTTCCCTTCATACATTCTTCCCTTCCCTTTCCTTCATACATTCTTCCCTTCCCTTTCTTTCATACATTCTTCCCTTTCCTTTCCTTCATAAATTCTTCCCTTCCCTTTCCTTCATACATTCTTCCCTTCCCATTTCTCTTCCTTCGTAATTCCCCATTTTCCTCTTCTCCTTTCTTCTCCTTATTTTCCTCTCCACTCTCCCCAATCTCTCGCTCTTTCTTCCTCTTCCTCTCTTTCTCTCCCTCTTTCCCTCTCTTTCTCTCTCCCTCTTTCCCTGTTTTCCAGCCTTCCATCCTTATTATTTCTCTTCTTTTACTCTTTTTATCCACATATTGCTTTGTTTATGTATCTATCTATATTATTGCATATTGTTGTACATTATTTTTTTCGCCTGTCGCACTTTTAATCTATTTGTTTTTTCATATATTGTTTTATCTGTTCATTTCTTTATCTTTTTATCTGATTTTATTGTGTTTCAGTTATTCGTTTATTTGTTCACCTGACCATCTTTCTATGTTTACCAATTCACATATTGCTTTATTCATTTATTAATTTTATCGTATTCTGTTTATTCATTTGTTGTATTCACCTCCCACTCCATGTTATTCTGATTCACACATTACTTTACTCATTTATTCAAATATTGTATCCTATTTATTCATTTGTTATATTCACCTGACCATCTCAATGTTTACCAATTCACATATTGCTTTACTCATTTATTCGTTTTATTGTATTCTATTTATTCATTTGTTATATCCATTTGTTATATTCACTATATATCTCTATGTTTACCAATTCAAATATTGCTTGACTCATTTGTTCGTTTCATTGTATTCTCTTTATTCATTTGTTATATTCACCTGACCATCTCTGTTAACCAATTCACACATTGCTTTACTCATTTATTCGTTTTATTGTATTTTCTTTATTCATTTGTTATATTCATTTGTTATGTTCACCATATGTCTCTATGTTTACCAATTCACACATTGCTTTACTCATTTATTCGTTTTATTATATTCTCTTTATTCATTTGTTATATTCACCTAACCATCTCTGTTTACCAATTCACATATTGCTTTACTCATTTATTCATTGTATTGTATTCTCTTTATTCATTTGTTATATTCATTTGTTATATTCACTATATATATCTATGCTTACTAATTCACATATTGCTTTACTCATTTATTCGTTTTATTGTATTCTGTTCATTTGTTGTATTCACCTGACCATCTCTGTTTACCAATTCACATATTGCTTTACTCATTCGTTTTATTGTATTCTATTTATTCATTTGTTATATCCATTTGTTATACTCACTATATATCTCTATGTTTACCAATTCACATATTGCTTTACTCATTTATTCATTTTATTATATTATCTTTATTCATGTGTTATATTCACCTGACCATCTTTGTTTACCAATTCACATATTGCTTTACTCATTTATTCGTTTTATTGTATTCTCTTTATTCATTTACTATATTCACTGTATATCTCTGTTTACCAATTCACATTTTGCTTTACTCATTTATTCGTTTTATTGTATTCTCTTTACTCATTTGTTATATTCACTATATATATCTATGTTTACCAATTCACATATTGATTTACTCATTTATTCGTTTCATTGTATTCTCTTTATTCATTTGTTATATTCATTTGTTATATTCACTTTACATCTCTGTTTACCAATTCACCTATTGTTTTACTCATTTATTCGTTTTATTGTATTCTGTTTATTTGTATTCACCTGACCATCTTTGTTTACCCATTCACATTGCTTTACTCATTTATTCGTTTTATTGTATTCTCTTTATTCATTTGT
>NC_134803.1:44542632-44545132 GCF_046742065.1 Oratosquilla oratoria | reverse complement strand
TAAGAGTGCTTTCCATATGTTCCCTCTCTCTTCCTTCCTCTGCCTCCTCCTGTGCTTCCTCTACCTCTTCTATCCTCTTCCTCCTCCTCTTCCTCCTCTCCCTCCTATCCCTCCGCACCCTCCTCCTCCTCCTCCTCCCTCCTCCTCCTCCTCCTCCTCCCTTCTCCTCTTCCTCCTCTCCCTCCTTTCCCTTCTTTCTCTCTTCTTTCTTCTCTCCTTTCTCTCCTCTCCCTCTTCTCCCTCCTCTCCCTCCTCTCCGTCCTCGTCCTACTCTCCCTCTTTTCCTTTCTCTCCCTCCTTTCTCTCCTCTCCTTCCTTTTCTTCCTCTCCCTCCTTTTCCTCCTCTCCCTCCTCTCACTCCTCTACCTCCTCTTCCTCCTTTCTCTTCTCTCCCTTCTCTCCCTCCTCGCCCTCCTCTCCCTCCTCTTCCTCCTCTCCTTCCTCTCCACCCTCTTCCTAATCTCCCTCGTCTCTCTCCTTTCCATCCACTCTCTCCTCTTTCCTCTCCCTCCTCTCCCTCTTTTCCTCTCCTTCCTCTACCTCCTCCCTCCTCTTTCTCCTCTCCTTCCTCTCCACTCTCTTCCTAATCTCCCTCCTCTCTCTCCTCTCCCTCCTCTCTCCTCTCCCTCCTCTCTCCTCTCCCTCCTCTCTCCTCTCCATCCTCTTCTTCCTCTCCATCCTCTTCTTCCTCTCCCTCCTCTTCTTCCTCTCCCTCCTCTTCTTCCTCTACACACTCAAACACGTTTGTCTCTTTTGCCTCCTTGGCCCACTTTGCCTTTTCACCCTCGTCTTCCTCCTCTCTCTCCTCTCTCTCTTCTCTCCCCTCTCTCTCCTCTCTCTCTTCTCCCTCCTCTCCATTCCCTCTCTTCTCTCACTCCTCTCCGTCCTCTTCCCCCAGTTTTCCTCTTTCACATGTTCCTCCTCTCCTTTCTCTTCTTCTTCTTCCTCCTCTTCCTTCACTTCTGCTTCTTCAGTTCGACTAGACCCTGAATGGCCTTCTTGCACGTGTCCTCCTCCCCCTCCTCCTTCCGCTCCTCCTCCTCCTCCTCCTCCTCCTCCTCCTCCTCCTTCTCCCCCTCCTACTCCTCCTCCTCCTCCTCCTCCTCCCCTGCCTTGCATATTCCTCCGATGTCTGCATTTCATTTCCACCTCTCATGCAGCAGTCTTCTTCACCTTTCCAAGGTCTCGTATCTCCTCCTCTTCCTCCTCCTCCTCCTCCTCCTCCTCCTCCTCCTCCTCCTCCTCCTCCTCCTCCTCCTCCTCCTCTTCTTCCTGCTCCTACTCTTCTTCCTGCTCCTACTCCTCCCTTTTTTCCCTGTTCCTACTCTTCCTTGTCCTTATCCTCGTTACCCTCCTCCTCTTCTTCCTCTTCCCATTCCTCTTCTTTGTCATGTTCTTTGTCCCCGTCTTCCTCTTTCCAATTTTTTTCTTTTCTTTTCCTACTCCGGGCCCCCTTCCTCCTCTTCCTCATCCTCTTCCTCCTCTTCCTCCTCCTCTTCCTCCTCCGCCTCCTCCTCTTCCTCTTCTTCCTCCTCCGCTTCCTCCTCCTCTTCCTCCTACTCCTCCTCCTCCCCTTCCTCCTCCTACTCCTCCTCTTCCTCCTACTCATTTTCCTCCTTATCTTCCTCCTTATCTTCCTCCTCCTCCTCCTTCTCCTCCTAGTCCTCCTCCTCCTTTTTCTCTTTATCCCATGACCTACTGATGCTCAGGGTGGGGGGCTGGAGCGGATCGTAAGAGACGGGCGTAAGAGAAAATCATCTCCCCCACCGCCCATCCTCAGAAGCTATTGGAAAAAACGAGTGTTTATCCACTTCCCTCCCCCGAGAGAAAGAGAAAGAGAGAAAGAGAGAGCGAGAGAGAGAGATAGAGAGGGAGAGCTAGAGCAAGAGGGAGAGCGAGAGGGAGAGGGAGAAGGAGAGAGAGAGAGAGAAGAGAGAGAGAGAGAGAGAGAGAGAGAGAGAGAGAGAGAGAGAGAGAGAGAGAGAGAGAGAGAGAGAGAGAGAGAGAGAGAGAGAGAGAGAGAGAGAGGGTGGGGGGAGAGCGAGAGAGGGGGAGAGCGAGAGACAGAGAGAGAGACAGAGAGAGAGACAGAGAGAGAGAGAGAGAGAGAGAGAGAGAGAGAGAGAGAGAGAGAGAGAGAGAGAGAGAGAGAGAGAGAGAGAGAGAGAGAGAGGGGAAGAGAGAGGTAGAGAGATAAAGAGATAAAGAGAGAGAACTAGTGAACAACCCAACTCCAAATGTCAAACGTTCATAAATACAATTATCTTGGTTCTTGCACCTCAATCTTGTCATGTATTTTTTTTTATTTACATATAATAAGAAACAGTTTAAAGGCAAATAATGTTATATAAGATGAAATAAAACTGTATGAAAACCCACATTAGCCCACCAAAATGAAATATGCGAATGAAATACATAAACGAATAGGAATAATTAAGTTTGAGGCCGAATACTTATTAGGGAAATTGTCTTCAGTCCCCTTACGTGAGAGAACGAAAAA
>NC_134803.1:44532632-44537632 GCF_046742065.1 Oratosquilla oratoria | reverse complement strand
CTTCATCCTTCATGCGTCACTTCCGGACCCCCCTACCCTCTCCCCTCCTCCTCCTCTCCTCCTCCCCTCCTCCTCCCCCACCTCCAACCCGACTTGACTCCTCCCGCTGTTGCTTGTATACACCGGTAGCCGCTCCCACCTCTTCCTCCTCCTCCTCCTCCTCGTCTTCCTACTCCTCCTCCTCTTCCTCGTCTTTCTCCTTCGCTTCCTCCTCCGCTTCCTCCTCCTCTTACTCCTCTTTTTTCTCTCCCGTTTCTCTTCCTCCTCTTCTTCCTCCTCTTCCTCTTCCTCCTCCACCTCTTCCTCCTCCTCCTCCTCCTCCTCCTCCTCTTCTTTTTCTCCTGTTTCTCTTCCTCTTTCTCTTTCGTCTCCATTTTATCCTTGATTTCCTCTTTTGTCTCCTTTTTTATTTCTCTTCTTTTCTTTCTTTTCTTCTTTTTCTTTTTTCCTCTCCCCATCTCCTCTTCTTCAATTTTCTGTCTCTCCCCCTCCTCCTCCTCCTCCTCCTCCTCCTCTTCCTCCACCTTCTTATTCTTCTCCTTCCTCTTGTCTCCTCTCCCTCATCCTCTTTCTGCTTCCATTCCTAATCCTCCTCGTCCTCCTCTTCTTCCTCCTCTTCCTCCTCTTCTTCCTCCTCTTCCCCCTCCCCCTCCTCTTCCTCCTCTTCCTCCTCCTCTTCCTCCTCCTTCTTCCTCCTTCCTCCTCCTTCCTCCTCCTCCTCCGTTCATTAATTTTCTCCCTCTTCCTCATTCCACTTACTCGTGCACATCATCCTCATTGCTTCCTCCACAAAGACTCAATCACCACTGTCTCGTTTTTGCTCTTCCTCCTCCACTTTCTTACTTGACCTTGTACAACACACTGAGATCCTTCTTCTCCTTCTCCTCCTCCTCCTCCACACCTCTTCCTCCTTCTCCTTTTCCTCCTCCTCCTCCTCACCTCTTCCTCCTTCTCCTCCTCCAAACCTCTTCCTCCACACCTCTTCCTCCTTCTCCTCCTCCTCCACACCTCTTCCTCCTCCGCACCTCTTTCTCCTCAGCACCTCTTCTTCCTCCTCCTCCTCCTCTTCCTCCTCCATACCTTTTCATCCTCCACACCTCCTCTTCCTTTTTCTCCTCCACACATCTTCCTCCTCCTTCTCATCCTTCTCCACATCTCGTCCTCCTCCGCACCTCCTCTTCCTCTTCCTCCTCCACACCTTTTCCTCCTCCTCTTTCTCATCCTCACCTCCTCCTTCTCCTCCTCCTCTTTCTCATCCTCACCTCCTCCTTCTCCTCCTCCTCTTTCTCATCCTCACCTCCTCCTTCTCCTCCTCTTTCTCATCCTCCTCCTCCACACCTCTTCTTCTTCCTCCTCCTCCTCCTCCTCCTCGTACGACTCGTCTTCCTTTCCCTGTCTCTTCACTGAGGCTCCCCGCCCCCTTCGTTGCCCCTCCGTTGCCCCTTCAGGCCTCTGCCCTCGCACGTACGTTCTCCTTGCCCTTCTGGCCGCCACCTAATTGCCCTTGGCTTGCCCACTTCACGCGCCTCCCCCGCACCGCTTCATTCCTCCTCCTCCTCCTCCTCCTCCTCCTCCTCCTCTTCCTCCTCCTCCTCGTTGTCTTCGTCGTCGTTCTCCTTCCTCTTCCTCTTCCTTCTCTTCCTGCTCCCGATCTTGGTCTTTCTCCTCTTCTTTCTCTTTTTTTTTCCTCTTTGCCTTCTTACCCTCCTCCTCGTCGTCGTCATTGTCATCATCATCATCATCATCATCATCATCATCATCATCATCATCATCATCATCATCATCATCATCATCATCATCATCATCATCATCATCATCATCACCATCATCACCATAATCATCACCATCATCACCATAATCATCACCATCATCACCATAATCATCATCATCATCACCATCATCATCATCATCATCATCATCATCATCATCCTCATCATCATCATCATCATCATCATCATCATCATCATCACCATCATCACCATCATCATCATCACCATCATCATCATCATCATCATCATCATCATCATCATCATCATCATCATCATCATCATCATCATCATCATCATCATCATCATCATCATCATCACCATCATCACCATCATCATCACCATCATCATCATCATCATCATCATCACCATCATCATCATCATCATCACCATCATCACCATCATCATCATCATCATCATCATCATCATCACCATCATCACCATCATCATCATAATCATCATCACCATCATCACCATCATCGCCATCATCATCACCATCATCATCATCATCATCATCATCATCATCATCACCATCATCATCACCATCATCATCATCATCATCATCATCATCATCATCATCATCATCATCATCATCATCATCATCATCACCATCATCATCATCATCATCATCATCATCATCATCACCATCATCATCACCATCATCATCATCATCTCCTTAATCTTTTTCTGTCCACGCCATCCTTATTAACACAATTTCCTCTAATCCTATTGACCTTGTTCCGAGTTTCTCTTGCAACGTCCATGCAAGACCTTAATTCACTCTCTTTTCTCTCCACCCGAACGCAGTTTCTCCTTTTTCCCCTCTTCTCCTTATTATGCCTGCTGTCGTAATTCTCTCTTTTTATTCCCTCCCCCTTCCCCCCACCCCCCACCGTCTCCTCTCTTCTTCTCCTCTTTAGGTTCTTCCCTCTGGGTCCTTCATACACCCCCAGCGTCCTCCTTCCTCTCTTCTTCCTCTCTTCTTCCTCTCTTCCTCTTTCTTCGGGTTGTCTGCAGAGTCCTCCACTCTAACGACCTCGCTTTACCTGTTGTCTCCTCTTCCTTCCTCTTCCTTCCTCTTCCTCTTCCTCTTCCTTGTCATTCTTGGGTTTTATTGTCTTCTGAATCATCCTTACCACGATCTCCCTCTTACCTCCTTCAATCTGTTACCTCCAACATCCCCAACAAACACACACACACACACACACACACAGAGAGAGAGAGAGAGAGAGAGAGAGAGAGAGAGAGAGAGAGAGAGAGAGAGAGAGAGAGAGAGAGAGAGAGAGAGAGAGAGAGAGAGTCCTAAAATGGTCGACGGACCAGATCGAAAAGTCTTCCACAGTCGCTCCTGATGCGTACGCACGCGTGTGTCTAACCAGTTTCCGATGTACAACATTCCTGCGTCCGTTTTATCGTTCCTCCGCTCTTTTATCTACTCTTTTCATCACTTT
This sequence comes from Oratosquilla oratoria, assembly GCF_046742065.1. NCBI lineage: Eukaryota > Metazoa > Arthropoda > Malacostraca > Stomatopoda > Squillidae > Oratosquilla > Oratosquilla oratoria. The sequence goes on along the minus strand of NC_134803.1, from coordinate 44,534,415 downwards.
TATTCAACTCTTAGGCTCTTCACCCTGCAGACTCGCCTCTCTAGCCCTCTCCAGTAAATAGTCAACTTTGTCTGACAAAGTACTGCTCACAGATAAAATCTGGGCTGGAAGAGGAACAAGCTCTGTTATCAGAGCTAAAGGACAGGCTTCACTGAGCTTTCGTTACTGGACGCAGGGCCGAGAATGGGCTTAACTTAAGCCCCTTTATCATTGCGGAACCACTTCTCTGCTGAATAAAAATGTCTGGTTTTGGAGGAGAGTGTGTAGAGGGAGTGAGTTGGTTTAAAAATTGAAGGACGCGTGTGGTGCTTGGAGAAGCCTGAGGCAGTTCTGCATTTTCGCTCGTTATTAGCATTTCCCTTGTTTCGTTTCGCTTCTTCGATCTCTCTGTCTCTCTCTCTCTCTATCTCTCTCTGTCTCTCTCTCTCTATCTCTCTCTTTCTCTCTTCTCCTTATCTACCTCTTTCTCTCTGCCCTCTCTCTGCCCTCTCTCTCTCCCTGCCCTTTCTCTTTGCCCTCTCTCTCTCTCTCTCTCTCTCTCTCTCTCTCTCTCTCTCTCTCTCTCTCTCTCTCTCTCTCTCTCTCTCTCTCTCTCTCTCTCTCTCTCTCTCTCTCTCTCTCTCTCTCTCTCTCTCTCTCTCTCTCTCTCTCTCTCTCTCTCTCTCTCTCTCTCTCTCTCTCTCTCTCTCTCTCTCTCTCTCTCTCTCTCTCTCTCTCTCTCTCTCTCTCTCTCTCTCTCTCTCTCTCTCTCTCTCTCTCTCTCTCTCTCTCTCTCTCTCTCTCTGTCTTTCTGCCCTCTCCCTCTTTCCCTGCTTCCCTCTCTCCCTCACCTCTCCCTCTCTCCCTCATCTCTCCCTCTCTCCCTCACCTATCCCCCTCTCCCTCACCTCTCCCTTACCCCCTCTCTCTCTATCTATCTACCTTTCTCTCTCTACTTCTTTCACTCTATCTCTCTCTCTCTCTCTCTCTCTCTCTCTCTCTCTCTCTCTCTCTCTCTCTCTCTCTCTCTCTTTCTGTTTTCCAAGCTTCCCATTCTTACTCTTGTATTTTTCTCCTCTTCCCCCTACGCTTTTCTTCCCTTTTTTTTTCTTTTCTTTTCTTTTTTTTCTTTTCTTCGCTCATCCAAGTCTCGTTACCTTTCGTTCGTTCTTTCCCTTCTCGTTGTTTTACTCTTTTCTTTTCGATTTTCCTTTTCCAGTCGTTCCCTCCACATGTAACCGTCTTCCGTCGATACAATTCCTCCGTCTTATGTTGTTCCTCTACAGCTGTACTTCTCATTGATTGCCTTTCCAATATCATCGTTATGACCAACCTCATCTTTTTACTTTTTTTTTCTTTGTGACTTTTTTTTTATCTTATTAGATTCATGAAGTGTTCTTTGTCTCTTCTTTCATTTTTTTTAATTGTTTCATTCTCTTTTGACACTTTTTTTTTTTTTTTCTTTCTTTCGCGATTTCCTAAGTCTTCGCCCATCATCCCTCGTTTAGGAGCATTAATTCTATAAATCCATTTTCTATTATCTATTCACTTATTCGTTTTTATCTATATATCAATTCATTCATTCATTTATTTATATTATTCACTTACATGATCTATTTTTGTTTTTCCTTTACCACTTCCCTTAAGGATAGAGGCGCTGGTTATTTATAACGAAATTCTAATGACATTTCAAATCTCCCCTCAAGGGTGGAAAGTTCATTTCTGGAATTGCAGTCTTCAACGTCTCCCTCTTTTTTTTTTCTTTCTTTTTTGTGGGGAAAGGGTCAAGTTACTTTGTCAAACC
>NC_134803.1:44525132-44527632 GCF_046742065.1 Oratosquilla oratoria | reverse complement strand
ATATTATTGATGAACTTATGTATATAATCACACGAACTGAGTGTTGTATGTTATATACACCATATCAAATTGAAGAGGCTTTGTGCATTCTAGTGTGCCTACCAGACTATCTCACAAACTGGCCAAACACTAGGTAAGGAGAGAAGACAAGTGTCTAACAAGCATCTAACAAGATTCTAACAAGCGTCACATGAACGTCTAACAAGTATCAACGCTTTCTAAATAACGTAATTATACCAAGGGTAGGAATTGCCATTGCCCTTGGGAGAAGGGGAGAGGGGGAGAGGGGAGAGGGGAGGAGGTTGAAGGGGAGAGAGGAGGGGAGGGGGAGGGAGGAGAGAGTGGGTGATTAGACAAGACGTTTTTGTCTGTCAGTTTTTCTTCATTTGTGAGTGTTTCTGTGTTGTCGCGTACTTTGTCTTAGACGTAGTGAACATTGTTTATATAGAAGATATATTCAGTGATATTCCTCTACTTATGTTCTTGATGTTATCAGTATAACTACCACAACTACAACTACTACTACTACTTCTACTACTACTACTTCTACTACTTCTACTACTACTACTACTTCTACTACTTCTACTACTACTTCTACTACTACTACTACTACTACTACTACTACCACCACTACTACTACTAACAACAACAACAACAACTGCAACAACTGCAACAACTGCAACAACTACAACAACAACAACAACAACTGCAACAACAACAACAACTGCAACAACAACAACAACAACTGCAACAACAACTGCAACAACAACTGCAACAACAACAACAACTGCAACAACAACAACAACAACAACAACAACTGCAACAACAACAACAACAACAACAACTGCAACAACAACAACAACTGCAACAGCAACAGCAACAGCAACAACAGCAGCAACAGCTGCCACAACCACAACCACAATTACAAACACAACACAGCTGGTGTAGCTCGTCCTAATACAAACACCACTGTAATCGCTAGCTCCTCTACTACTCCTACCACCACATCATCACCGTCACCACCACCACCACCACCACCACCACCACCACCACCACCACCATCACCTTCATTATCATCACCATTTCCACCACTATCACCAACGTCTCTACGAGCCGCAACACCACCACAATTTTTGTCTACTCTTACCGTTGTTGGACCTTTTATCAAATTTCTTATTTCATCCTTAATTGAATCCATGTCTGTGTGGGTTTTCAGAGCAGCGAAGTTTTGGCCTCTCTTCTGCAACATCCCAGAAGCTCTTTATCCACGTCTACGTTGATGTGGATTGCAGATGGATGATGATAGAGTGGAGTGCACGTGGAATGGATGTCAAAGGGATGAGGGGGGAGGAGTGGATGTGTTGTATAGTTAGGTGGAAATTGGTTATAATTTGTATTATTATTTTTTTCTAAGCTATAGCTATCGTAGAATAGTTTTTTACTTTTTTTCTTATAGTTATTTACGTTATTATTGTTACCATTGTTGATATTTTAGGGACTTTTGTGGCACCCCTACGGACCAGATCACTCAATATTCCTTTATGATTGTAGACCAAGGTGTGGTAAGAGGCCTACGCCGGGAGACACTGAGTAGCTTTGGCCCAATCAGTCACCTTTGCCCTGCTGGGGATCGGAGAGGCGTGCGGGACTCGAACCCACGACTAAGCTAATGCGGGACCAGCACGCTTCCGATGACGCCACCAGTCAGGGGATTAGTCCCGAGGATAGAAGCAATAGTTATTGTTGACAATATGTATTTGTTAATAGTTAGTACTATCTTCAGCAATGCGCTCCTTGTAATGATCATTTTAGATATAATTTCACGAATTAATTTTGAATGATAAAGCCTCATCCCAGACTGATCTCGCATTCTCTTAGTTGTGAGTTCGAATCCCGCACTTCAATCCGATTCCTAGCTGTGTCTATTTGCTACCTGCCCCAACAGTCCAAGCACATAATAGGTCAAAGGTGACGGCTTCGGCCGCAGCTACTCATCGTCTCCTGGCGTAGACACCTCACCATCTTAAGGACTTCTAACCTGGAGACTGCAAGAGACCATAAGGCTTACACTAGGCAGTTCCCTGTCCATTAACACCTATCATCCCTATCCATAAAAGTTGTCTAATCTTGTCTTAAAACAGCCAATACTTTAAATGCTCACTACATGGTTACCAAGTCAATTCCGTTTATTAAGCAACCTGTTAGTAAACCTAAATTTGTCCAATTTAATTCCATTAGTCCTACCCTGTTGTCTTAATATGATGACCTTGTCTGGGTCACCCTTGGTAATGCATAGAATTACCATTGGCCAGAATCAAGTCACCAAAGGGCACTAATTTGTAGCATTAAATAGTGTTTCTGTGGTTATAGCACCGTTGGCACATTATCTTGTATTTCGAAAATATATGAAAATGTATTCGTCATTTAGATGATAATTCGATAGTCAGGGAATTCGGTTGGTTGGTTTGTTATGTGTGAGTGAGTGCGTGTGTGTGTGTTT
>NC_134803.1:44512632-44515132 GCF_046742065.1 Oratosquilla oratoria | reverse complement strand
ACATACTCTGTTGGTTGTCAGGCCGGACGGCCCTTCACCGCTTTCACTATGACTCCCCGGATGGTTCTATTCTCTACCAATTCCTTCCAGTCTTCTCTTGGTGCCACTCTCTCCACGTCCTTCTTTACTCCATCCATCCATCTGTACCTGGGTCTCCCTACTGGTCGGCTACCCTCTACTCCTCCTTCCATCACCTTCTTTGGTAGTCTGTCTGCCTCCATTCGTACGCAGTGTCCAGCCCACCTTGCTCTTCTTCCCCGTATTTCATCCTGAATGTACGGTTGCCGAGTCTGATCTCTAATTTCCCTGCAACTACATCCCGTTTTCTACCAAGAGTGTATGTGTGTGTGTGGGGGGGGGGGGCACTACAAAGTTGAATTAAATCGTATGGAGGATGTATACACGTAGGTCAACACGATACAAGGTTTAATTGGGTTTGGTTAAACTACAGTTATACGAAAAAAATATTTACATTTTACATTTGTACTATGTTCCCCCTTTCCCCCCATTTCCACCCCCTGTCCCCTCTCTCTCGTTTTCCTAATCCTTTTATTCTTTCCCACTCCTTTCCCCCTTCTTTCCCTCTCCTTTCTCTCTCCTTTCCCTCTCCTTTCTCTCTCCTTTCCCTCTCCTTTCTCTCTCCTTTACCCCTCCTTTTCCACTCATTTTCCCTCCTTTCCCCCTCCTTTCCCCCTCCTTTCCCCCTCCTTAACCCCTCCTTTACCTCTCCTTTTCCTCTCTTTTCCCTTTCCTTTCCCTTTCCTTTCCCTCTCCTTTCCCCTCCTTTCCCCTCCTTTCCCCGCACTTTTACCCCTTTCCCCTCCTTTCCCCTCCTTTCCCCTCCTTTCCCTCTCCTTTACCCCCCTTTTCCATTCCTTTCCCCCTCATTTCCCCTCCTTTCCCCCTCCTTTCCCCCTCCTTTCCCCCTCCTTTCCCCCTCCTTTCCCCCTCCTTTCCCCCTCCTTTCCCCCTCCTTTCCTCCTCCTTTCCTCCACCTTTCCCCTCCTTTCCTACACCTTTCCCCCTCCTTTCCCCGCACTCCTTTGCCCCCTTCCCCTACTTTCCCTCTCCTTTCCCCCTCCTTTCCCCTCCTTTCCACAACTCCTTTGTCCTCTTTCCCCTCCTTTCCCCTCCCCTTTCCCTCTCCTCTCTCCTTTCCCTCTCCTTTTCCCTCTCCCCCTCTCCCCTCTCCCCTCCTCCTCCTTCTCCTTCTCCTTCTCCTTCTCCTTTCGGCACTTCCCTCTTTCCTCTTCCCTCCCTCTCCTCCCCTCCTCTCTCCCCTCCTCTCTTCCCTCCTCTCTTCCCTCCTTTCTTCCCACTCTCCTCTCTCCTCTCTTCCTGCTTTCCTCTCTACCCTCCTTTCTTCCCACTCTCCTCTCTCCTCTCTCCTCTCTTCCCGCTTTCCTCTCTCCCCTCCTCTCTTCCCTCTCTCCTCTCCCCTCCCCTCCTCTTCTTTGCTTCCGCGGGGGGAATGGCGCGTGAGGACAAATAAATGTCGTAATTCGATTTCTGAAGAGAGATTGGGAGATATCATGGGGGAGGGGCGAGGGAATATGGAGGTCTGTGGGCGGCTGTGAAGGGCTGTGGGAGGCTGTGAAGGGCTGTGAAGGGGAAGGATCACAATTCGGGGACATAGCGAACTGAAAAAAAAAATCTAAAAAAAAGAAGGAAATAGGAAATGTGTGGCAATTGTTCTAGAGTGAATTTGGAATCCCTTTTTTTTTTTTTTTTTTTTTTAATGGGTGAGGTGAGTAGGTAAAAAGCCATAGGACTAGTGCTCATATTTATTTATTTATTTATTCATTTATTTACTTATTCATATACTTATTCATGTATCTATAAATTTATATATATTTTTTTTATTTATATATATTTTTTTTATTTCATTTTATTAATTCATTCATGCGTTCGTTCATTCATTCATTCATTCATTTATTTATTTATTTACAGAGACGATTGATGTCCATGATAATCTCTGCTTTCTTTGATTTGTACAAAGTCACGAATACTCGAGTATTAATACAATACTTATTTCAATAGGAAAATAGCAACAATAGTAATGATGATAGATTAATAACATAATAAATGTACAATGAGAATAATTGTAATCAACAAATAAATTAAAAAGTACAAAAATAAAAAAAAATTGATCCATTCCATAAACCTACAAGCTAAAAATAAAACCCCAAGTTAAAAATAAAACCTTAACATTTCAGCTAAGTTAATTACACATTTGTTTAATTCAAAGATCGATTTGAATTTTCAGATTCCTCATACAAGTAATTCCCAAATTTAGATTGTCTCTCATTTACTCCATCTTAGCCCTCCATTCCCCCCAATACTACTCCTGTACACCTCCACTCCCCCCTCCCCTCCACTCCCCCTCCCCCCTCCCATCCACTCCTCCCTCCCCTCCACTCCTCCCTCCCCTCCACTCCTCCCTCCCCGCTGCACTCCACTCCCCTCCACTCCCTCCTCCCCTCCACTCCCCCCTCCCCCC
>NC_134803.1:44502632-44505132 GCF_046742065.1 Oratosquilla oratoria | reverse complement strand
CTACTCCTCCTCCTCCTGCTCCACCTACTCCTCCTCCTCCTCCTCTTCCTCCTCCTCCTCTTCCTCCTCCTCGCCATGCTCCTCATGCTCCTGTTTATCCTACTCCTCCTCCTCTCTCTCTCTTTTTGATCTCCTCTTCATCCTCTTCCTCTTATTCCTCTTCCTTTTATTCCTGTTCTTGGTCCTCCTCTTCTTACTCCTCCTTGTCCATCTCCTCCTCCTCCTATATATCCTCCTCTCTCCCACTCCTCATATCCTCTTCCACTCCTCTTCTTATCGCTTCCTCTTCCTCCTCCCACCACTCTCCCCACTCATCCGCTTTTCTATCTTCACCGGCCTCCTCTCTCCCCCTCCCTCCTCCCCCTCCCCCTTTTCCCTCTTTCCCCCCTTTCCCCCTTTTTACCCTTTCCCCCTTTCTCCCCTCCCGTTCCCCCCCTTCCCTTCCCTTGTTTCCCCCTTTTCCTCTTTCCCCCTTTTCCCCTTTTTCCCTCTCCCGTCTCCCCCTTTCCCTTCCCTTGTTTCCCCCTTTTCCTCTTTCCCCCTTTCACTCCTTTCCTCCTTTTCTCCCCTTTCTCCCCCTTTCTCCCCTTCTCTCCCTCTTCCCTCTTTCTCACCCTTTTACTCCCTATTTTCCTCTTCCCCTTCCCCCTTCCCCCTTCCTCCTCTTCCTCCTCTTCCTCCCTTATCCCCCTTCTTCTCCTTTCCCCCTTCCCCCCTTTCCCCCTGTCGCTTCGACATGTGTTGTGGCCACTCGAGAGGCGGCGGCGGTGGCGGTTGCGGTGGCTTTTTACCTGCGGCTGAAGGAGTTCTCCTCCCCCATTACCCTCCTCCTCCTTCTCCTCCTCTTCCTCCTCCTCTTCCTCCTCCTCCTTCTCCTCCTCCTCCTCCTCCTCATCCCCTCGCCCTGAGCGCCTTGTCTAATCTTTTTTTCTTATGCATCGTCACACTCACAGGCCGACTTGTATTCTTTTCCGTATATTTATACGTGTATGTATGTACTCGTATGTATGTACACATGCATGTATATTTTCATGAATGTATGTACGCATGTAAGTAGGTATTCATGTAGGTATGAATACATATATGTACGTATGCACTCGTATGTATGTACGCATGCATGTATATATTTATGAATTCATATGTGTACACATGTAAGTATGTATTCATGTACGCATGCATGTATATATTTATGAATTCATATGTGTACACATGTAAGTATGTATTCATGTATGTATGAATACATATATGTACGTATGCACTCGTATGTATGTACGCATGCATGTATATATTTATGAATACATATATGTACGCATACAAGTATGTATTCATGTACGTATGAATACATGTATGTATTTGTTTGTGTGTGCGTTTGCATTACTGTATTTCTTTAATTATAGCGTAACGGAAGGATCAACACTCGTGGGGTCCTGTTCTTACTGATTATCATAACCAAGGCTCAAATTCGTGTATGTATGTGTTTGTGTGTGTGTGCTTGTGTATGCATGCTTGGAGACATAGCCATGCATGCAAACAGGCATAATGCATGGATAAATACATGATCGCGTGTGTGCGTACGTAGCTGCATCACGCTATAGAGAAATATCGCGTCATCTCTGTCCTTGATTATTTCCTAATACTTCCACAAGAGACTTGTAAAATCGTCGTTATTGATTTGGTTATTCATCTAATAAGTCATTTTGTTCGTGTATCTTTGTTTAAATTGTTCCTGGTATATTTGTTTAGTAATTTGTTTTGTTTTGTTTTTTTACTCGTATTTTCATGTCTGGATTTTCTGGTATTTCGTTATTTTCTTTTTCATTTTATATTTTGTTGTTATTTGTTTATTTATTTGGTTATTTATTTGTGTCTTTTTTATTTAATTACTTCGTTATTTTCTTTTTCACTTTATATTTTGTTGCTGTTATTTATTAATTTATTTGGTTAATTGTCTTGTCATTTCTTTGAATAGTTGCATAATTAGTTCATACAAGCACAGCTTAATTGAATTCAATACTTTAAGCCTTATCCTTCAGTAGTCTTGAAAATTTTAGGATTTTCTCTGCATGAGCTATTCTTATTGAACTTATATTTGCTTTGTTTATTTTTTGTATTTACGTTGTCTATATTTTTACGATACAATAAGTGCCATACTGCCAATCTATGTAAATTTCCAACTCTCAATTTGTCAGTTGACTTCAAATACTGAAATATATTTTGGTGCTCGTTTACATACATGCATACATGCATACATACATACATACATGCATGCATACATTCATACGTACATACATACATGTATACAGTGTAGGGCAGAATTTACTTTACCTCAGTATTAATTTTTTTAATATGATTATAGCTCAAGTATTTTGTTGATACGTCTCTATGTCAATTATGTCAAGTGTACGTTGAAGAGAGAAATGGTAAAGTGAGGATAAATGTTGAAAATTGTTAGTTTCTTTGTCTGGAAAGAGTTGGGAACTTCTTGGTCCTGAGTGCCAAA
>NC_134803.1:44490132-44492632 GCF_046742065.1 Oratosquilla oratoria | reverse complement strand
ATTTCTGAAAATACGAAAAAAGATTTTGGCGTTTACTGATGAACAGTGGCCTTGTAATTCAACATAATTAGAAACTCTCTTTTATTCCACTGGCAGGTTTATTCTCTCTCTCTCTCTCTCTCTCTCTCTCTCTCTCTCTCTCTCTCTCTCTCTCTCTCATCTCTCGCTCTCTCTCTCTCTCTCTCTCTCTCTCTCTCTCTCTCTCTCTCTCTCTCTCTCTCTCTCTCTCTCTCTCTCTCTCTCTCTCTCATCTCTCGCTCTCTCTCTCTCTCTCTCTCGCCTCTCTCTCTCCTCTCTCTCTCTCTCTCTCTCTCTCTCTCTCTCTCTCTCACTCTCGCTCTCTCTCTCACCTCTCTCACTCTCTCTCTCTCTCTCTCTCTCTCTCTCTCTCTCTCTCTCTCTCATCTCTCGCTCTCTCTCTCTCTCTCTCTCTCTCTCTCTCTCACTCTCTCTCTCTCTCCTCTCTTTCTCTCTCTCTCTCTCTCTCTCTCTCGCCCACTCTCTCTCTCTCGCCCACTCTCTCTCTCTCGCGCACTCTCTCTCTCTCCTCCTCTCTGTCTCTCTCCTCTCTGTCTCTTTTCTGTCTGTCTCCTCTTTGTCTCCTCTGTTATTCTCTCTCTCTCTCTCTCTCTCTCTCTCTCTCTCTCTCTCTCTCTCTCTCTCTCTCTCTCTCTCTCTCCTCCCCCTCTTTTTTTTCTCTTCTTCTCTCTTTCTATATCTCTTACTCTTTTTTTTTTCCTTTCTTTTTCTTTCCTTCCTTTCTTCACCCAAAACTGATGAATGCTGACGATATAAAAGCGGAAACTTTACCTGGTCCAGGCACGGAATCATATAGTCTATTTCAATTAACTTGATGGAGCTAATTTTATTTTTTGAACTCCTTTTTGGGGAGCAAACGTTGGGAGCTCTTGTTCAACTGAACTTTTGGGATCTGGAAGGAGCAGTATCAACTGGTCCAGAACCAATCTATCCACTGGTCTTAGGAAGAAGTTTATAGTATATATAGAATATGTGGAACATTTACAATATATAGAACTTATAGAATATAATCCTTAGAACAAATGTTGGGAGTTCTTGTTCAACTGAACTTTTGGGATCTAGCCACTGGTCTTTGGAAGAAGTTTATAGAATATATAGGATATGTGGAACATTTAGAATATATCGAACTTATAGAATATAATTTTTAGAATATGTAGAACATATAGATTATGAAATATGTAGAAAATAAATACGGAACATACGTATAGAATATGGAACATATGATATATATGAAATATGTAGAATAGAGGAATCATGCATGTAGAATATACAGAATGTACATATAAAATGTATAGAACATACATATTGAACATATAGAACATGTTGAATATAAAGAACATGAATATAGAATAATTAGAACATATGGAACATGCATATATAATATATGGACCCTATATATAATATATTTAAAAATAGATTAGATAAACATATAGAATATACGTAACGTATGGAATATATGGAATGTGTAGAGAACATATAGAATATAAAGTATTAAATTAAGGTTTTGTAAGTTTCATTAAAGTCAATACACACACACATATATATATATATATATATATATATATATATATATATATATATATATATAGAGAGAGAGAGAGAGAGAGAGAGAGAGAGAGAGAGACAGAGAGAGAGACAGTCAGAGAGAGACAGTCAGAGACAGATAGACAAGGAGTCAGGGAGACAGACAAGGAGACAGAGACAGACAGATATACAGAGTGACAGACTAATAGAGACAGAGAGACAGATAGAGACGGAGAGACAGACAGAAACAGAGAGACAAGCAGACAGAGAAGCAGACAGACAGAGAAGCAGACAGACAGACAAAGACAGTGACAGATAGACACACACACACACACACACACACACACACACACACACACACACACACACACACACACACACACACACAGAGAGAGAGAGAGAGAGAGAGAGAGAGAGAGAGAGAGAGAGAGAGAGAGAGAGAGAGAGAGAGAGAGAGAGAGAGAGAGAGAGAGAGAGAGAGAGAAAACTACAATTTCTCATATTGATTTGCAGCATTTGACATGTTTTTAATTTTTTTTTTTAATTCTGCATGTCGTTAATTCTTTTTGCCTTGCTAAAGTTTTTATGTGAATTGTCAAACCTTTCTCGATCTGCAGCCATATTCCAAAGTTCATAGACGTGTATACACCCGTACATGTGCGTACACACACATGTACGTCCGAACGCACACACACACACACACACACACACACACACACACACACACACACACACACACACACACACACACACACACACACACACACACACACACACACACACACACACACACTTCATATGCATTAAATAATGTTATGAGAAACAAAACATATCTTTGTAGAATCATTCGTTAGGAAATGAAAAAGTCACATAACTGTCGTTGAACTTTACTTGTTTCTTTAAAGTTCAGGAGGATCGGAAGCGAAGCTTGTAGATC